>NC_071989.2:79299642-79627857 GCF_028885655.2 Pongo abelii | reverse complement strand
AGGCTGCATGTACTCAACAACCATGAGTAAGGCCTGGATCTCACACTATTCTGTCATGGAAAGTCATTTCCTTTAAAATTGAACTCAGACTCAAATGTGAACTTGGTATGAAGCTCCTAGTTCCTGGAGGGCCTCTGAAATCTTCACTGAATTTTCACAAATGTTTCTTTATTTTCATCATTGAATGCCTTGAAGGCTGCCTGCCTCTAAAATCTATCAACGCCAATGTTTTATGGCCATTAAGATTCTAGAAGGCACTTCTTCCTCCAGGGCATAAGTTAAATCACTGGTATAACGGTGTTTATCAACAATACAACAGCAGATGGCCAACTTAAACAGATATTTGTACATACACAGCCAAGCTTGAAGATGGCCCAGTGTTTACTTGCTAGTCCACAGGAAGTAGGCACCTAGTGATATTTTTCATTATATTAACATACACTATCTGCCTTTTTAGTAGCTTCCAGACACCAGACATTTTTGCTCTCTTCAGAGAAATCCCAAAGAATCACCAAGGACTCCTAAGAAATAAGTCCAAATGTAGGGACAACAGAGTAGTAACATATTGTACTAATCTAAACACTCTTCATCAAAGAAAGATCACCTTTCTACAGTCTTTTTTTTCAGTACCCCTCAGTGAGTTCCAAAAGCAGCCTTTTTACAATCTTTCATCTAGGACTGTTTTGTTTTTTTCTTCCAGTCTTGATTGCACAAGGTTCCTTCTCTTCTAGAGGCTCTGAAAGAGGCTTTGGAGACTGGCAAACTTGAGTTCAAATCCCAGCCCTACAACTTGCTGGCTATGACCTTGGGCTGATTATTTAATCTCTCTGAGCCTCAGGTTCCTCATTCGGACATGGGAATAACAGTACTCACACCCCATAGGGCTGTTGTGAGGATTAAGTGAGGTCTTACAGGTAAGAAGCCTGGCATATGGATACTCAAGAAATGGGTGTTGCTATAATCACTCTAGTGATTAGGCCATGTTGCCCAAATCTCTAACTTTCTGCATAAGTGAACCCTTTCAACATCAAATTACATGTGTTTATATAAAACCTCTCTGGGCCCAGATTCTTGTCTCTAGGTAGGCTCCATTCAAATGTCTTCTGCCCATGAGCACTTATACCCAAACTGCCTCACCACATATGAGTCTTAGAACAGTAAGGGCACCAGCTTTTTATTACATCAGTCCTACCTGTCGCCTTCCATATTCATTTCCACTGAGCCCAGGATTTGGATCTCATTAGGAAATCACCAAAATTTCAAGTTGTCATTACTTTACCAATCAATACATCAGTGGTCCTCTCCAAATTAGTCATACTCAAATCACATAACTCAAACACCATTGAAAACTTCCTTCCCCTTCAACCATAGGGCAGCTCCCTTGTGCTGTGTTTCAAGGAATCCATTCACATTTTCCCAAACACCTCTCATCTTTCTTTTCTCCAATTGCTTTAATCACCTAAATCGTTGTATGAAGTGAGACAAGATTTAAGGTTCATTTAGGTTTGCATCATTTAGAGTTTCCCACTATCTCTTACTAATACATCAGATTACAACGGGTATCATAAGAATCGGGGGATAGGCCAGGCACGGTGGCTTACGCCTATAATCCCAGAACTTTGGGAGGCTGAGGTGGGCGGATCACAAGGTCAGGATTTCGAGACCACCCTGGACAATATAGTGAAACCCCATCTCTACTAAAAATACAAAAATTAGCCAGGTGTAGTGGCAGACGCCTGTAATCCCAGCTACTTGGGAGGCTGAGGCAGGAGAATCACTTGAACCTGGGAGGCTGAGGTTGCAGTGAGCCAAGATCGTGCCACTGCACTCCAGCCTGGGTGACAGAGAGAGAAAGAGTGATAATAGCTAGCATTTAGTAACTGCTTTCTACGTGCAAGGCATTACTGAAACTGCTTTGCCTGTATTATTTCCTTCAGCACTGTCATTTCCCATAGTCCAGAAGCAATAACTGGAAGGTTTTGAGCTTTGCTTTTACAGCAAGAATCTATTAGGGGATGGCCATGAAACTTATCAGGAAGGTACAGGCTGTCTAGTCATTTTTCTCCACTTCCAGGGACTGAGATCTATCATTCCTTTTAGATTCTGCTGCCCACTTGCCCCCGAGACCCTCCCCCATCCCCGTAACCAAAGGTGTCCTCCCCAGTCAGTCCCCAGGGAGGGTGGGGAAGCCCATGGCTCACTGTCCCCGGGAATCCCATCTCCATCTTGTCCCTTGGCTCTCACTGGCTGCATCCCACAGCTGCAGCTGTTGACCTGTGTTTGCTGCTATTTGCATTTCAAATAAGTTAATAAAAGCAACGAACTAAATAATAAATTGGAGATTTGTGTTTAAAACAACAATGACAAAGGCCTTTGATTAACCCACAGTACCATAGAAAAGCAACTCAATAATACCACTAATGGTACTTTATGCACTTACAGGGCCTCTCAGCTGATTGTCTTGGGATTTCTACAAACATTACCCTCTCATTCCAAACTGAGTGAAAAACAACATCTTTGGGCAGGAAAAGTAGGTCAAGACAGTTATAAAAGAAATGCACTGATTTGCATACGGGTACAATTAAAGTCAGTGAATCATTCATCCATCTGTTTAACACACATTTTCTAAGCACTGACTAAGTGCTGGTCACTGGCCACTTGGCCTGCTGTGAGGAGCTGACTTATAATTTATTGCCTTCTACAAATAAACCTACAAGGATTAGGAACTGGGAAGGCTTAACATCTTCCAGCCCATAATGATGCTACTACTCAGTTCTGACTCGTGACTGAGAAGGTCTTTGTGAGTCTGTTTCCTCATCTGTAAAAGGGCAGTGGGGAATGAGGAGTGAGTTTGGACTGGCTACTCTTGAGAGCTCTTTTCTGCTCTGATACTCAGTTGGACCTCTGGGGTACTTTGGTCTTGCTCTGTGTCCCCGTGTGGGTTAGAGGAAACACTGCTTCCCATATTGTGCACGGCAACAGAAGCTGGAACCAGAAGAATCATGTTTGAGTCCCTAAATCTTAACAAGTCCTGGTTTGCAAAATGGGAACAATGACAATTCTTATCTCAGGGTTGTTCTGAGATTTAAATGGGGTAACATATGGGAACTGCATTGGAAAGCACTGTCCAAATCTGAGTTATCACAAACATCCATGAAATCTGAGGTCAGAAGTGGACAGCTCATCTTTCTACTGTCCTTAAGCATCTCTATCATATCTTACGCTTTTACTGCTCAGTTTGCACACCATAGCTCTTATTTTGTGGCCATGCTATTTCATTTTCAAGTTGCCTTGTTTTTGTTTATGTTTTAAGAGGATGAGATTAAAAAATTTCCTGCCTTCACCTATCGTCTTCCTGCTCACTTAGTCAGACAGATTTCTAATTTTTGCTGCTACCTTTAATGTTTATCCCAAGAGAGGGCTTAAGAAATTCAGCACATAAGGAAGTGAGGCTGAGGAGCAGAGGTGGTCGGTACACAGGCGTAGGGTACCAGGCTGGGCTTTCCTGTTGCCTTCATGCAGCAGCAGCCAGGAGTAGCAAGTGTGGTGCTGGGTGCCATAAAGGAAAACCAGTGTTTCCGAAGGAAAGGAGGTGAGAAGCAGGAAGGGAGGGCAGGGATGCAAGCTTGGGGGGCCATATGAATGTTCAAAATGAAAATCAAGCCAGGCACGGTGGCTCACACCTGTAATCCCAGCACTTTGGGAGGCCGAGGTGGGCGGATCACCTGAGGTCAGGAGTTCAAGACCAACCTGACCAACGTGGTGAAACCCCGTCTCTACTAAAAATACAAAAATTAGCCAGGCATGGTGGCAGGCCCCTGTAATCCCAGCTACTTGGGAGGCTGAGGCAGGAGAATCGCTTGAACCTGAAAGGCAGAGATTGCACTGAGATGAGACTGCGCCACTGCACTCCAGCCTGGGCAACAGAGCAAGACTCCATCTCAAAAAAAAAAAACAAAAGAAAAGAAAATCAATCAATTACCTCTTGTACTCTTTCAGATTTTCTACAGAAAGGCTACTCAAAACTAGGGAGGAAACTGTTAACAAATGCAGAGATTTTAGAAAATATTTCAAAAACAGCCCCTATCAGTAAGAACATCACCACTCTCCTGACTCCACTGATGCAGGGAACATGGTGTAGACAGCCTCCACATATGGTCGTATGTGCAAAACTGCATATTCTCGCAATGAAGGACCTTTACCTTTGTGTAGACTTAAACATCCTGCTGTATTTTTCATTTACTCTGTCACATATTGTTATTGTTAGTATAACTATCAGAAACTTCCAGGGACAGGAATACATAAAACTATAACCTCCATTTTTGTGCCAACACACTCTCAATAAATCACATTCAGTTTAATCCTCAGTTCCCTCAGGATTAAATCCCAGCTCCTTGACCTATAATTTAAGCCATTTCACCAGTTAGCTCTTTGCTATACAGTACTCTGGGGGGAGCAAAATGTACCAAACATCGGATCACTACTCTTGAGAAGTTTAACAATTTTGTTGATAAGGTGAGATTTTGTAGATAAAAAGTTTAGAAAATAATATATGCTATCAAGTGCTAAACCAGTGAATAGACACAGTATGTAAGGACACGGTAAGGATGCACCTCCAACTCACCAGAACGTCTGGGCTTCCCTTCGCAGGATATGCCCTCCTCAGAAAAATACATAAACCATTGTTCAATCTGGAGTCTAGAATAATCTAGCTTCTGGGGCACCCTAATGACATTCAATAATTTGCAGTGCACCAGCATTTATCAGGGTAAAAGTTCCCCAGATAAGTATTCCTGGTTTAGAAGACACTCTGAAGAAGTGCAGAGATTAACAGGAATTACTAGGATGCTGGTTCACCACACAAGGAAAAATGCACACAGAGGAACCAGTGAGATGCTCAGTGCCTACTGGAATCTCCGGAACTAGCAGATCTGGGGAAAGAGGCCCCAGCAAACAAGACACAGCTTCTAAATTTCCCAAGCCTGGTCACAAAGAGTGGCACAATTGCTAGGCCTGGCAGCCTGGTTCTATTAAGCACCTCTCCATCTGGTAGGGGACCTGTGTTTGTTTATTCAGGAAAACTCTGGTTGGCAAAGGTCATGAGCTCAGCTGGGCAGGAAGCTGGGGACCGCTGAATGATAAACCTCAGTGCTCCAACACTTTGTTCTGACTCTCACCTGCCCACGGCCATCTGTAGTGACCAAATTAGCTAAAAGTTGTCAAACGTCCCTTTGTGTCATATAGATACTACTTCTATGTCTGCTCACAAATAGATGAGGCTGTTAACAGTAAACTGGAATGGGACCAAAAACATTCAATAGGTCCCAAAATATGCCAGCCCGACATCCACTTGGAGGAAAGTCACTCAGTCTGTGTGGCATTATACATGGGCACAGAGTGGGTCCATCCTAATTCCTTGGCCCTAAATCCTGTTCCCTCTGGGAACACTTCAGATACTATTTCTAGAAATCTGAGGGTGTCTACAGCAACTTCACTGTGATAGACACACGAGAATGAGCTAGGAATAAGAGACAAGTCATAAAGAAAATGAACACCCCATGGAATTTTAGCAAAATAAAAAAATAATATTACTTTACCATTTAGTATTATTTTGTTTTGGTTTTACTTTTGTTCAATATGTGAAAGATTAAATGCAGGGTATTTTAATCAAGAACTGCCTCCTAACTATGGTTACAATCTGCAGATTTTAGTCCGAAATTATATGTTGAAGGTCATCTTCCCGACCTAGGAAAAAGAGATTTTTTTAAATGAATATCCTAAAAGTAACAGTAGCAGGCTTTTGGGGGAATGTCTTTGTGCAACACTGCTCATAAGGTCCCACAGCTGAGACCTGGAGATGTTTTTGTCATTTCTATTCTCATTTGTTATTCAAAGTTGACCAATGTTCTCTAAACAAAGGGAAAGGAATCTTTCCAAAAAGGACTTGATTGAAGACTAACAGAAGGGGAACCCGGAGAATCAAGAAGGGAAAGTAGACTAAATCTGACATGTTCAAGGGTTTGTATTCTTAAGAACCCATCTTCTTCACCACCACCATCACCACCACATGCCACATATCACCTAGCTCTGTGATGTCCCACCAGGATTCAATTCCAACTTGTCATTACAAATCACCCCCACACTGACTCCAGGCCTCACTTCTGCTTGTCTTTGATTAACTTTGAGTAAGACCATATGGAAGATGGGTATCCACAGAAATGGCAAGAGACCACTGCTTCTAACACATAGTTTCAGATTTTAGGTAATTAAAAGACTTTCTGCCTTTATATGAGTGGTTCTTGTCAAATCCAGTGTGGTCCCTGCATACGTGAGGTAGAGTTTCCAGCAGGAACATGGCATGGGTGTGGCATGCTCACCCTCCCTCCTTGCTCTCTCATGTGAGATCTCTGCCCATGGTGGGCAACACCATCTGCTGCTGTGTAACCAAGCACAGCTAACCCGCTGCCTCCTGTTTTTAATGGGAAGGAAACAAAAGACAAATCTGTGCAAAAAGAAGCAGCAAACACAGATCTGAAGCAAATACGAGGTGGCTCGGCAAATACTTGACTATAGTCGGGTCGGAATTTATAGAACCTGATGGCAGACATATCCATGGTACAATTTCCTGACTAAATTTTGTTTTCTTATTTTCACTCCTGTGACTCTAGACAGGCTTTCTTCTCATACTTCAGTCGGCCTTGGTTTCCCTGTGGTTCCTCTGGTAGAATTGCGTTGCTGCTTCCTGTTCCAGCAGGCCTAGCAGACCCAGTAGGCCCAGCGAGCACGAGAGCAGCCCGGGGCCCACGCTGCAGCCACTGTATGTCCACAGGCTGAGCTGCACAATGTTCTCCTCACTCACAACGGTACTTCTGAACAAAAATTATAGTTTTCAAGAAACTTGGTTGATTTATAAGAAATGCTATAAAAATACCATGGGGCCAGGCATGGTGGCTCATGCCTGTAATCCCAGCATTTTGGGTGAATCACTCGAGGTCAGGAGTTCAAGACTATCCTGGCCAACATAGTGAAACACCATCTCTACTAAAAATACAGAAATTGGCCGGGCATGTTGGCGGGTGCCTGTAATCTCAGCTACTCAGGAGGCTGAGGCAGGAGAACTGCTTGAACCCAGGAGATGGAGGTTGCAGTGGGCCGAGATTGCACCACTGCACTCCAGCCTGAGTGACAGAGAGAGACTGTCTAATAAAATAAAATAAAATAAAACAACCATGGGATTTTCCAAATGCTTTCTTTATTCTTCAGTTTTTCCTTCACAGACCTGGTGTCGGTCCACATAATGCTCAGGGTAGGAAGAGGAGTGAACGGGGTCCGACCCCAGGTTTTGCAGACCCCAGGTTTTGCAGAACAAGGAATCCCATTTATTTCAAAAAGCTAGAGGCCAATTGCTTCACTGTGTCCCTCTCTCCACTCCTGGAGGAAAAAAACATCTACTTTTTACGTAAAAAAAACATATCCATAGATAGGATAATTTAGGAACACACCCTGCTAGAATGCTGTTCCGGTGTGTACCTTTAGGAAGAACCACCGTCTAAATACAATGTGGGATACTGCATTGGATCATGGCATGGTAAAAGGACATTCAGTGGAAAACCTGGAGAAATCGGGAAAGAATCTGCCATGTAGTTTAACTAACAGGATGTTAATTTCTTAGTTTTGATAAAAAGTAGCATGGTTATGTAAGTTGCTAACAGTAGGGGAAGCAGGGTGAAGGGAAAACAAGAACTCTCTGTACTATCTCTGCAACTGGTCTGTAAATCTAAAGTTATCTAAAAATAAAAATGTGTTTAGAAAAAGGAATCACTGTGAAATGTCAAAAGTGATTAAAAACACAACCCAGTGATGACACAATGATTATTTACTATCTAAAGAACAGGGAGGGAACTGTAAAAAACACAGAGGGAGAGGCTGGCCCCGGGGTGAGCCCAGCTCAGCACTGCCAGTTTGGGACCACACCTATTTCAGTCTCACAGAGACAGTTTTTCTTTAAAACCCTCTAAAAAATTATGAAAACAAATCCACACCCATTGTGGACAATATGGATGCCACAAATGAAGAAGCAGCAAGCAAAGGTGTCTAATCACTTTACCCAGAGACAATCATCCTTGTTCCTCTTTGACCATGTTTCCTTCCAGCACTTTTTCCACATAGCCATTTTTTTACACAGTTGAGGGCACAGTGGAAACACAATATTTTGGTCCTGTTTTCTTCACTTTATGTTCTATGATCAATGACTTCCCCACTGCAATGCTTTGGACATGATTTGTTTGTTCCTGCCAAATCTCATGTTGAAATTTGATCCCCAATGTGGGGGTGTCTGAGGTGAGGCCTAGTGGGAGGGGTCTGGGTCATGGGGGCAGATCCGTCATGAATGGCTTGGTGCTGTTCTCATGAAGTGAGTTTGTCCTGGTTCTGGCGAGATGGGATTAGTTCCCAGGAGAGTGGCTTGTTATAAAGCAAGGTTCTTCTTTCTGTTTGGTCCCTCTTCAAATATGCCCACTTTCACTTTGACCTTTGCCTCCATGTCTTGATGAAGCACAAACGCCCCCACCAGAAGCCAAGCAGATGCCAATGCCAGGCTTCTTGTACAGCCTGCAGATCCATGAGCCAAACCCACCTCTTTTTTTAAATAAACAATCCAGCCTCAGGTATTCCTTTATAGCAACACAAAATGGACCAAGACACCCCCATTTATCCCAAGCTTTGTAAACATGGCACTCAACAGCTGCCCGCTAACTCCGCTGTGCATCACCTCCACAGCTGACCTACCCAGACACCAACTGCTGCACTATTAGGATGCAAGAAAGTTATGGCTGCTTCATAAAAAAGAGTGAGATCATGTCCTTTGCAGGGACATGGATGGAGCTGGAGGCCATTATCCTTAGCAAACTAATGCAGGAACGGAACACCAAATACTGTACGCTCTCACTTACAAGTGGGAGCTAAATGATGAAAACACATGGACACATCGAGGGGAACAACACACACTGGGGCCTATTGGAGAGTGGAGGGTGGGAGGAGGGAGAGGATCAGGAAGAATAACTAATGGGTACTAGGCTTAACACCTGGGCGATGAAATAATCTGTACAACAAACCCCCATGACACACATTTACCTAAGTAACAAACCTGCATTTGTACCTTGAACTTAAAATAGAAGTTAAAAAAAGAAAGTTATGGGTGCTTAAGGAAGAAATCTGTCCTTAAATGCAGCCCTCTCTGGGCTTAAGTTACCCCTCACTGGCAAATTAGGCAGAACAGGTAGTTCCAGAATGTTTGGGGCCATTTCGGCTTGCAGCCAGTCGGTGATGCTTAAAATATTAATACATACCAGTCACCATCAGAGAAAAATTTAAAACATGAGAGATAAGAATGCAAATTAGGTTTTCTGAGTAATAACATTATAAAAATATTAAATGGATTCTGAGTCAGTAATTCATATATAATAAAGTAAAAATAGCAGACATCAAGACCTAGGAAACTATGGTGCTGTTTCAAATGGGCCAATCTGTTTATATTGCACACCAAGTCAACATATTTATTTTTGTAAAAGCTAAATGGGACTTAATATCAGCCCAATTTCAAAAAATGGGTAAAAACCTAGGTATGTAAAAGATGCAGAAATGGCCTAGGCCTAGCTCTTCTTCTGGAAAATGAGATCCCACATGATATACCCACTCAGACGCATACACACAGCCAAATCCTAAAATAAACTTAATCCTGCTAAGGATTTTCCTCCCCATGGCGCACTCAAGTGGCTACATCAATATTCAGGAAGAAAAACCAAACATGCATAGAGAAGCCAGCTTTGAGGAATACACTTAAATTCTTATTTCTATTTCATTTGTCCCACTTCCTCCCTTCTGGATATAGGGTGTATCTGGAAGTAGAAAATGAAGAGAAGTTCTTCCCTTTTGCCCTCACCTCCTGCCCTCACTCCCGTCCCATTTTCTCTTCCAACCCATCAGCCCATTATCTCCATGGTACTGAATAAAAGCACAGAGGGGTGACAGCAGAGGATAGCAGTATCCCCACTGGGCAAACAGACTCTGTCCAGAGGGGGTCCTGGAGATGCTCAACAAACTGTTTAAAAATCAAGTTCTCCAGCCTTAGAAGGCTGGGCCAGAGTCTTACTAATGAGCTAGCAATCTTTTCAATAAAGCCAACAAATCACCAAATGTGTCATATGAAATTCAGTACTCATCTGATAGATGATGAGAGCATACAGTGAAACAAATGTCTATTGTGAAAAAAGAAAAACTGGAGATTTTGCTTACCGCCCCTCCTGAGTTTAAACAGGCTTAATTAGTACATTTTCCCAAAAGGGAATAAATCATTTAGTTAGAAACAGGAAATTTCTTTCCAAGCTAGTTTGAGGGAACAGTGAGGCTTAAGACCTCAGAGGTGGTCTACTACATTACTTTTAATGGCAAAAACTGCAATTACTTTTGCACCAACCTAATAGTTTTCTAAAATCTAGAAAGAGCAGAAAACTGTGCAGGGATTTACATGAGAGTACTATATTCAATTTTTAAAAAAATAAAATAATCTTTAATGGGCACCCACTATGTGCCAGCATTGTTCTAGGTGCTGGTGGATACAGCAATGAATAAGACATGGTCTCTGCCCTCGTGGAGGGTGAGGTAGTAAGCAGACAATCACAAGCTGCAGGGTACATAACAGGAGACCTAAATTAATCCAGGTGAAGGGGAAGGCTGGGTCCTGAAGAAGGAGTAGTAATTCTTAGCTAAGTGAAATGAGCGGGGAAGAACCTCAGTAAGTTCAAGGAGAAAGATCAGCCATGTGAATGCTCCAAGTTGGAGAGTTAGGCTGCCATCTCCTAACTCCTCTCCCTCAGCACACCACAGTGTGGCTGCTCCCTTTGTACACAGTCTAAACACATAGCCTGGGCTATTTCGAAGAGCATTACAGAGCAAGGAGTCTTTTCCTGCATTACTACAAACACACCTCCTTCCCGTTTCTGTTTCCTTTTCCCACCTCAACATCTGCTCGGTGTGTGGCAAGTGGATCCACGTCCTAGGGCAGTGGCTCTCCAAGTCTGATGAACAGAAGAATAATCTTGTGAGCTTGTTCAAAATGCAGATTCCCAGGTCCTACCCTGGAAGACTCTCTGAAAACTGTACATTAATAAATGCACCCCCTGCCCTACCAAGTGGTTCTGATGAATGTTTTAGCTAGCCTGGTCTTTCTGCAATTAATTTGAAAAGAAGAATATTCAAAACTGTCAGGGTAACATCAAGGACAGGTGGCTGATTTCCTAGATGCTCTCAGCAAAGATCTCCCTGGGTATGGGCCCTTCTGTGGGTCTCAGCTGGTCCCCATGAACAGAGGGGCTGAGGGGCTGTTCCCCTAATTCTCAGAAGACAGGAAGGAGAGGGGATGTTAAGGAGCCCTGTGCAGCCTCAGGGTGAAATTTTCATGGAAAAAAGTTTCAGAAGTGGCTTGACTAAGCTGTTCTTTGGTTCCATAAGTGCAGTGCAAAAGATGTGTTTTTAAAAGTATTTTATAAAATAATTTCCATTTTTGAAATCTTAGTATCTCTCATAACTATCATGAAATTTATACTTAATCAGTGTAGATAATTGGCTATAAACTGAGTAATGCCTTATAATCGACTGTTCTGACATTTAGAGAAACTTACCATTCCCCTAGTTTGGGTGATTTTCTTTCCTGTGTAAGTAAAAGAAACTTTAGAAACCACTGTCCTGAACTCCGCTTTGCATAGACTCCTTTTAATTTTCATGTTAATTTGGATCTGGTAAGAAGGCTTTGTTTTTCTGTCTGTAAATCTGTCAGTGCAGACAGCAAACTGGATCCTCCTCTGGTTCATTTTATAGTCAGCAAGTTTCCCAGGCAACAAGCCACCAAGCCCACTCCATCAAATAGTAACCAATTTTCTCCCCTGACATGTCTCCCAAGACCTCCCTCCCAGCTGGCCATCAGCACACCACTCACCTTCTGTCTGTACTGGAGGAGAGGATGGGTAGTCCCTGGGAGGGCACAGGAATACTGGCCAGTTGATCGCCCAGCAGATGCACAGCTGAGGCGTGTCCTCACAGGCCTCGCCCTGCACTTCCAGGGACCAAGCATCTATGCCAGGGGTTTGCCTTTCTTTCTCTGCATTTTGTGATTATCTGCTTCATGTCTCACCACCCCATAAGGGTAGAGATCCCCTTTCTTTTTTTTTTTAATCACTAAAAAGGATTCATCCAGTGATGCATATTACCTGGAATACAAACTGTTACAGAGCAAGTGATGAGGCACAGGTAACCTTCAAGATACTGGCCCAGCAACAAAGATGGGCCTTTCTGATTCAGCTTTACCGAGAAAGGTGACATCTCGGTTCTAGGCTTTGCCATTTTCTTTTTTGTTTTTAGAAGATTTGGGGCCAGGCACGGTAGCTCACGCCTGTAATCCCAGCACTTTGGGAGGCCGAGGTGAGTGGATCACTTGAGGTCAGGAGTTCGAGACCAGCCTGGCCAACACGGTGAAACCTTGTCTCTACTAAAAATATAAAAATTAGCCAGTTGTTGTGGGGCAGGCCTGTAGTCCCTTAGTCCCAGCTACTCAGGAGGCTAAGGCAGGAGAATCGCTTGAACCTAGGAGTCAGAGGTTGCAGTGAGCCAAGATCATGCCACTGCACTTCAGCCTGGGTGACAGAGCAAGGTCTGTCTCAAAAAAAAGAGAAGATTTTGATAAAATGTATTTGTCCATCAGACGTGAATGACAGTATCCTTGCATCCCATAGCCAAGGAGGTGCTGCTTTTGAAAAAGGTTTCAGTTGCCCCAGAAAGAGGCTGATGCTCTGTGTCAAAAGGACATACTTCCTGTACATGGAATGCATTTGCGTCAAGCCTATAAGGTTCTTAGGAGCCCTGCCTTGGAAAACAGAAGTTCTTGAGTTAAAGAACTTCCCAGTGGTATTTGAGGGTCTTCAGAATTGAGCAGTAAGCTCTGAGGACCAGACTGCTGGGATCTGAACCCCATCTCCATTACTCACTGGCTGTGTGACCTTGGGCATGCTGTTTAACCATGCTGTGCCTCAGGTTCCTCGTGGTGGCATGAGGATAATAATAGGGCCTCCCTCTTGGAAGGCTATGAGGATTACATTGGCGCATACACAGAAAGTGCTTAGAGCAGCACCTGGCACATGGGAAGCATTTAGTAAATGTTATCTACGATTATTGTTCACTCCCCTCATGAAGATCAACGCAGGCTGGCTTCACAGAGAAAAGGGGAACAAACCCGGACTCAAATGGCACTGGCTCCGTCTGAGAAAGGCAAGGCCTCCTCCGTAGGATACGATTTACGCACAGAAATCACTAGAAAGGTGGCCTGCCTGACATTATTTTTAGCTTTAATGAAAAAAGCAATCCAGTCCAAATTAGATGAGCTCGGTGACTGTAAGATCCAGCCCGGGGGCATTGTTCAGATTTTTTGGTTCTGGTGTCATGCTGGGCTGGAATAAATTGATTTAAAAGAGTTAATAAAAAATTCAGTCTCCCTCCTTCCAACTGGTATCGCAAAGGTCCCTACAACATCTCAACTAATAGGCTACTTTCTTATAAAAGATAATCTTAAAAAAAGAGTGTAAATTAAAATTACCTAGCTTTCCAAAATCACTCCCAATGCGTCTCTTCTTTGACCTATCTCTTTATCCAACTTGAGCCATCCTAGGGGGATTCCTCTCAAATTGCCCACATTTCTGGGTCTTACTTCACTCCTCAATGAAATTTAATGGATTTGGCTGGTGGTTCGTTACTGAACCCATGTGGAACAATATGTCATGCTTCATGCATAATAAATAAATGACATTTCTAAAACAATAGGGATGAATATAAACTGAGATCTAGAGCAAGAACCTCCAAGTGACCACTGGGCATATCATAATTAACTAGTGATTTAGGACAACTCAATTTCCCATCATCATTGTATGGGGCCTTAAGGAAATCCACCAACACTTCACTGCTTCTTGAAGGAGATACTTGGAGTCTGAATGGAATATTGTCAGGTGAAATTAGCCACTTCTGAGTTGTGCAACATTCCCCTTCAAAATCTTGCTGATTATGCAAACACTGAATAATTACACTGATTCATGTATTATTCTCCATCAGAATGACAAAGCATTAGCACTGGCACCCCATTTCACTTTGCTAATGAAAAACAGCAAGCTTTCAAGACCACCATCCATCAAGAGAGAAAAAGAACTCATTCAGTGTAATGACAGGTGCATGACAATGGAAACACGGTTCCCTCTTCTTTTTTTTTTTAAGCACATGGGTTGCTGCCAAAGATTAAAATCATTCTGTGCTTAATATTCTCTTTCTTTGTGTTTCTCTGAGGTTTCGTATTTCTTCTGGCAGAGAAATAAAAAGGTTGAAGCAAGAGATCCCAAATTCCCAAGAGTATCTTTCTATCATTTCATACTGTGTTGGTGAGCATTTTCCACTAGGGTTTCTATCACTGTCTTTAGAGACTAGTGCCCTCCCCTTCAACAGTCCAGGGAACAAATCTGCACAAAGGTAGTTCTTAAAAACTATTAACAAACTCAACTGAGAAGGGAATTTGTCCCAGACAGTGCTCCCCACAGCTGGACAGAGCGTGATTTTCACCAAAACAGAGTATAATTCACAGGCAGCACCAGAGATAGGCAGGGATGGGGCCCTCTAGAATCTCACACAAGCAGCAACAGTCTCCTGCAACTCAGATGGCCAGGGGAAGAGAAGGATCTGTGTTTCAGTTATAAGAAGGAGTGTATTCTAGTACCTCTCCCACGCAGCCTCTTCTCGTGCATTTCTAGTCATGGCCTAGACTACCTCTCAGAAGCATTACTTAGCTAATTTTCTCCCCAGCGCTCTAAAAAACTGTTTAAAAGACCCAAGCGTAACACTTCATGTGTCAGAAGTTCTTTATCCAGCAGCATCAGCTGTGAGAAATTCAGCGTGGGCCTGGCATGGTGGCTCATGCCTGTAATCCTAGTACTTTTGGGAAGCTGAGATGGGGGATCGCTTGAGGCTAGGAGTTCAAGACCGGCCTGGGAAACATAGCAAGACCTCGTCTCTACAAAAAAATTTAAAAGTTAGCTGGGCGTGATGGTGGACACCTGTGGTCCTAGCTACTTGGGAGGCTAAGGAGGGAGGATCTCTTGAGCCCAGGAGTTCAAGGCTGCAGTGAGCCATGATTGCGTCCCTGCACTATCCTGTCTCTGAAAAGAAAACTTTTAAAATTTAGCTTTGAATTCAGTAAAAAAACATTAAAAGGTAGAGTGAGGGAAAGCCTCTGAGCAGGCAAAACAGATACCACTAAGTCAAAGCACTTACAGCTCAAAGACTTTATATGACAGAAGACTCCTTAGGGAAGATTCGGGATCAAGTCTCTCTCTCTTTCTTCTTTAGAGAGGAGGTCTAACAAGCTTAGTGACTAGGTTTTCCAATCCACAGCAGATTCAGAAGAACAACATAGAAGGAAGGTGTACTAGATTGAGCAGTATTCCCCACAAACGTCCACCTGGAAACCTCAGAATGTGACCTCATTTGGAAACAGGGTCTTTATAGAAGTCATTAGTCAAAATGAGGTCACACTGGATTAGGGTGGGAATCTTATTCAATGACTGAATAAGAAGAGAAAACACAGAGACAAACAGGGAGAACATGTCACGTGACACTGGAGGCAGATAATGGAATGATACATCTACAAGCCAAGTATGCCAAGTATTGAGCCTAGGAGTTCAAGACCAACCTAGGCAACATAACAAGACCTTGTCTTTACAAAAAAATAAATAAATTGGCTGGGCATGATGGTGCACACCTGTGGTTCTAGCTACTTGGGAGGCTAAGGAGGGAGGATGGCAGAAATCACTAGAAATGAGGAGAAAGGCATGGAACAGATTCTCCCTCAGCACCCCCAGAAGGAACCAGCCTTCGGCCTCTTGGAATGTGAGATAATAAATTTCTGTTCCTTATGCCACCCAGTTGGTAATACTTTGTTATGGCAGCCCCGGGGGACTAATGTAGAAGAGTACTTAGAAACAAGCACACTGAAGGTAGTTTAGAAAAAAACTACTGGCAGTGTGATATCGAGGGAGGATACCAAGACAGATATGTTTTTTAAAAGACATATGAATTA
This sequence comes from Pongo abelii, assembly GCF_028885655.2. Classification (NCBI taxonomy): domain Eukaryota; kingdom Metazoa; phylum Chordata; class Mammalia; order Primates; family Hominidae; genus Pongo; species Pongo abelii. The sequence goes on along the minus strand of NC_071989.2, from coordinate 79,611,695 downwards.
AAAAACCAGAGCTGGCATCATTCTGTCTGGTGGCAAACCGATAGGTCCTCTCCAAGAAGACACTGCAAACACAAAGACATAATTCAACTGTGGACGACGTTCATAATGATGACCTTGAATTGGTTTTTAAAAGGCTGGATTCTGTTGAGGGTACTTAAACAAGGCCTCACTGTACTGCCTCACCCCATAGCCCTAAAAAGGAAATGTATTTGTTTGCCACTTGGATTGCACTAAATATTATCTTTTCTATTTGGCATCTCAACACGGCAGTGTATTCTTTTGTTACTAAATTATCGGGACTAACATTTCACATTTTCTTCTCTGGGAATCCTGATGAAATTATACAGCTTATCTATGATACATGCAAAGATGTTTCTACACTTAGTTGGTATTTGTCTTTCTATAGCAACTGCACACACACTCACACACACACAAGAGAACACAACAGAAGAATCTATGATTAGAACTCTAGCATATGGACACCTATGCAGTCAGACTTTTCACTATGGATTTCACACAACAACTAGCAAATCTTATTTTTGGAGAATGAACTATGAAGCTGGGCCAAGAATGATTATATCTTGACTTCAAATCACTTAAAAACTCTATGCCTCAATGCCACCCCTCATCTATTAAGAAATAGAATAAAAATCACAGTCGAAAATGTTTATGGACTATGGCCCATATAAAAATGACCAATAACAGTTCTGCTCCACTCTATTATTTAGCCCCACACCATGTGCTAGGGTCAATTTACTTTTTTTTTTTTTAATTGAAACTTATGCTGGAGAATTTTTCTTGTTCTACTTGGGGAGCACTTCTTTCCTGAAAAAAATCCCTTTTTTCTTTTATTTCATGTCTCCTTACTTAGGCCCAAATCTCCTTAAATCATCTTTTAAAATGAGAAGTATATAACTTTATGTAAATATATTTTAAATTGTCTTTTTAAGGTTTAACTTTACATTTGTTTCCGCGTAATTATTCCTCAGCGAGCTCCGGTCTCCTGGCTTAGAAACGCCTAGGTACAGTTTCCCTATCTCTTTCCAGTGATCAAGGAGGTTTCAGGTCTTCACTGTGTTAAACCACATAGTGGAATTTTGCAGACCGCCTGCCCCTCCTCCTTGCCTGATGAAATGAGGTGGATGTAGAAACACAGTCCCCCTCCACAGGCAGAGCAGATCCCATAGCACAATCCAGTCTGCACAATAAGCGACCGCCCAGGACTCCATCTCACAGGAAGATCTTAAATCACTCCCTTCCACTCTGGCTTTGAATGAGCTCCAATTCGCCTTCCACTCCCAGCCACCTCGGGAAAGTAGGAAGAGTGAGGGTCACAGGGTGGCACCAAGCCCAGATGGGGAGGGACACTGAACTGTCACTGGGTGGGGTTCCACAGGTCTCCTTTGCTTTTGCCTTGTCAGCATATTAGGATTTGGGGCTGGGGACTGCGTTCCAGAAATAATAAAAACCACCCATTTGGAGAAACACGTGGCAGGGCTTTATAGCCTCTGGGCCTCTCTGCAGTGCTGTGCTGGGAGAAACAGGCAGACAGTGAGAGTTTCTTGCTCCAAGATGCAGGGAAGGTCAGCCAGATCCAGTGGAATGGGATTTGCTGTCGTCCCCAGTGTAATCCAGAATTAGGGTGGAAACGTTTGAAGGAGTATTTTCTCTTTCTTTTTTAACCAAGCCTGTAAGTAATATGATATCATTGCCTTAGGCTTTTTTTTTCTTTTTTTAAACCATGATCCTCTTGCAAACCAAACATACAATCGTCTCAGAACCTCTCCATATAAGGAGTTTCCAGACAGACTGATTCTATGCAATATTTCTTGGCCTTAATGGAGAAAGTCATTCTAGGGCATTGTCCAGGTTTCTGAGTCATGCCATCAGGGTACTGAGAGGCTGGCTCACCCAGGACAAGGCCTGGCCTTTCTGAGCCTCAGGAAAGCCAGGAGTGAGAAAGGTCACTCCGAGGCTATTGATCTCTAAGCAATGCATTTATGATTTCAAGAGACCCATTCAGTCCAGAGAGAGGGCTGGTCTGACTATACAATACCCAGCACGAAGGCTCTGAATTCAGGACTTTCCATGTCTTTTCTAACGTGCATCAAAGGCCATTAAAAACCTGCTGAAGAAATTAAAGACTTGTAGCTACTATTAAGCTCCAAGCACTTAAATCCTGCACTGGTGACGACTGGTCAGCTCCACCAGCCATGCTCAGATGTGTGTCCCGGCACCAGTGTCTCTGCAGAGCAAAGGCAAAAGGGAGGGGAAGAGAGGAGAAATGGGAGGAAAGAAAGAAAGAGGCTGGAGGGCAGGAGAGGAGTAAAGTGTGGACATGTACCCCAGGAGGTAAAAGAGTATGAGGTGGAAGTGAAACTCTGGGTGCAGGGAACGGCACCCTACACTGGCCTGGTCAATGCTCCAGAAGACACAGACGCCAGAAAAAGCAGATGGAGTCGTGGGAACGTGGGAGGCTGGTGGGTATCCATGGACAATGAGTGGTCTGGAAGATGTAGAAGAGAGGAATGGTGCACCCCCCACCCCAAAAGGTTTCTGTCTGGAATGGTTTTATTGGGCGGTGATCCTTTGATTCATAACGACTCATACCCTGAGATGGGGATTCAAACAAAAAAAGAAAAATCCAAGATGGACGCTAGAAATAAAACCAGGTCCACTTTGATCTTGGCCCTTTTATTTTTTCATGTTGCCTAAAGTTGGTGATTTCATTCATCTGCATATGTGTAATAGGATTGCTTCGATAATCACAGTTTTACCTCTTTCAGATGCATTCTTCTTGCTGGAAAACATTGGATATGTGTGAATCTCCTCTTTTAACATGTTCCTCCCACGTTATTTTTGTCCCAGTTTCTGTCACAATTAACTTAATAAAGAAAGGATCTATTTTCCTTTCTCATGTTGCTGAAAATAAATTTATGAGTGATACTTAATAGTTGTCAGGACATGCCGTTGTTTTTCTCTCCCTTATGCGCACCTCTTCAAAAACCTCTATACCAGTGTTCTTCAAATGAAGGCTGCAATACTTTACTGTAGCATGAAAGGGAAGCAGTTGGTCAAAGCCAGTGTTTTTTAATAGTATAGAATAAAACAGACTAGAAAATGTCATAATGCATTGCAGATAATAAGGATAGGCATTGTTTTGTTAAACTTTTGTTTCAATTTTAGACGTATGCATGGGTCACCTTGTATTTTCTATACCGTGGTTAAGGTAAAAGAAGTTTGTAGGCCAGGTCCTGTGGCTCTTGCCTATAATCCCAGCACTTTGGGAGGCTGAGGAGGGCAGATCGCTTGAGCCCAGGAGTTCAAGACCAGCCTGGGCAACATGGGAAAACCTCATCTCTGCAAAAAATACAAAAATTAGCTGGGCAAGGTGGCATGCACCTGTAGTCCCAGCTACTTGGGAGACTGAGGCAGGAGGATTGCTTGAGCCTCTGGAGGCGGAGGTTGCAGTGAGCTGAGACCACACCACTGCACTCCAGCCTGGGTGACAGAACAAGACCCCGTCACAAAAAAAAAAAATTGTAAAACATCCTTATACAATATATGTCTGAATATGTTTGTCTTTAAGGTTAAAAACTAAAGTCCTCTGAACTGGGCTTTTCTTATGTATCAGGTGTACAGGATAAAGATCTGCTGCCTCTAAAGTCTCAATTTTAAAACCATCTCTACCACAGATGGGATGAAATTTAGTCTGATGGTAATTTCAAACTTAGATTTTTATGTAAGAAAAAAATACATTGTTAAGCTATATATGAGGTTTCCTCATATTCAGGGACAGATCTCTGCTTTCATTTTATAACCTCCACAAGAGAATCAAACTGCCTTTCTTACCTTCAACTGTAGTCCTTTCCAATAACTTATGTCATGGTAACTTATTATTAAAAAACGACTGAACCAAGATGACTTCAGACACCTCTGATCCAAGGGTTGGCCCAAAAGGAGCCTCAATCTGCTTCAGCATTGGCCAGACACCCCGGAGACTTACATCTTACCTTGCAGGGCTAGAAAGTGCATCAGAATGCCAAACTCCAAAAATGAATAACGATCCAGCCCTGGAAGAAAACTCTCAGTTCAGAGAGTTTGGTGACTTGCCCAAGGTTAAGTACAAAATATATTTGCAGAGCAGCCAGAACGAGAACCCAGGCTTCCAAGTTGCAGCAGCCCCAGTACAATGCACTGTGATAAAGGTTTGATATGGAGGCACAGACCGACTCTAGAGGTTATCAGAACTGGAGATCATAGATTAGTAAGTTTTTTTCTCTTATGACTGTTGTATGTATCTACTCTAACCTTAACTCAGACTGACATCTGTGGCTTTTCGTGCCATGTCATTATTCTACCACATACTATTTTGAGGTTTCTGAGGTTAGTATTCATAAGAGCTTTCCAACCTCTGACTCAAATGAGCTCTATTTTCCCCAGACACGTAACTTACTATTGAATCTCATTTCCATGAGAAATACAAAAGCAATAGTGATTCATGTCTCCAATGCTAGGCTTACCATTTTTGAAAATGTGTATACTTTTTCCTGACTGTAAAATACTATGTGCTCACTGCATAAAATGTAAAAAACACAGAAAAAGATAAGGAAGAAAATTAAAATAATCTGTTCACCTACTGCTCAGTGATAACCCATATTACAATTTGGGTGTCATTGAAATTGGGTGTCAATGAAAAGACAAAAATTATTTTGGTATCAAATTATGACCAAATTGAAAAATACCTTCATTAACCCTTCCCTTGTCACTCAACATTACACATCAGTAAAGATTCTTCGAAGATATGGTTTACAATAATGTAGGCCAAATATTGAATTCTATTGATTAATCGTTACTGATTATACATGCCCTATTGTTGAGAACTTCAGGTTTTTTTCCAGTTTTTCACATACAGAAATAATGTAGCAATAAGCATTTTTTTACATAACATTTTTTGTGCATATCTCTGCTTATTTCCATAGAATAAATTCCTGGTAGGGAATTACTGGGTGAAGTACGTGAGCATTTCTATGACTCTTCATATATATTGAAAAATTTCATTTCAGAAGGTTGTTTATATCCAAATAGCAGAATATGAAGGTGCCTATCTTGTCCTCTTTGCCAGTGATCAGTGGTATCATTTGTTAAAACCTTGCAACTTAGAGGTAAAAATGTGTATCTTCCTGTGTTCGTTTGTATTCCTTAATTTATAAAGAGGTTGAATATTTTTCATACACTTATTGGCTATTTGGTATGTGTATATGTGTGTCTTTCTCTACCCACCTTCTGTGTGTATGTAAATTGAATGTTCATATCCTATACCTATTTTTCTACTGAAATGTTAAAGTTTTACTTATTTATTTGTAAGAACTCTTTATATCATAAGGATATTAAACTTTCAACTTTTATATTTGGGGCAAGTACTTTAGGAATCTCTTTTAATTATGTAACAATTTAAAGTAATAGGATGAGTCGGGTTTTATATTGTCACCAGCAGAGCAACAAGTCATGCCACCTGCTGGTAAAGAAACAGAATAGTTGATAATTCTTCATGTTTCCAAGATACAATGCATATTAATACTTTTTCCATGTCAACTATTTTAAAACTTTGGAAATGAAAAATGAGTAATTGATTGAAGCTATTTACGACATTTCTTACACATGAATCCTATGACCAAGATCCTCTGATCACATTTAAATATTTTTAAGGTTACTTCTCTACTTAAATGGGGAGAAAAGGCTTTGATTCATATTAGACATTAATAAGAGAAAGTATAGTTCTGAATCATCTCAAAGCCATTTCTGTTGTCAATTCTGGGCATAGGAGCCTGTACTTTGTTTTAATGAATCATAATTATTGACAAAATTTAACAATCAGATAAACACGGAGAAGTAACTTTATTATTTATTTTCACGAAAGGCATTTTCAAACAGACATCTTCAAACCAGAGCTTCAGATCTATATAGATCATTTAAAATCAATATTTGCTTGATTTGCCCAGGTAAATTAAGGGAAGCTCCTGCCATTTAATTCTGGATGAAGACGGATCTCAGCAGTTAAAGATCATAAGCTTTTTATGTAATTCAACTAGAAAATATGATTTAATTTGTGGCTTACATGAAATAATAGTCATGGAACATATTTATTGCCTATCATCCCTTGTAGACTAGTCTAAGAAAATAATACACTCAAGGTTCTACAGAAACTTAGGCTGTCAAGATGATTGACTATAGCAATAGGGCCAATAGGTCATTGAATTCACTCATATATGTGGAGGTCAACACCAGTCTACAGGATCTATCAGCAAATGGTCTGACATGCCTAGGAAGATAAAAATGGAATTGCTGCTTTGTAATAAGCCATCCTTATGAATAAACTGAACTGACTTTTTTGTACTGTGAATTATTACTCAGCCTAGAGTTCTGATGTAAACAAAAATGCAAATCATGCTAATAACCTAGCCAATTTCATGTGCCATAAACAAGCCTTCAGTAGCAGTGAAGGGCACTTGGCCCATAGGGTAGAAGAAGATGCAGAAATCAGAATCTCCCTGCAACTCAAAATGACCAAATGTAAAATACTCAAAACCAAGTTCACACATTTTTAATAACAAAATAAGTCTTGGTATGGGCTTGGCAAAAAATAATAATAATTCACATATTATTTAAGCACTCATATTAGCACCCTCTGGACAATATTTTCCTTGTAGTTTGGCTTGGGGTCAGTGGTCAAAATATATACGTATATAGTTTATAATCAGAAGAGGATACAAAACAACTCAAGGACACGCCCTAATTGGAGGGAAAGGGAGTGGCTGGCCAACAATTGAGTCAAGGTACAAAACATTAGGCTAGGTGTGACTTGGGGCAGGATCTGACAGGGGGTAGTAGTCAAATGATTATGAAAAACAACTGAGAATGTCCCCCTTTTCCTACCATCTAGATTATGAGGTCCTGGGGAGAAGGTGGTAGGTTTTAAATTATCCCAGAGAACCGAATCCACAGATGAGGACAAGTCTTGGATGACAGGGCCATACTGACAGCTTGGAGAGGACACAATTGAGGCCCTGGGAAGATGACCCGACTACCCCTTCAGTCACCCAGGAAAAGAGCATCTGGCCATCTCCAGACAGCAATTTCAGCTTCCATAGTCAATTGCTGATTTCCTGTTTGTAATGTCCTTCCTCTGAATTACATTTACATTCAGGTAGCTTGTGGTAAGACAGCTGTCCTGTATGTCAGATAGTTCAAGGAGTGCTGGGGGTGGGAATGGAGGAAATGAGGGCGATATGCTGTAAGTTCAGGAGAAACTCAGGGGATAGCACATGCCCATGGGTATGTTTAGTACAGTAACTAGCACTTTACTTAGTACCTAGGTGCTCAGCACACTTAAGTGCTCAGCACAAGGCAGTGCCTTCTCCCTTATTCCACACAAGGGCATCAGGACAGATGATTCAGATGGTCTAGTTCTTTCTAGAACACTCCAAAGTTTCCTTCCAACCAGATCACCAAATGCACTGGCCTTGAAGAACTGTAAATGGAGACTTCTGGTCAAATCCTGTTGGGCTACACCTCAAAACCCAGTGTTATTCCAAATTCTTTCTAAAATATCAGTCTTACAGGAGCAACAATCATCTAGGTAATTGGACATGAAAAGTCCGATGAGGAAAAAGAAATAGCTCACCAGCTGCCTTTCAAGGCAAAACAAGAATGCAAATGGAAAGGTCCCAGGGAAATCTGGATGGAAAATTATCACCTCACAAGAGGGTCTGATCTGGATTGGATTCATCCTTCTTCACAGGATGACTCTGTTCCAGGGAAACTAGATGCTAGGAACATTCTGGGATCCAAATATGGAGAACTGAGAACTATTGTAAGGGTTTCTAAAAACTCCCAAGAAAAATTCACAAGGACTCTATTTCTTCCAGTGCTTTGGGAAAATTCAAAAAACCTGAAATTCCAAAGCCAGTCTAATCCAGGTGACCCTCAATCTCATAGCTACTGGGTCTACTCCACAAGGAGGAAATCAAGACTGGCAAGAGTTGGCTACCTGACCTGTACTTGCAAAACACTGACACAAATGAGAGAGAGAGAGAAAAAAAAGAAAACCACCACCTTTACTCACTCAAGTAATAAGGTCACCTCAGAACACTATCCCATGTTTTGAAAGGAAATAATTTTTAGAGGTGAAAAACAATGGTTGATAGGTACCAGGCGTAACCCTTTGAGATGCAGGTACTGTTGCCAGTTAATGCCATTGGACAGATGAGAAAGTTAAGGCTCGGAGCAATCCCATAAGCTGCCCACAGTTACATGGCCCAGTAAAAGCCAGAGCTGGTATTTGAACCTAGATTTTCTGACTCAGGGTTATTGTTAGATTGCTTGAAAGAAGGCCACAACTCCCTACCCCAAGTCTGACAATGATTTTCTTCCTATTGTGGGAGGGGCTGGAAATGACTGATAAAAATTATACTCTTCCACCAACTCAGCTCTGGGCTCAAAGCGTCTGAAGCATCAGGATTCCACCTCGCTCCTGATTAATTTTTTCATATGGGAAGGCAACTAAGAGCCTTACCCTGAGACATAAGGACTGAGACTTTAAGACACACTAGATCAATGCCATCATGAAAAAGCAAAACATTTCAGAGGTCTGATGGGCCCAGCCGCCTGCCTTCCTTTTCTACTCAGCTGTGGCCAAGTCTCTGCCTTCCTTTTTCAGGAACATTTTCTGCAGCAGGGCCCAGGCCATTGTGAGCTTTGAGAAGAATGATATTCTGCTTTTGTAAGAAAAGGAGGAGATTTCCCAGGCATGCTTTGTGTCCCAGACGCTTTCACTAATTGATAGAGTGCCACTACAGAGTATATTTTTATTCATGCAGTCAGCACATGCCTGCTTCTACGTTTTCAAGTTTTCTTTAAAAAAAAAAAATTCTCCTATGTGGTAAGACAACAACTTCCGTTAACAAAATGAAGCAAAACCAAATTCTTCTTAATGAAAATGAAAATGTCAATAGGACTTCTCTCCTCATGCTAATCCCCTGTTTGACATGCAATGACATCATCCCCTAGAAGCGGAGACAAATGTAATGTCTGCTGTAATTACAAGGCTTACCCTGCAGAAGAAGGGAGGTGGCCGTGAGGTGCAGGCAAGCCCTTCTCACTGGGCCCTCCTTGGGAATACAATGGAACCCACTAATGCAGTGAGGGAGTCTTGCTGCGACAATACTAAAAGGAGCAGAAATCAAAGGACTTCACTGACCGTGGATTCAGGCTTGATGTTCTGATGCAAAGTTTATATCCCCAAGTAGCAATTTAAATAAAATTGCATTTTTCTTTTTCAATCAAATCAAACTGTGGTGTCACAAAAGACAATATGTACACACACAAAACTCTCACTCACAAACATGTAAAAACTAAAGTTAAAAAAGAAAGCCCTCATTCATAAGGTGTTCACATAGTGACAATAAGAATGCATGTGGCGCTTTTGGCAGAAGCTGGAGGTTGCAGGAAGGGATTCTCCACAATATCCATAAAGAAGAAAGGGAGTTTTGAAATGTGACAGATTCTGATTAAAGAAAAATGGAAATGTTTGGCTCTTGGGAACTTCAAGTATAGAGAACTGATAATGCTATAAAGAAACCATAATCCTGAACCAATTATGGCTGAATAATACTGTAGACTTTATAGAGCGGCAAATGGTACAGTTGGTTTGAACACTGAGTCAAGATGAATCAGCTTTTCCTGCTTTACCAACATGTCTTATTCATTTCCTTGAATGGCACGTTAAAAGCATTAATTATTATTAAGATTGTCTTTGTTTTTTGTAAAAGCATTGTTATTTAAACATCTCTTAAAAATGTATTTCTACACTTTACATGACTTATAGCTACTGAATTTTCATAAATCCTCTGTAAAGTAGGTTCATAGATAAGGAAACTGAGGCACAGAGACCTTATGCATGAGGTGAAGCCCATATTTGGACTTGGCCACTGTAGCTCCTGGGCCCCCACGCTTAACCATTCTGCCGGACTCAAAGAAGGTTGGAAAGTTTTTGACACGCTCTTCAAATACCTGCCCCTAATCGTAGGATGCAAGACAGGAAAAAGAAGCTTACTGCAGGGTATCAGATACCTCCTTTCCACTGCTCTCCACCCCTCCTCCAGCGCCTCACCTCAGATCCCAACAGAGCTGGAGGTAGAGGAGAGATCTGTTCTGCATTACAGCCTGAGCTGGACAGTTGTCTCAGGAAAAACACCTGTAAGTATAGGCAGAGGCAGGAGGATCCTGGAGAGGAGTACATGCTGGTCACGGTCTGTAATATTTGTACAAAGAAGAAATGCAAGTTCTGTCTAATTCTCCAGGATTACAGGCAGAAACTTGGACAGTAAAGACAGACTATTTCTTCCCAGGCTAGCATCCCACGCCAGATGCATCCCTGCTCAGGAACCATGGACCCAGGGTGGAGGTTATACACCTGAACCTGACTTCCAGGTTCTAGATGAGAGGGTGAAATTGCCAGCTCCCAAGTGGGCAGCCTTGCTAAGGAGTCCCTACAACCCTCTGCTGGCAAATGCTGAACCTGGACAGGGAGTTTCAGGGACTCCTGAACCTCCTTCTTATACAGGAAAGAGGAAACAAACAGAACTCTAAATGGGACCTTTGAAAAGACTCTGCAGCACAAGGAAAAATGAGCACTGTCTTGAGATTTGGTGGAAAAAATATATCTCTAAAAATGACTTTCCATAGGAACAAAATAAAATTTTAGAAAATGACACTTGGCTCCTATAAAAGATGGCAGACGTTGCCGTTATGAAACGACAGAGAACAATAAAAACAGGGTGGGCTGAATGACAGGCAGAGATTGAGAAAGAAGTCCCCAGTAGAATGAACAAAAGAATTCAAGGAAATACAAAATGCAATAGCAGAATTTAAATCTGCATTTAAGGCACTCAAGAGCAGAACAAATCCTGCTGATTATTGACTCAGTGATGTACAGGACAAATGTGAAATATTCTTCTAGAATACACAGAAGAAGATCCAAGAGGAAATGATGAGTTGGAGGATGAGATCTATGAAGTTCCATTTTAAGAATTATACATATTCTTAAGGCTGAAATCAGAACAGGAAGAGAAACAATGATAAGAGCATATGGGAAAGAACTTTGCTACCTGAAAAAAGTCTCCAGGCTGAAAGGGTTCAGAGCATTTCAGAAAAAAATTAATGAAAAATACTTGTATCTCAACATTTCCTTATACCATATTTTAATTTCAGATAGATTCAGATCAGCTGAGATTTCTGCACACGCTACTGAGAAAATTACTTTGCAACTGAATTATGAACACCTTCAAGTAAAACACTACATAGAACAAGAAAATCTGTTCTTCATTAGATTTAATGGTGAAGGCAGGCTTTATTTTTTCCAACAAGGGCCATTGGTTCTAAATAATATACAGGTTATTTGCTTCAGTAATATCCTCCAAGTAATAGAAGTATCTTTATATGCAAAAGTTGAAATTGTAGATACTTCATCACATAGGACCAAGAGATATCAATCAACATGGTAGAAAAGAAGTGGACATTTCAACCAAAAAGTAAATGGTGTATGAAAGATAATCAGACATGATGCAAGAAGGCTGCGTACTGTTGGCCTGAAGAAAGCAAACACTCTGAGAGATGACTGGCCTAACAATGACCAGGTGAGGAACCCATAAGCAAGTACAGAGAAGACACTGGGAGGAAGGTACTGAATGAACCGCTAAGTACCATGGACATAAACTATGATTCTATAGGGACTCTGGAGCCCTAATTATGTTACAACACAAACCTTTCCATTCTGATCTCAGAAATTTTGGTTGCTTTCCTTTCTCTATTTATCATTAGAATTTTTGCAGCCCAAAAAACTTGTCATCAATCCCATGTTTTTAAGAGGCCAATAAATATTCAGATAGTTTTCTTTTACTTGATTCTTAACTCAGAGCAGAGTAGTGGAATCCTTATAAGAATATCTTATGAAAATATTTTAAAATCACTTCTATTTGATTGTTCCTATTTCCTCAGAAATGTGCTATTATAACCTCACATAGATCCATATGAAGTCCAGGATAAATCTGCATACTCTATACCTATAAAACTAGGCTGAATTGCTAATGCTGTATTAAAAAGGAAACATAAGGGAAAATAATAATAATAAAATTAATTTTCAAAATGGGAAAAATACAGTGTCCAATGTCTTAAATGTAAAATAAAAAGCACTCTTCATAAATCTCAGCTCTAAAGTTTACTTACCCCTTACCACATCAGTTTCTCCTTTTACATATTTAGATAGCACCATATTATATTCCCTCCTACTTAGCACAGCTTGTAATACATATTTGTGTGACTATTTATTTCATCAATGTCTGTTTCCTCACCTTGACTGAGAGCTCCATGGGAGACCGTATAGGGACTGTGTCTTCATTTACTTATTTTGCTTATTTTTATTAACCTTAGTACTGACACATTACCAGATCCCATTAGACAAACAATATATTTGTGAAATGAATATATTCAGCCAAGCAAGTAATTGTGTCCTAAGAATCTCAAAAAACTTTCTGGAAAAACCACACATCTTGGTTTATACATCAGCTATGTTTGCCAACTTTATATGTAAACTATTTTTTGAAAAAACATTATTTGAATGACTTTTTTCACTTGTATGAGAGAATATTAATATAAATAGGACCTTAGAGATAATAAAACTGAAGTTCATAAATGCTAGGCAACTTGTCCACAATGGCACAAATCTACTTAGCAGTAGAACTGGGATTAAAGCTCAGATTTTCTGTCCCCAGTTCCATTCCTTAAGGGCTCTGTCCATGGAGTTCAAGACACTGGCTCTTTACCAGAGCTTCTAGACTGCCAAGTCTCTGAAAAGTAATTGATAGTTTTTGTAAATAAACACTTTACCACATCTTAATGTTGAAAGGAAATCTGCAACAAAGAAATCGTTTGCAATATAGATAATTAATAAAAAATGTGAGATTTCTTATGCAGTTTATTTTTCAAACCTAAGAGCTAACTTTAGTTTCTCAAGCCTGTGACACCTCATCATTCATTGTCATACACATACTAAGCCCACATGCCTGGCACTATTCTAAGGCTCTTTATCAAGGGACATTAATTAGCCTAAGGCCTCCTTATTTCGATGGTTAAAAGATAATTGCATTCCTTTTTTCTTATGATTCAGTTGCCATTGGGAAAAAGCCATTTCTGAAAAGTTAGAATTCTGAAAGATTAAACAATGTATCCCTATGATTATTTAATTTAAGCCCTTTCGTCTTTTTGTTTGTTCATTGTTTTTGTTTTTTTTTTCACTTTTCTTCTTTTTAAACTGTAAGTTGGGATTTTTAAAATTTCTTTTTAATTAATTAATTTTATTTTATTTTATTTGTAACTAGCTTCAAATTTGTGATGAATTTGCTTACCAAGCATAGAAAATCCATTTGCTGGCTAAAGGACTCTAGCAATAGAATTTCTATCTGATGACGGAATCATATTTCTAGATGACCCCTGGAGAGAGTTAATTTGCCAAACTATTTCATTTATATTTATACACTGGAATGTTATTCCAAAGGCTCCAAATAGTCTCTGTTCTATGTGTAAAACAATAAAATAAAGATAAGACATTGTCTAACAATTTGTATAACTAATACATAATGTAATGCTTCTTTAAAAAGCAGGCACTGATCTCATGTTAGATGTTTTAAAATAAACCCAAACCAGCATTATTTGTAGACCACAAGCCTGTGATTGGTGGCGGGGAGGACACAATAGGAAAAAGAAGGAGAGAAGAAAAACAAGTGGGAAATAGGTGACTGCAGTGGAGAGGGGAAAACGCGTGAGGGATACCAAAGAGAAAACAATGGAAGGAAAGGAGGTAAACCCATAGGAAGTGTCAGTTTTTTCATCAACAGATATTTACTTTTTTTTTTTTTTGAGACGGAGTCTCACTCTGTTAGCCAGGCTAGAGTGCAGTGGCACAATCTCGGCTCACTGCAACCTCTGCCTCCCAGGTTCAAGCGATTTTCCTGCCTCAGCCTCCCGAGTAGCTGGGACTACAGGTGCCTGCCACCATGCCTGGCTAATTTTTTCTATTTTTAGTAGAGACAGGGTTTCGCCGTGTTGGCCAGGCTGATCTTGAACTCCTGATCTCAAGTGATCTGCCCACCTTGGCCTCCCAAAGTGCTGGGATTACAGGCGTGAGCCACCACACCCGGCCCTATTTACTTGGATCTTCTAATACTTCTTGAAAAGCGAAATATATTTTGATACAATATAAAAACAAAGCCATACACACACACACACACACACACACACACACGCAATTACATATGTACATGTAAATGGCTACACAATTAGCTAGACAACCTTGTCTCTTCCTAGGATCTAAAGATATTCCAGATAAATCTTAAAGCACAAGTGATTAAGCCTTTAAAAAAATCTCACTTCTCATCTCTTTTACCTTTTGGTTGGATTTTTGTGTTTATTAGCTTATTTGGAGGGAGATGGTGCAATGGAGAAGGCAATTGTCTATTTAAAAAATTACGTTTTCAGCCAAATGCAGTGGCTCACACTGTAATCCCAGCACTTTGGGAGGCCAAGGCAGGAGGACTGCTTGAGGCCAGGAGATTGAGACCAGCCTGGGCAACTTAGCAAGGCCCTGTCTCTACAAAAATTAAAAAATGAAAATATAAAATTAGTTGTTTGCCTTGGCGTGTGCCTACAGCCCTAGCTACTTAGGAAACTGAGGTGGGAAGATTATTGGAGCCCAGGAGTTCAAGGCTGCAGTGAACTATGACGGTGCCACTGCACTCCAGCCTGGGCGCAGAGTGAGACCCTGTCTCAAAAAATAAAATAAAATAAAAATTATGTTTTCATAGGCAAGGGGATACGGGAAGTAGAAAGAAAAAAATGGTTGGGACTTAGAGGTGGGTGCACCCCACTGTATGCACATCAGGACAGTGCAAATGCAGTGGGCTAGTGCATACTTGCAAACTCAGGTATTTTCTTCAAATAACCTAGAAGATAGCCATGGCCTCTTTTTTCACGCTTTCTTTTTTCTCTGTAGCAGTTTTGAGTGTTTTTTTTTTTAAACAATATCTGCAATCAATGACTCTTTTTCAGAAGCACTATAACATCCAGGGATATTCCTTGTTCTATATTGAAGCACAATTATATTAGTATTGAGGATACCACCTCAAAATAAATAGTTTGCTCACTAATGATTCAGTGACAAGAAATCGCTACTAATCCGCACACCCTCATGTTTACAGTATAATTACCAATAGGGTTCATCATGAGGACCCTGAGACACAGGGAGATGATCTTCCTCCTGAGTCTTCCAAGGAAGATTCAATTCCATTGTTCTGAGTTTGGGCTCCAAGTAGGTAGCACGGTGTGCACTCACGTTGCCTGAATGCTTGTCTCTTGAACTATATTTCAATAAAATGCCAGTATCTGCCTAAGGGGAACAATATGTCCTTTTTTAAAAAAAGACTCTCTTTGAAGATATTATTCTATTTGGGTGGGAGAAGAAACAACAGATTTGTAAGTTCATGTCTTCTATAAATAATTTAAGTATATCTTGGGCTAATGTATAAATTTGGTTTAGGAAATTCTAAGTTAATTCTAGATAAATTTTAGGTGTTTGTATAAAAGCAATGATTGTATTATTGGATTCTACAACTTTGAAAAATAATAATCCCACAAGGGATTATTGGCAACTCTCGATTAGCTAGAATATTTGATTAACCAAAACGTATTATCTATAGATACATTACCATTAATGTTGTTATTGTACATAAATTATTTCTTTCTGTTATTTTAGAATACTTGGTAAGGTTTGTGGTAAACACATAATACTACACCTAGGTTTTTTTTAACTTTTTTAAAATTATACTTTAAGTTCTGGAATACATGTGCAAAATGTGCAGGTTTGTTACATAGATATACACGTGCCATGGTGGTTTGCTGTACCCATCAGACACCTAGGTTTTAATGAGTGAATTAACACTTTTTTGCAAATATGATCAAATTAGGGATGGAACAAATTGAAGTTTTTACCTTAAAGGTTTTAAAAATCAACAGCCATTCAAAGATATATTACCACAAAAATCACTTTTCCTTCTGGGTAATCATGACTTTCTGATAATGATTACCTGCATGTAAATTGTACACTGTCAGTAATAATCTGATTCAAAAATTGCTTCCTTCCCAAGGGTGTTCATATCTGCATGTACTAACTTGTTAAATTATGGTGTGCTAATTGGTAGTTCACATGACAAGATATGCACTGTTGACCATGCTTATTAAAATTCAGGCCATCCGCAGTTAGCGATAACAAACAATGCTCCTGGGACTTTTAACACCTTCAACCTGCAGATAATCCCTAGAACTCTTGAGGTTCAATCTTCAGCCTCCTTCCAAAGATCAGTGAATAAGCAGCTAACCTGAAGCTCAATGCAACACCAGACACCAACGTGGAAATTCTCATTTTCATGGGAAACATATGTAGCTATTTCCTATTTGGCACTGTGAAGATAAAACACCCATGAGCTGACTTTGGGGATAGTCTCTATGCAAGTGTTTGACGTTGTGCAAACATGATTAAATTTTGTCTTGTTTGGTTTGTCTGCAAGGTAAAGACAGGTGGGAAAAGCCAGGGCCAAGAATTCCCAAACTGGGAAATCAGCCTGAGTGTCATAAAGCTGTGCATCTTTCCTAAAATTAAGAATCCTCATGGATGGGACAGGCAGTTTTTTCTAAATGAAATTCTTTCACTGATATTTTAAAGCCTGGATTAAAAGCCATTGTAAGCTGAATGAAGTAAGACAACCTCCCATCTACATACGAGTGATGAGGCAATTTAGTAAAAATTCATAGAATAATGGAATAAAAAAACTGGAAGGGACTCAGCAATCATTTAATCCATCCTTTCCCAAATTGTGTTCTACAGGAATCTAGATCCATGGGAGAGAGTGGTGATAGAAGTGACTAGTCAAATAGGCTAAGGAAATGTATGGTTAGACTAAATTGAACAAGTTTATCCACATATAATTTATTCCTCCTCAAAAAATTAGATTGAGTATGTCACAGTTTTCAAACTTATGTCACCATGAAATTCTTTTCCACTGACTATTAATGTTTTGCAGAACTAATGGCTGGCAGAACAAAGTTAAGAGGACCTGATCTAGCCTAATCCCTTTATTTTACAGAAAAGGGAAAGGACTGACAGCGACTCTTCAGGGAGCACCATGGGCAACAATGGTCTCAGGTGTGGCCCAGAGCTGCTGCACCAGATCAGGCTACCTGGTCTCTCTGGAGGGGGAAGGGTCCTGGAAAGCAGCTTGCAATTGGTGTCCCCTCCCTGCTTCCCTCAGCATAGGGACAGCTGAATCAGACACTCTCCAAAGTGCCCATTCTAGCCTCAGGGCAGTGAAACAATTACTTCACATTTATTTCCTTAAAACATTTCACTTTCACAATCTCTTCCCTAGTGTCTTCAGAGTCCACCAATGGACAATTTTCCAGCAGTCAAAGATAAAGACAATCTTGAAATTAAGCTTATACATCCAGGTCAGGAGTTTTGTTCTCACATGATTTCAGAAGGGTGAACTCTTAAATTATCAATTCTAACTCTTCATCATTGAATTAATGGGCTTAATCTAAAATGTAGCTCCAAACTAGGAAATATTTTAATTCAGGCTGGATTCAAAATTCCCTGGTCACAAAGATAATTCGGTGCATCAAGATCTGTTGCATATATGCCCCAATTTGCATGGATAATATTATTTTAATGCGCTTTTTATGCACATAGATTTTTTTAAAATAGCCTGAACCAATAGAATTTACAGAAGGACCTCCTTGCAAAATTCTCATTTGGCACTTATTATAGACTGGCTTGTTTCATTAGTTATCTTATTTCCATACTCAATTGTAAACAACTGAAGACAGGATTTACTTACAAGTCTTCTTATGGCCTGCAGAGCTAGGAACTGAACTGTGCCTTGCTGCAGGAACATAAATATTTAATGACAGATTGGCTGATAACAGGACACCTTCTAAAAGGAGATACCATATAAAATGAAAGGATTGTCTCCTTTACAATAGATGTGAACAGGATAAGGTATTCTCTCTCTCTTTCTCTCATGTATGCAAACACACACACACAAACACATACGCACATTATACTAAACTAACCACAAGGCACTTGAACATCTTGTGGGGCTGCTGGAACTTCACACCAAATACCACTTTCGAATGAATTGCACCGCCAAAAACTCCTAGTATTTGAGCTGAGAAACTATCTGGAATTCTAGATAAAAGAGCGGTTGCTACATCATCCCTAAACAGGCATCGAGCTCCATTAAAAAGGGGAAGAATTCTCTTAGGCAGTTTTCACATCTTTCACAAATCAAAACTTCCAACTGACAGGTTTTTAAAAGGCACAAGAGACAACTGCTCAAAATGGCTCTGCACTAAGAAAGCACTGTTTGCCTGGGTTCCAGAACTTATTTCATCTTTAATTTTATTGCAATAAGGATAACTTCTCCAAATGTGACATTTCCATTGATGGATATACTTCAGGATCCAAAAAGCCACACCTATGTAGAGCAGTGTTCCTGGGGCCAGGTGCACTAAAAACATGTTGCTCCCTCAGGGGAATAGCTGTTCCTTCCTCCCACTATCCACGTGAGAAGCCAACAAGAAATCTGAATTTGAGCCACAGTGCTCAACAGTGGTGTGTTTACTCACAGCTCCCATTGAAAACCTGTTTTATTGAGAAAGAAATGGCCAGATTAACGGCAAAGTGCGTGTTTAGAGGACTTTCCTCTATGGCAACAAAGACAGTCCTCAGGATGTTCATATTTCGTCTTAACCCCTCAGGAATGCAAGGCAGCAATTTTGAGAGGCAACCTCAGCTTGAGTGTTTCAAATGAGGTGCGGTACAACTGCAGAGAGGAGCCACATTCAATAAAACGCTACCCTAGCTTTTCAATGTTCATTCCTAATTACATACTTTTATTTTTAAATCACATGTAGACGCTCTTGTTGCATTTTCTATAAGCATCAATTTCACCAGTCCTGAGTATAGGCAATCCTTTAACCTAGAAGAGTTTATTAAAATAACATTATTATTGTCTTGTATTTATGTTAATTTCTCCAGTCCCTGTGGTGCACCAAGTGCGCTTCTCCAGAGTACCTCTTACTTTCTCACGTTTCTCTCAGACTAAGGAAATCTGACTTCACATGCAATAGAAATTACCCTTAGATCACAGCCAAGAAAACAAAAGGGGTAAGCCCTGGAGTATGATGTTTGGGGATACTTGATCGTTGCCTAGGTAGCATTTAATTAGTCCTGGGCTGCAGCTGGGAGTGGGGTGCTGGTACCTGGGTAACCTTTGTCATTGTGACTAAACCCATGGTTGAACAATCAAAATGCGATGCTTATTATACTCTCCATTCTCACCCCTTTCTTCTTTAGGAATTAGACACACACACTCTCTCTTTCTCTCTCTCTCTCTGTCTCTCTCTCTGACACATATACACAGTTTGCAAATTAAGAGAACTCTCATGCTGGGCAGGGTGACTCACACCTGTAATCTCAACAGTTTGGGAAGCGGGGGCAGGAGGATCGCTTGAGGCCGGGGGTTCAAGACCAGACTGGGCAACAGAGTGAGACTCCTTCTCTACAAAATAATTTAAAAACTAGCTGGGCATAGGCCGGGCGCGGTGGCTCATGCCTGTAATTCCAGCACTTTGGGAGGCCGAGGCAGGCAGATCACGAGGTCAGGAGATCAAGACCATCCTGGCTAACACAGTGAAACCCTGTCTCTACTAAAAATACAAAAAATTAGCCGGGTGTGGTAGTGGGCACCTGTAGTCCCAGCTACTCGGGAGGCTGAGGCAAGAGAATGGCGTGAACCTGGGAGGCGGAGCTTGCAGTGAGCCGAGATCGCGCCACTGCACTCCAGCCTGGGCGACAGAGCGAGACTCCGCCTCAAAAAAAAAAAAAAAAATAGCTGGGCATAGTGGCAGGCTTGTAGTCCCAGCTACTTCAGAGGCTGAGACGAGAGGGTAGCTTCATCCCAGGAGGCAGAGGCTGCAGTGAAGCTGTAATTGCACCACTGCACTTCAGCCTGGGTGACAGAGGGGAGACCCTGTCTCAAAAACAAAAAGAGATTAAAAAAAAATAAAAAGAAACTCTCTTTCTTTGTTGAGCAACACAATGAATTTCAAAGCTGTGAAAGACTTATTTTCCCAACAAAATTATAAACAGTGGGAAATACTTCATTCTTCCAAATATTCCCTTACAGTTGCTTTCTTATTAATAAGCACTCAAAAACATTACTTGGCACTTTTAAAGTGATCTATTAGTTTATGCTTTATTCTTCATCTTCCACCATTATTTCTAGTACGCTACCATAGGTGCTGAACAAACTGCCCCAGAGGAAGACCAAAAAGCAGGCAGAAAAAGCAAAGGGACTGTGCTTGCTTGATGGTTTGCTGTTGTTGCATACTTAAAAAAAAAACCTTTAAAAAAAAAACTCTACTAACAAAAATCATGAGCTCTCTTTGGTCTCTGGAGATGAAGACAAAAGCAGTGACACTCAGCATGAGGTGCTGTCCTTGGTTAGCAGCTGTCGTGGAACGCACTTAGTTGGGTTTAATGGAGGGGTTATTGACATCTCCTAAAATGGCTCCTGGGCCCAGGCAGCCAATTTTCTGCTACCTTCCTGTCTATGCCTGTCTATGCTGAGTGGTTCCACAGTGCCCATTAGGAACTGCGTGACAGCCATTACAGTCAGCAGAGTAAAACATCCTTTCCACTCTTAAAAAAAAAAAAGTGAGATGAATAGGTATTTCTAGGGTGGTCTGAACGAGCCATTATTAACTACCCTGAGGAATGAGGAAGCCTGAACATGGCAGTGAAACGCCATTTTATTCCTTTCTGCTGGCCACACCTGCACCAAGGGAAAAAAATTCACCTCGTATGTGAGGATCTGGATATAAAGAATCCTGAAATTTGAAAGTTGACCAAGATGTAAAGCTCACAGGAATGATGCCTTATGCTGCGTACACTATAAAATTCTAATCTCCTTGGAAGGTCTGGCTCTTTCACCGCTACAAAAGGATGCAGGTGGGGGTAACTGGGCAGTCTGCTGCTCGGGGGGCAAAGTCTCAATGGGAGCACTGGGGTGAGAGCGGACAGCATGAGGAACTGTTGATCACTCTGTCCCCTACAACTGGGCCAGGAGGGCTCAGGGCATGGGGCAAGTGGGAGAAAGGCTAGGGATTTGCATTAAAATGGGACTCTCCTTCCCAGGCAGGCAGCAATGACCTCAAGGAATATTAAACAGAGATCTGGTTACCTTAACGAAAATAATGCTCTCTATTTGTCATTTTCTTCTAACACACCACGATTCCTCCTATAACCTTGTATGATGATGCAATGAGGAAAGATGAGCAGAGCCTCATGGGCATGGGGACAAGTACCTAGACCTGTGCGTGTGCGCAAACAACACAGAAAACATGAGGATAAAGAATCGGCTGTCCCTCTGAAATTGCAGGTTCCCTGAGGGTGAGTCAGCCCCTTGAATGCCGCTAGAACATATATTTGTGTGCCTTATTGTTTAAAGGTTGGAGCAGGGCTGAAAACACATTCATTACTCCCTGTCATAGAGCAGTTGATGTATTCTAGGCACATAAAATTAAGCTATAATTCTATACACGACAGACTAAACACACAAGTCTAGACAGAGAAAGATGGCTTAAAATATTCTTAGACCTTTTCTAAGAGTATTTTCTCATTTTCTTATCACTCAACTGGTAAATATTAGTTGTAACCCGTGCCTCATTAATGTCAAAAGGAGAAAATTCGCATGACTGAAATTCAAAAGGCTGATTCTAATTCTCCATCAAAAACCAATCTCCAGGCAAGATATTTTTAGCAATCACTCAGCACAAATCTAAAGATGCTCAGCTGTGGTTTGTTTATCTTCTAGGAAAAAGGCATCAGTTCTTAAAACAAAACTGCCCATATACACCATCCATCACATTTTATGATGATTTTTGTGAATGTAATCTAGATGTTATAAAACTAGTGACAAAATGTAAATACATCAAGGTCTTATTGTGTATTCAGCTAAGAAAATAAACCACAAGAAATCTGTTTCTTAAACCTGACAACGTCTATAGTCACCTGTTGATTGGTGAGAGCAGAAGAGAAAAGTGAGTGTAGAACGGTGTGGAGGGAGTGACCATGGATGGGTTATCATAGCAAGGAGGCAGGCCAGCCCTCAGACTGTGCACACGTTCCCTGACAGCCCTTGCGTGGGCACCCACAGGACCATTTTGCAAATGGTCTCCAACCCCCTCTCAGGCTCTGCTTTACCAGCCAGCACTTTAAAGCATTGCCGGCTTTTTGCTCTCAAGCCCAAAGGACCTTAGAAGCTCAGCCATAGAATGTTGTCACCCCTTACACACAATAGCAGCTCTGTGCCTTCTGAGAATGCTGAAAGCAGTCATTTCTCTGAGAAACATCTTTAATACAAATTTAAAATTACTACAAAAAGGAAACCAGCCAAATATCAATACCCGGTATTTCCCACAGATAATAACAACCACCAAATATACAAGTCAAATAGATACTCCACAAGGGAGACAGCACTCATTCACATTTGTTTCCATGTGACAAGCCCTGTCTTAAGAGCTTTACACACTTTAATTCATTTGATCTGCATCGAAACTATGAGGTGGGGCCAGGCGCAGTGGCTCACACCTGTAATCCCAGTGCTTTGGGAGGCTGAGGTGGGCGGATGATGAGGTCAGGAGATCGAGACCATCCTGGCTAATGCGGTAAAACCCTGTCTCTACTAAAAATACAAAAAAATTAGCTAGGCGTGGTGGTAGGTGCCTGTAGTCCCAGCTACTCGGGAGGCTGAGGCAGGAGAAGGGTGTGAACCCGGGAGGCAGAGCTTGCTGTGAGCCGAGATTGCGCCACTGCACTCCAGCCTGGGCAACA
Source organism: Pongo abelii (assembly GCF_028885655.2). NCBI lineage: Eukaryota > Metazoa > Chordata > Mammalia > Primates > Hominidae > Pongo > Pongo abelii. Next base: position 79,588,633 of record NC_071989.2, on the reverse strand, counting down.
GAGCAAGACTCCATCTCAAAAAACAAACAAAAAAAGAAACTGTGAGGTGGAAGTGATCATCCTTGTTTACAAACAAGAAGACTGAAAACGGTTAGGTAACTTGTCCAAGATGACACAGCAAATAAACCGTGGGGTTATTATCAAACAAGGAAGTTTGACTCCAGAATCTGCACTCTTCATCATTATGCTAGGCTGCTGATGAGGAGTCAGATGATCAAAATTTTTAAATTATTTTAATAGGCAGATAAAAGTGGCAAAATGATGGGAAAAAATAAAAATTGAAACTGATTTTTCAGTCTGACATCACTTGTCCTGGGAATAGTTTTTATTTGTTTGCTTGTTTCGAAATGGTGTCTGTCTACCACAGATAATTATGGGGCACTTCCTACAATCCCTGGGAGATATCCTTCTTTACTACTATACATAGACAGTCCTAAAGTTAAATTTGGGAAAGAAGCAAATGGCAACGGAAAATGGAATAAACCCTGTACAGCATGGTAAGCCTAGCTTTGCTTTTGTGGTCAGACTTAACCAAGATGATTCTCATCCAACATGATTAGAGTACAAAAAACATATGATATAATAGGTAAATAAAAATTTTATGACAGTATTTAAAATCATAACTATAAAGAAATATAAGACTGTTGTTCTGGCCGGGCACAGTGGCTCACACCTATAATCCCAGAACTTTGAGGCCAAGGCAGACAGATTGCTTGAGCTCAGGAGTACGAGATCAGCCTGGGCAACATGGGGAAATCCAATCTCTACAAAACATACAAAAAATTACCTGGTTATGATGGTGCACACCTATGGTCCCAGCTACTCAGGAGGCTGAGGTGGGGGGATCACTTGAGCCCAGGAGGTTGAGGTTGCAGTGAGCCAAGATTGCACCACTGCACCCCAGCCTGGGCGATGATATAGCTAAGACTGTTTCAAAACAACAACAACAACAAAAGACTGTTGCTCTATTTTGAAAAGACTCAACTACTGAACTTTCTTTTGAGTAAAAGATTAGAGAGTGTTCATAAAAGAACACCTAACCTTTTCTTTCAAGATGACTGTTCTCACTTGAGCCAGCTTAGATGTGGCCAGGAATGGCTTTACATCAAGGCAAATCAGTAGAGACCCGCCCTGGGCACACAGCAAATGTTTGTTGAGTGATCTTTTGGCAAGGCAATGCTGCAGTAGTAAGGCAAAGTAATAGTAAGATAAACCCAGATGACTGACCACTTCAAGAATTACAGTATGCCAGAGTTGGACAGGGCTTAAAGATCACAGGACTAACATTCTGGGGAACTGAGGCACCCACCACCCACCTTGTGTAGAGAAAGCACTCATATTCCAGATTCCTGCTCAAAGGATATTATTCAAGATGACTAAGTCTTTCAGAGTGGTCTTGAATGAGACCTACAATCCTGAAGAAATAGTCAAATCAAATCTCAAAACCATATTTAAAAACTAGTATAAGGGGTAAACTAGTACAAAGGAATCAATCTTGTGCCATTTGCACAATCTGTTAGCTGCAATTTGAGGCTGTCTTCAGTCTTTACAAGTGATCTCTAATTATTAAAAAACAACAAAAGCTATCATAGCCAACAGGAATGTAAGACAGATATATGGGTGACCTGAGCCTTAATTTACTTACGTCATAGAAGGCAATAAATATTTTACTATAACTCTGCTGGCCTTAAAACAAAACAAAACAAAACAAAACTGTGGCTGGGCATGGTGGCTCATGCCTATAATCCTAGCACTTTGGGAGGCTAAGGCAGGTGGATTGCTGGAGCCCAGGAGTTTAAGACCAGCCTCGGCAACATAGTGAGACCCCGTCTCTATGTTTTTTTAAACCCAAACCCCCCAAAAATCTATTTGAAGCCTGGATTTGATGCAGGGGGCTAGATTTTATGTTGGTCTGTATATGATTGTTAAATGCCTTCTCCTCTCACAAGAATATAAGTGTAATAAAGGTAATGACTGTATTCGTTTTGTTCTTCACAGTGTCCTCACTCCCCAAGCACCCTATAATGCCTAGTATATTGTAGGTGCTATTTAACAATGTTTTACCTGGCTGAAAAATGGCTCTATTTTTTTTAGGGGATCCATCCTTCATCTTGCTCCTTGGCTCTAAGTTAATTTAAGATTCTTGAAATTAGGCAGGTGTAGTGGCATGTACCTGTAATCCCAGCTACTTGGAAGGCTGAGGTGGGAGGGTAATTTGAGCCCAGGAATTTGACAGCAGCCTGGGCAACATAGTGAGACGCTGTCTCAAAAAACAATGAAAGATTCTTGAAACTCTAAAGGAAAATGTTCAGCTAATTCCATTTCAGGGTAACTGAAGTACATGAGTTAGCTTTTACATTATTTCAAGTGAGAGAGGAAGAGACCACTAGACTTGGACCCACTTAAAAACAGACTTCAAATTTTCCCATAAAACCCTTCCAGTTTGTTCGGGAAAAGCTAAAGGCTTCCCTGGGCCCAATCCAGTGATCATCCTGTGATCTCCATGTCTTCTTATCCTCTAACATCTCTTCTCTTTAAAACACACTTATATGAAACTGAATCTGACATGTGCTTTTATCACCTTACAGTCCTGGTTGGAAACCTTCATGCTCCCCACACAGGAGCATGACTATAATGGCTCTATTCTAGATGCTTAATTCCCAGAGGGAAGCCTTGGCCTGTAAAGTGTACTCATAGGCTTGAGAGGGAAAGTCGTAATATCAGTCCTTTCTAGCGTTGGCAAGAATAGTAAAGATGCTGTGTGTCCAAACGCCAATCTCCAAACACAGCCTCTAGCATAACACTATACAATTAGGTAGGTAACCAATCCTTACTGAAGGTGATAGCAAGAGAAAGGAGAGGAGAATGGGGTACATTAGGCTAAAGTGACAGTTTGGGGGAACTTGATCTTCCTACTCCACAAGAGCAATACTAGGTCTTGGGTCTAGAAATGGTTAATTCTTCAGCAACGCTTGCAGCCTTTCATTATGCAATACGCAGTTGTCACTCTATAAAGTCAATCCAAATATGAATGAACACAATGAGAACCACATGACTTGTACACACAAAAAAAGTAGTCTTACAAACAATCATAGTAAAAAAGCCAGAACAACCTACAGAGAAAAAATAAAAGCTTGTAGTTTTTACATTTTGAAATAATCATACTTTTTGGAAAACAGCACTTCCCTCATTTTTTTGTGAGATGGTTTTAAAAGATATGGAGATATTGCAAGACAAAAATACAATAAAATAACAACAAGAGAAACAACCTTATACTGTACCTTTCCTTCAGCAAATCATATGCTGTCTGACAGTCTCTGGATTCCTTTTTTCTCAAAGCAAAGTTACTTAAAAACTGATTTTTCATGTGGCTTTGCAGCAAGTTTAACTTTCAGTAAACCATTTCTTGCTAAGCTTTTCTTAGCACATTTACTCAATTCCATACTTGAAAGCTACAATGCATTTCAATAACTGAAATGTACGGGATTTTATTCTAATATTAAACTCAAAAGGAAGAACTGAGACAGTCCTATGGGCATATTACTGCAGCCAAATGTGATTCATGAAGGCACTGATATTCTATAAAAGTGATTTCAAATATCAACGTATATACAAGACTAATGGAATATGACCTAACCAGTCAAAATAGGCTGAATCTCATTCCTGATGTTATATCAATGCCAATAAAATCAGGAATCATATAACAAAAGCCTATGGACAGAAAATAGCTTTCTCTTACGTAAAATTCAAGTGATGGTCAAGAAATAAGATGTAATACAGTGTTTCTGATGGGTCAATGGCAAAGGTCTGGAGAAATATATTCCAGGTTTGGAGTCTTTATGGACCAGAAACTGTCTCATAATTCCTAAATGTGACCAAATGGGAGGAATATAGGTTATTGCTCACAAGAAGAAGACGAGATGGGTCAGCATGAATACATCTCCAGCACCAGAGGCATGAGTCAGAGCATAGCCTCAGGGAGGTGGCTGGTTAGTGGGAACATCTTCACATATGACAAATTTTTGCTTCCTTACCTTTAATTATTCTTTGGTATTCTTTTTCATCTCTGAAAAAAAGGCTATTTTAACAGCAGTTTGTAATATCAGATTCTTTTACCCACACTAAGAAAGATAAGTGGTAATGCAATGGCAGGTGATAATGCAATTATGAAATGATGATATATATTTCATTTTGAAATGTAGTATATGTTTCCTTTTTCTTTTGCAGGAAGACAGTTCTGGGATCCTAGGAGCATCCAATTTGTATTCATAATTTCATTTGAGTAAGATTAACATTTAAATAGTTTGTAGTCCCTTGAGCTCAGAGTACAGTGAGATACACATATACACACTCTACTGTCTCTCTCTCTCTCTTTCTCTCTCTCTCTTTCTCAAGCCCTGGATATCAATTCAAAATTTGTGTGATCATTGATGTGTGTATATATATATATATATATATATATATACACATACACAACCCTAGAACTTAAAAACTCATTAAGAATCCACAAAATAGATAACCCACACAGTGATAACCTAGAGTGACTTCCTAAACTGTGGCTAACCTAGTTGACAATAACAAATACAAAGTATCCTTTTAGCAATAAGACAGTCTTTTTGCTGCCCCAGACAAAGCTTTCTAGCTTGCTCCTTGTCCTTTGGAATTCTAGGCTGACCAACACTGAGCGGAATCCTCACCTGGGACTTCAGGAGAGAATCTTGCAGAGTGTCGAGACACAAAAAGTTTGAGTTCTTGGTCCAAGTTGCATTCAATCAGGTTTGTGTCCCATGATCGGATTCCTAGGGAGGGAAAGAAAGAGAGTTGAGAGACTTCCAGTTAGTCATTTCAGAGTGGTTTGGACAACATCACTGTAACATTTCTCAGGCTTTCAGGGAGGATGTGGGAACTCCTTTTCTGAAGAGCTTGGTGGCTTAGCAGTAGAGGCCCACAAAATGGGAGGGCCAGGGAAGTCTCTCCACCAGGCCACAAGGGAGGGATAATTAGCAGTGTGGACTGAACTTCTGCCCCTCATAAAATGTAAATGCACCTCTTCTGGAAGAGTCAAAGAAAACAGTTATTAGGAAAATGACAGGCTGTACTCCAGGGAGGGACTAGAAAGGGCAGGAAGATGGTTAGTTCTTAAGAAGCTAAGAGGCCAACAGACAAACTCTAGCTTGTAGACAGACTAACTCCACTTTTAGGTGGCAAGAAAATGTAGAAAAAAGGCAAAGAAAATACATGGGGGCTGCCATTCAAGCATGGGCCTTTGTTTCTAAAATGATGTTCTGGTAGTATACATGTGTAATTTCTTTCCTTTACCCATCCTGTTTTTGACTTTGGTTTATCAAGCCCTGGATATCAATCCAAGATTTATGTGATCTTTGATAAACACAGTGGATCCACTCAATCTTCAAGACTTGGCCTGTCTGTCCTTCCAGGCATTTTTCTGTTACCTGAGTAGCTTGGCAGGCAGCTCTTTTATTCACAATTGTTCATTGTATTCAATTTTCTTATCCAGAGGCAAAGAAAAATGGCAACTTTTTATACTTTATAAAACATTTATGGAGTTGGGGGCATGAATCAGCTATTCCTACCAAAGTTCAGACTTCGTTTCCCTAGGCTGAAAGGAATATCCGGGGTGAGAGGAACAGGAGGGCAAGAGGCGGGATGAGGGCAGCTTCCTCTGCTCATACCCTACTCTCTAGCCTCTTCCTTCCTCCTCCGCCTGTCCTCTTTCTCCTGCCCTCCCAAAGGGGATGATCCAGAGGGAACCCCAGAGAGCATCACAGAAGGGAAGTCTGGAGAGTAAGCCAGGGAAAGTTGGGGAACCCCAGAACTCTGGTGTGTGTGTGTGTGTGTGTGTGTGTGTGTGTTACATGTTTACATATTGTATATTACATTTTTCCTAATAGGTTGCTCATGGTGGAGCCAGTGTGTGGTATCCATCATTGTACCTTTGTACAGAGCATTCTCAATTGCCAGGAACAAATCTCTAGAACAACAGACATTTATTGTATACCTCCTAAAGGTAAGGGCTTGAACCTCTAGGTATAACACAGCAGGTGAACTACCTCTAAATTAACATCCCGTCATGTAATCATTTTTGTCGGACATTAGTCATGTATACAGACTTGGGGGAATAAATAGCAGTGTGTTACTTAAATACACACTGGATCCTTAAGGCATATTTGTATTTACCCTTGGTTATATTGTATTCAGTCTTCCTATCCTGTAAAGAATCAAGGTGAATTATACATAGACATTACAAAAAAAAAAAAAAAGATTCTGGAAACTCAGTTCACTGCACATCCAAAATATGTTTAGATTACACACCACAGACCTTTTCAACCAGGAGGAATATTTTCAAATAGATGTGTGTCCACTAAATAGAGGCAGAAATTTCTCATATGATCAATGGGAAGAATTCAGGTGTGGAAGAGTTAACATGCTTAAGGAAAGGTTAAATTATAAGGGAGAATTTTATGGCTCTCCCTGGAAACATTAATAGCCTCAGTTTGCATTTGTGCTAATGGAGTATTTAAATTTTAACAAGAAAGGCATGTTGAGATTTCGCAGATCTTTTTAGTGCAGAAATGATAAATGGGTTCTTTTTGTTTCACAGAGAGCATGACAGGTTGAGAGGTCTGAATTCATTAGAATATTTTACTTCAACGTATACACTATATACTAGTCTAGTGCAAAAAAAATCGAGTTCCTGTCTGAGCTGCTTAATTGGTACTGTTGACTGAATTCTCCGTGTTCCGGGTCTGAGCTCCACTTTGTCTTCTACCCTGTCAAGCTGGGTCAATAAGTTAATAATGAGACATATGCATTTAAATTAAATTCATACAATTTTTCTGTCTTTGTTCTAAGTAATGTCTAAATTGGTACATTATTTGAATGACTTCATCCAGGGTTATCTGCAGACTTGCTCTTACATTGTTACTTGCCATTTTCCTTCGGCTTCAGTTAACTTGTCATGGCACGCACAATTAAATCTTTGCTTTATATTTTCATACATATTTTATTTTTGACATATTTGTAATTTAGCAATAGGAAAAGTACTAAATGATAAATCCACTTAGTAATTTCTAAATTATACTAGTAAATGGCTGATAAGAATATTTCTCATTTTTACACTCCCAATGAAACTAAAAATGTAGGGTTCTTTTTTCAAGAGAGCAATTTCCACCCAAATTGTTTCTTAGCAATGCACAACCACTACTACCACTTATAAAATAAAGGTTATGTTGGATTTGCCAGTTATTTTAGTTGGAAAGGAAAATTTTGGAATCAGGCCACTTTCCATGCCAATTTTAGAAATAAAATAATTTGTAATTACTTTGTATCTCCTGCTGGATAATACTGGTAAAGGCAAAGAGTAGTTGTCAATGAAGGTTCATATTGCATTTAGTAGGTTTATGTAGTTCCCCTTTGTGCCTAACAAGGAGCCAACAGCGAGCCCTCTAAAGTTCACAGGACAGAAAAATATCTCTTTGGCCCTTCCCATATTCTCCCCTCTCTGAATCTGGCTGGAGGGCATCCTGGGGTGTTGGTGAAGAGGTTCTAAAGAGGCTTTCAGAAGCAAGTCATCCTGGTCTCTGTTGAGGAGCAAGGAAGCCCTCTTCCTGATTTTCACCCCAATATGCCCCAAGTCAAGCTCTTTCTGGAGGCTTTGTTTCCCCAGCATTCTAAGACTGTACCCCTTCTGGGCTTACCCAGTTGGGGGCAGAATAACTCCAGGCAGTTGGAGGCAGTGAACCCCATTCTTTCAATGTCTGGAGCCAAAAGGCATCCGTCATCTCTGAGAACAATCTGGGCCTGCTCTGTGTCTATTGCCCAGCCCTGAAAGTGAGCTCCTTGGGACCAGGGAGCGACAAAAGATCTTTCCTTCTCAGTTCTCTGACCCCAGGTGGTAGCAGTGCACACAAGGGAGGCTAACATGCACATGATATACACAGATGAGAAAAGGAGAAAAGAATAAGTTACGGGGCAGGGAGGCAGGGAGGGGTCATCAAAGAACAAGTCAGGGTGAAAAATGAGGAAGAGTCAGGTACCCTTGGTGTATATAGGCTAGATTGTTCCAAGTTTTCCAATCATGTAAGCATTTTGCAGGGTTGTTTAATGAAACCAACAATTTTAAAAAGCACCTCCCATTTAAAAGCTAAAATTCATATTTCTAAAGGTGACAGTGGATTGAAGAAAGCAAAATGAAATTACCATGCATTGCATGTTGATGGCACATGGGTTCTATCTGACAGTTATTTGGGCCTTTGGCAAGTTGATTTTCCTTTATGGGCTTTAGTTGCTCCCTCTGAAAAACAGGCTTTTGGATATTTTTTCCAAGTACCTAAATGATTAACCTATAATCATAAGATTACATTTGTAAAACTATGCTAATAAGTGGTCTAAAATCAGATTGAAATCATAAACTACATAAATAAACTAAAGGAAATGCTACGTTTAGGAATACTTTATTTCTCAGAGGAAAAAATTCTTATTTTTTTCCCTTGAACTCATCTTTAATTTGCTTTTTTTCTTTTTTTAAAGCCAGCAACTTGATGTTCATAACATATATATGTAATGAAGATAATATCTTACATACAGAGCTCATAGTTTCAAAGCATTGATAATAAATAATTTAGGTCTGAGATAACATCTTACAATAGAAGCAAATGAGAAGTGACTTATAATTATTTGCTTGTCTAAAAAGTTATAACTTATTTTTTTAAAGTAAGCCCTTAGAGAAGGTGAACAATTTAATGACCTTAAATTTGGAGACTGGCTTGTGTTTCAGCATGGATCACAGAGCTGTCGTAGATAATACCAATTAAGCAGTGTAAGCAGAAATCCATCTGTCGTTGACTTTGAAAAGTATAAAGGCAAATATAGTAAATTTAAGACTCTCTAACATTTAATTCTCACCACATGTGGTATTGGTTTCTTATTTCCCCTGTTAAAAGAAAAGGAAAACTAAACCCCAAATCTTTCCTGGGTTTTAAATTCTCTTACCATCTTAGACTGAAGGACATTCAGTTAAGTGACATCAGAATGTTACAATGTAATCAGCTAAACTTTTATCTAAAAATGCAGAGCAGTAGATGTTACATTCATCTATCTTTTCACCAACAAATCTTGCTGATTCCTAGTGTTAACTAAAGGAAAAGTTATAATCTAACGGTAATTGAAAACATCAAACAGACACTTAGTATTCTTTATATGTTTTAGTTCCTTAAAAAAAAATGAAACAATGAAAACTTTCACAAGGCTCTAGAATTCAGTTTGCAAGGCACTGATGTATGTCCTCTATGTATTAAAATAAAACCAAGAAGCAGGGTTTTGCTGAAAATGAGAACCACTAGCTAAATCCATGCTGGGGGCTAATTAGGGAGGAGAAAAAGGAGGTGCCAAAGAGTAGTAGTTGGTGGTAGCGAAAACGATTTGGAATAAAGTCCTGCATAACTAAATAAGTGAAGCTAGCCTAGTCCGAGGAAACACTATTGTTCCAAACTCTGGAGGAGACATGTCCAAAGCTTTCATTATGCTTTCCGAATATAGTTGAGAAAACAAGAGGGACTATCTCTCTTCCCTGGTTTCAAGAGGCATTTACGAAGCATCCACACTGGGACGTTCCAGGCCTGTTGATTTGCTGCATTACCACCATGTCTCTACAGACTTATAGATTATTTTCTAGGCTTCCCAGAGAGCCCTCAGTAATCAGATGGCAAGAATCCAAGTCGTCAGGGTCTACAAACCCAGAGTCTCAGTTAAGGCAGGAGGGGAAATAGGAAGAAAGAGTAACAGATGAGGAACTGCTTTCCCAGCCTGCAACACACAATCATCAGAGCTGGCCCCCCTGGAGCAGCTCCATCTTGCTTCACACAACAAGGCCCAAAGGCACCAAGCAACAACAGCAGTGGCCTCTGGAGGAGGCCCAGCGGAGACCTGGCGGCTGAAGCAGCAGCTTGTCGTGCACAGGAAAACAGGACCAGCCTTCTCTGTTGCTAAGTCATCTCAGACTGTCTGAAAAGCTATGGGAGCAGGATTTTCACTTAGCGCTGGAAGGGCCTGCATCTTGAGCTGCAGCCAAGACCCCAGAACCCAGGAAAGCCATGTTCAGAGGAAAAGCAGCATCTGCTACGGTGTGTAAAGAAATGGCTCTGCTCACTCACTTGGTTGATTCTTAATGGGATCAATACAGTCATGTCGGAGTTCCATGCAAAAACCTGACCAAATTAGGGAATTAAAAAATCAGGAAGCCATGATGCCTATTGCAAAAGGAACACAAGGGGGCTTCTGGGGTTCCAGTAATGTCTGTTTCTTGATCTGGGTAACCCAGGCGTGTCCGTTTTGTGAAAATTCGTTGAGCTGCTCATCTTTGATTTGCGCCCTTTCCTCTCTATATAATACGTCAACCGAATTTTTTAAAAAATTAATGTCAAGAGGACAAATCTGAATTTTGTCACTAAGTGCTAGTAGTGTAAAAACGAGTAAAGGCAGGGAGCCCTTCTTCATTGCAGTACGTGGATGCATCTGTTTTCTCCATAAACAGATGCAGCTTGAATAAACCCTCTGAGGAATAAGGCACTGAAAGGATGATCAGATGAGTAACAAAGCAGGAAGATAATTATGATCCGAAGGTGATTGCTGAACCATCTCCCAGCATGGGGCGCTGCCCACAAGTGGATGGCCATACAAAGGCAAGCCCTGAAAACTGTTGTACTGAAACCTTCCTCCCATCATAGGATGTTAGCCAACCCTGCACTAACATCATGACAGGGTCAGAAAACGAGTGACGCTGCAGTACTGGTACTTCTGTCACTTATGAGTGCTGTGACCTTGAGCCGGTTCTCTTACCCTTCCTGCCTCTCTGGGCCCCCAGCTCTAAAACGGGGTTGATGATCCCTCTCCTAGCACCACCACATCGAATGGTTATGAAGATTTTGTACATAGAAAAGCACCTCCTAATATATTCCTATTTCCCAGAAATGCCACTTACAAATAATTTTTTAAAGAAAAAAATCCAAAGTCATTGATTCCCACAATAGCCACACCCAAAGTCAGTACGTGTAAAATTTTTCAAGGAGAAAATTGTGCAAATAAGCTAAATTAGAACAGATTAGACCAAAGGCCTATAGTCTGAAAATGAAGGGTTATTGAGATGCTCAAATAAGACATTTCACTATTGAAATATCTCTTGTTCTTGAATTTTTTGGAATAAAATACTATGACTTTCTGCTCACATTTTTTTTTCTTTTTTCTTTTTTTTTAAAGCTAAAAGGGAAAATCAAGTGCTTTAAAGTTAAACAAAAGAACCAGGTCCGCAACTCCAGTCCCCACCCTGCAGTCTTTTGTTCTGGGGACAAGTGGCCGTTTCCAACTGCAGAGGCAGATGACAAGCATTTATTTTTTTCATCTAAAACAAGGTTTTTCTTTCGTCTTTTATTGGGGAGGGGGAGCGGGGAACGAGGGCTGCGTGAACGCCCTTTGTCCGCCTCGGGCTGCCGTAGAGACCGCAGTGCGGACTGCACCACGCCCACCAACCGGTGTCTCCCGGAGAAACGCTTCAGCACCACCCCAGGAGAATAGAGCGCGGGCTGGGGCTGCGGAGGGACCCGGCGACCTCTGTCAGGGGCGAGGGGAGGGCCGGGACGCCGGGGATAAAGGGAAAGGCAGAGACCAGAGCTGCCCACCCAGGGACTCCCAGGGCAACAAAGCCAGGCAAACTGAGAGGTGGGGGCGCGCGGCCCCCCCCAACCCGAGGCCCGGGCGGAGCGCACGCCCAACCAGCCGTGCCCGACGGGGGCGCCGCAGTGTGGGGGGGCAGGTGTGGTGGGCGGTCCGGGGGCACTGCGGCAGCTCGGGTGGGGCTGGGGGCGGGTTTCTCTGTGCGCCCGAGGCTGTGCCCGCCGGACCCTCACGGCCCCGCCCAGGGTGCCCGCCGTACCGCTATTCGGCCTCCGCAGAGCGCGCCACTGGTGCGAGCACCGGGCGAGGAGCTGACCCTACCCGCTGACGTCTCCCTCACCGACCCCCTTCAAGCTACCACTCCCGAGGCTGGGACTTCTAAAAGCAGCAGCCCCACCCCACAACTTGGGGTCCCATTGTCCTTTCTGAGAGCTGCAGCCAAGGCCCCAGGGGCGGTAGCGAGGCGGGCTCTGTCTGGTGGCGAAGCGCAGGCGGTTCTGCATCCCAGCATCTCCCGGGGGGGGGGGGGGGCGGGGGGAGCGGGCGTGGCCCTAGGACTAGCCTAGTCATTCTGAGGAAAGAAAGGATCGGGAGGTTTGAAATCAGAAAAGGCGTTTCTCAGGGGCTGAGTTAGCCGTGGTGAGGATGAATCCCACGCGGGCCCTGGCACATGGGGCTTCGGCCCCAGGTCTGCGGTGGTGGGGGTCCCAGCCTTTTCCTGAGGCCAGAAGGGGACTGAAAGGAGTGGTTGCATCAGGTCTCCCCCACCCTTCTGCCTCCTGCGGTTGCGGCTTTATTGTGGCCTCTGCTCCCCTGACACCTGCATTTCACTTAGCGGGAGAGGCGGTGGCCAACTCAGCACAGGCTGCGGACCCAGCGTAGTGACAGATCCCTCAAGGTTATTGGAGACTCTCCCTCTGGGTCTCATATCTAATAATTCGGATTATTCTTAATTAGCCCAGAAAAGTGTCTGGACCAAGTATGAGAGGTGGCGAGGAGTGGCATGGGTGCGGGGCGCGCGGGAGGAGCGCAGTGACCGTCGCGCCCTGGGTGGGGTCGTGTTTGCGCGTCTCCCAGCGCGCGTCCCTGGGGGCGCGGGGCCACTTACCGAGCTCGATGTTGCCGATGGCCCGCCGCAGGTGCTCCTCGGTCACGATCTCGCCGACGACCACCAGCAGGTAGAACTTGCTGTCAAGGAAGCGGTGCGACAGGCTGGGCGAGGTGGACGCCGCCGGGTTGGCGATGCTGCCGGACGGCTCCGGCTCGGTGGCTTCCACCACCACGGTCGCCATCCTGCCGGCTGCTGTGCCTCGGCGAAGTGTCTCGCTCCGGCCGCTCCTCTCCTCTGCGGCAGGAGAAAGGATTATCTCCGAAGGTGCTGTCTCCGCTCCGCCCCCTGCGTCCCCCCTCCTCTGGCGCCGCGCGCCGCCTCCCCCTCCGCCCTCTCCCAGCGCCGCGGAGAGTGCGCGGCGGAGAGGAGCGGGGAGTGAGAGAGGGCGGGGAGGCGGCGCCGCTTTTATATGGAGACTAGGCAGGGAGCCGGGGAGGAGGAGGAAGAGGAGGAGGAAAGGACCACCCGGCACATCCTCACGCGGTGGCTGCCTCAGCTCTTCCAGCCGTTGGCCCGGGGCTGATGTCATCTGCAGCAAATCATCTCGCCCGCGGCCCGGAAGCTGGAGGGACGAGGTGTGCGGACAATGGTTGGGGCAGGGCCGCGAGCCAAGGGGCTGGGGCGCCCGCTGAGCTCCTGCTGCAGCCGTGAAGGAGGAAGACGCTCTCAACCTACACCACCCACCACGTACACAACCACTGCCCACTCCTCACCCTCACCCTGTCTGTGCATGGGAATGGGATGAGTTTCCATTTTCGGAGGGGGGGTCTTTCTCTTGTCGGAGTTGCACTAGTCAGGCCTCTGCCTTGTGTATCGTGTATGATGTAGCCAGGTTCTCAGGAACTGGGATAGCCACAGTGGGCAGATGCGGGGCTGTGGGTACCTCGCCTAGGAAGACGGAACCTGTCTTTTCTTTGACCTTGTGGCTTTAAGAAGATGAATTTACTGATATTTACCAATATCAATATTTACCACCTTCACTTAAAGAATACATCAAAAATGCAAAACTTAAGCCTACTATTGTTCAGGCCTTGGATTCTACTCTGGCAGGGCCAAGGATGAAAAAGTACTGGCTTTGTGGTGCTCCTGGGAAATGAGAGAAATGCAGATGTATTATATTAGATACCAATTTCTTTCCTTAATATGCTGAACAGATAGTATCAGTAATAACAAAGAATAAAGAGAAGATACTGTCTCTACCCAGCAGGGTTACAGTGACTATAATGTACTTTTCAGTTCCTTGGGGAACACACAAGCAAAATTACCTCGTGACAATGATGTCTTTTAAAATACATGTAGCACTGGGAATTTTTATTGCCTTTGTTGATGTTTAGAAGAACTAAAAAATGTGTGTTTTGTTTTTGTTTTTTTTTAAGGGAGCCTATTTACACCCATTTCTCACAAACATACTGAATATACCTTCTGTCCCAGAAAAGGGGAGGAGGGTGAGGAAAGAACAAAATGTGTAAACATGGTATCATCATAGAAGACTGGGGAATTCGAGCTTTAAGGAAGAGGAATAGATGGAAATTAGTCAACATAGCTTTAATACTAGAATGCTTGTTAGTAAAATATAGATAGATGATAGATAGATAGATAGATAGATAATCACCTAGATATTCTTAAGATTTCCAAAATAACCCAGTGTCTTAGGTGTTAGCTGCCATGACTTATTGGTCATGTACTCTTCGCTCTTATATCTTTCCTGACACCCTGGCATGGGAGACATGCTGGGCAGCCAAGGGCTGGGGGGTTCCATCCAACATGTCAATCTGATCAACGCAGAATGAAAATACCGCCTGGCCCGCAGTATTTGGGGTCTGTGACAGGATCACTAGAGAGTTGCATTCACCAGTAATTAGATGAAGTGTTTCCAACTAGCTGCATTCGCCAGTAACTAGATGAAGTGTTTCCAGATAATATTTTGGTTAAGATATTCAATTGCTGTTCGAGAAGTAAGGCCAGCACCAAAGCCCATAATTGGGGTGAGGAGCAGGAAATATGGTGAAGAGCACTGTTTTCCAAAGCTCATCCATTGGATTCCAGCCTCATCTAGTTTGTGTTTGGTTTTCCTTTCTTTGAACCATTGTTACTTTTATGTATGTAATAGTTTTCTTTAACGCAATTTATTTCTTTTACTTAAATTTATTTTTAAATGCAATTCTATGTTGCTGTATAAATGGAAACAGTAATATCACTTATTAATAGAAAGTATCCCTAAAAATATACACAATGAAGATAAGATGTGATCAAATTCCTGCTACATACTGTTATGATTTGCTCAAGACTCTGAGTCCAAGTCTCTCCTTTCTTGGTTGAAAACAGAGATTGGCCAAGTGTTAGAGAGGTATTAAAGAGATACTAACACCTAACTGTGTTGTTCTCCATGTTGTAACAGAAAGTTGGATGAAAATTATAACAGAGCGCTTTCTTACTGTGTGTGTCTGTGCAATTAAACACCATGACCGTGACCACCTAGGTCATCACCCATGCTTTGAAAAATAGAGGCATAATAGGAGAACACAGACTAGGGATGCAGAATGCTACTTTACAGTTTGGTAACTTTGTCAAGTGACTTACTCTTTTTGATCTTCCATCTCCTTATTTAATGAGAAGAATAACATCTTTATAACTGTTTAAGTAACTGTAAGAAAGAAGGAAATGATAGAATGTGTAAGCACCTAATACAGTGGCTGGACATAGTAAGCAATCCAGGGATAGTTGATTCATTGACCTGTTTTCTCCCAGTTACTAAGACAATGGAGCAAAAGCAGTCTTACAAAATGTGCAAGTGATACTGCTACAACACCTCTGAAACAAGAACAGAATATTACATTATTATACTCCAATACTAGAAAAGTAGCCCCTTCCCCTCTTCATCCCAAGAAAATGTATACAGTTCTAAGGAGGAAAAAGGGGGAAAACTAACATATAAGAGCACCAATATTGCCAGCTGCTCAACTGACATCACCTGAATATACCAAAGGCACCAGAATCTTGACATGCTCCAAACCCAAATCATCTTTTCCCTCCAAACCGGATCCTCTCTCACTCTTGTCATTTCAATGAACCATAACACCATGTATCCCATGATGCAAGCCAAAACCTCACAAATATTTTGGACTCTCCCCTGACCGTTAGCCTCGTGTGCAATCCAGCATGGAGTCTGGTCAATTTCACCTTCGGTATCTCTTTAATCCATCCACGTTTCTCCATTATCACCAACCTAGTCCAAGCTAGCATCATTGTGATAGGTACTAGTGTACTGGTTAGAAAATGGCTTCCGGAGTCAGACTGCCTGGTTTTGAATCCTAATACCATAATTTATTAGCTGTGTGACCTTAAGCAAGGTGCTTAACCACTCTGTACCTTGGTTTTCTCATTTGTGTAGTAGAGATGAGTACCAACCTCATGGACAGGAGGACAGTTTAAATATGTAAATTACTTAAAACAGTGCCTTGCATATAATGAGCACTTAATAGGGATTTGTTGTTTTTGGTATGGGGTTAGTTGTTTTTGGCTGTTATTGTTTAACATTTTACTATGGAAAATTTCAAACAGAGAGAGAGTATAATGTAAGTAACACCCACATACCCATTATCCCCAATCCATAGATTTTTATAGTTTGCTTCTTTAAATCAAGATTGAAATAATGTCTATATATTTCAACTGATTCATCAGTCTTAAACTCCTTTGATCTATGTAATCCTACTATTTTTTTCCTTGTAATTTTCTGTTGAATAGTGGCAACATTGTTCAGCAGAGTTTCACAAAGCATAAATTTTGCCGATTGCATCACCTGTTGTGTTATTTAACATGTTCTTCTATCTTCTGAATTTTCTGAGAGACCTAAAGTCTTGATCAGATGCAGATTTGATGTTTTTTACAAGAATACTTCATAGGTAATATTGTGGTCTTCCATCAGAAGGCACCTAAAGACTAGTTAACCCTCATTCTGTGATTTTAGCAGCTACTGATGATCATTACCTAGATCCATTGTTTCACTATGGATTGAAAAAATGATAATATTCTAATTTTGTTATTATTTATTTGACAGCTAGAAGACTTCTGTTAGGAGAAGCGTTATCCTGTCAATTTATTACCCTGAGATACAGTATGTACAGGAAAAGAAGGATAAACAAATGATTTTTTTCTCTTTATTTACTGATTTTCAAAAGAATTAATTTATTCCAAATCCTTCTCTAAAGGTGACTAATTTTTTGTACCATTACAAATAAAACTTACATTATTCATATTGATGCTTTCATTTTTTCATCTTTGGCCAGTAGTGTGGTAAGGTATCCCTAGCTTACCTTGCACATATCTGGCCTCAGAACCTGGAATTAGCCGTTTCTCTGTGGAATCCAAGTTCCTTACGTGGGTAATGGTATTTGGAGACCCCTGTATACCAGGTGCTACTACTATTTTGATCATTGTTTCTAGATATTTTCAGTGGACAGAAATATGAAATAAATTGTTTTTCAAGTATGAGTTCATACTTATACCTCTAACTCAGAATCGGGACTACAGGGATTTTGCTTAACGTTTTACCTTGCATCTGTATTTCCTTTGTCCTGTGCCTAGAATTCCAGTTTTCAAAGACTCCAAGGTGACAGAATTAGAACAGCAGATAGTTTCTCATTTTTCTTGTTCCACAATATGTACAAATTACCCTCACGGTAGTTTTAGATACGAGTGCAACACTTTTGCCAACAATGTGATTACTAAAAACATTTTAAGGTATATAGTTTTTTTTGTTTGTTTGTTTGGTTGGTTGGTTGGTTTTGTTTTTTTTTTGTTTTTTTTTTTGAGAGCGATTCTCACTCTTGTCGCCCAGGCTGGAGTGCAGTGGTGCCATCTCGGCTCACTGCAACCTTTGCCTCCCAGGTTCAAGCGATTCTCCTGCCTCAGCCTCCTCAGTAGCTGGGATTACAGGCACCCACCACCATGCCCGGCTAATTTTTGTACTTTTAGTAGAGATGGGGTTTCGCCATGTTGGCCAGGCTGGTCTCAAACTCCTGACCTCAGGTGATCTGCCCGCCTCAGCCTACCAAAGTGCTGGGATTACAGGCGTGAGCCACCATGCCCAGCCTAAGGTATATAGTTTTAAAGTGTAATTAATTCTGTTATATATGATTGTGCCACTAACTCAGTGCATAGTTATGTTCATTTGTTTCATTTTGTTTTCAGTTTTTATAAATTGATTTTTACAATTTAATTTTGCTTTATAATAATGTAAAATATTTACATGGTTCCAAGGTGAAATCTACAAAACAATTTGTATTTGAAGAACTTTAGCCTCTATCCCTGTCCCCTCCAGCTTTCTCCCTGTCTCTTCCTGTGAGTAACACTTTTTTACCTTGATTTAGCCTTTCACTTTAAAAATGAAAGTAGCAGCATATATATACAATTTTCTCCACTTTGCTTATTTCATCAAACACTGTATCCTGGCTATAACTCTACAATAATATATGTTAACATTCCTCATTTTTATTTATAGCTGCATAGTAACCCATTATGTTTATTTACTATAATTTACTCAACCAGTCCATTGTTGGTGAACATTTGAGCTATTTCCAGTTTAATTTATACTGTAAACAGTAGGTCTAGCTATTGTTTTTTCCCTATGCAACCTCAATAGTCACCTTACTGGCATTTGTATATCCACAATGACTCACCCAATCCATACTTCACACAATATGGAGAATGATCTTTTCTGATCTGGTTGTGTTGCCCCATCTCCACGTAAAACACAAATGGCTCCCTATTTTAGAATAAAGACCAAACTTCACAGTGTCACCTACAAGTCTGGTCCCCATTTGTCTCAGCAGCTTCATCTGGCCCCTCCACTTGCCCTTACTTTCCAGCATCAACCACAATGACTGTGCCAGACCATCCTTCCCTCCAACACAGCCTTTCCCTTGCTTTTCCTCCTGACGAGAGCACTACTTTCGTCCATTTTCTGTTGCTGTAACAGAGTACCACAGACTGGGTAATTTATAAAGAAAAGACATTTATTTTGGAGGCTGAGAAGTCCAAGATGGAGGGACTGAATCTGGTGAGGGACTTCTTTCTGTATCCTCCCATGGCAGAAGACAGAAAAACAAGAGACGGCAGGAGTGAGAGATCAGAGAGCAGAGAAGGCTGAACTCACTTTTTTGTAACAAAGCCACTCTCTGGATAGCTAACCCACTCCAGAGATAACAACACTAATCCATTCATGAGGCAGATCTCTCATGACCCAATCACCTCTTATCAGGCCGCACCTCCTAGGACTGTTGCAATGGGAATTAAGTTTCCAACGCATGAACCTTGGAGGACACATTTAAACCATAGCAAACACTGACTAGTTAATTTCACCTAATTAATATCTTCTCATTTCATAGATAGCATCTCAGCTATCACTTTCTTAGGGAAGCCCACTCTGACCTTCCTCACTAAGTCAGATAACCTTTTTAAATGCACTTTTAGTTCCATGCCCCACTGACATTTTTCAACATTGTAATTTTGCATTTATATATGCAATTTAAAAAATTTGTCTCAGCCTTCACCGTTGAACTCTATGCTCCACAGGAGCAAAGAACATGTCTATCCCCACCTCCACACACCCTTTTCACACCCACCCAGCCACCCATATACCTTAGTATTCCTCTCGCTCAGCATAGGGCGTGTGCTCAGTCAAAGCATATTCAATAACTAAATGAATGGCTTCTATGAGCCATGGCAGTGTGCTAGGTGCTTAAAGTACTTCAGTGAATTCCCACTGGTATTATTTATATTTTCAATGGCTTAACGTCTGTATTGATGTCTCTTTCTCATTTCTGATCTCGATAATTTGTATTTTCTTTGTTTTTTTCTTGATCAGTCTAGCTAGGGGTTTATCAATTTTGTTAATCTTTACAAAAACCTACATTTGACATTATTGATAGTTTTCTATTTTTCGTATGTGTATATATATTTTCATTGAAGCTGTTTTTATCTATACTGTTTTACTCCTAATTTTTTGGGTTTTATCTTACTTCCTATTTTAGCTGCTTGAGAAGCTTAAGTAATTGATTGTCAGTTTTCCTTCTTTTCTGATAAATACATTTAAGGCTAAATATTTCTAACTCCTGCTTTAGCTGCCCTGTACACATTTTGATGTGTTGTATCTTTATTATCATTATCATTCATTTCATAATATTTTCTAATGTCATTGTGATTTCTTTTTTGCCATTAGTTATTATGATTGCTGTTTGACAGATGAAAAACTGACATGAAGAAAAGTTAGACAATTCCTCCAAATCACAAAGATAGTAAGTTGAAAACTTGTGAAAAGAACTCTGCTATGTCATAGTTCAAAGTCTATGACCTCCCCTATATGGTACCTTCCCTAATGCTATTGGAATTAAAGCAAATAAAGGAAACGAAGCACAGCCCAAGTGTTGATTGGTGGGAAGAATAAAAGAGTCAGAGTAAATCTCACATTGAATGAGCCTCCAGTGTTGTGTTGTTAGTTAGAATTAAAGTCATTCTCTAGAGTGTAACTTAAGACAGTATGTCATTTAAGGGTCAAGAAATCGTCTGTTTACTCAGCATTTATCAGTCCTTTCTTTCCAAACTTTAAGCTAGCTATAGAAAAATTACAGAGAGTCTGGGGAAAGAAACAAAAGGAAAATTAGGGAAAAGGCTTACAAGGTATGAAGTATTACATAACATTTTAAAAGGATAATCTATACGCTATATCATTGATGGCTGCAGCCATTCTCTATGCCCATAAACTAAATGGGCCTAACTCTTAACAGTGGCTATTAGGTTAGTTAGAAGAGGGATGTTTCTGAAAATTCCATAGTGAGCTTCATAGCCGGAGGAAAATGTCTTATACTTCTTTCTATTCAATCATCATTGACTCCGAAAGTGCCTCTTATTTTCTTTTGGTGGAACAGTGGAAAAAAATATCACACTGGAAGCCCAATTGACTGAAATCAAGTCCCTTTTCCTAACTGTGTGAACTGGATCTTTCGCAACACTATCCTTCAACAACAAGAAAAACAAAACACATCCTATAAATGTATAAAGAAGAAAATAAAATTTCCTTCTTTGTTACCTCTAGTTCTATTCCCCTTCCTAGAGGCAAAACTAGTGTGTGTGTGTGTGTGTGTGTGTGTGTGTAGAATGTACACATGTATGTAGGGGATTGGTTCTAGGACTCTGTCCCCTGTGAATACCAAAATTCAGGGACGCCTAAGTTCCTTATATAAAATGATGCTTATAACCTACGCACATCCTCCTATATACTTTAAATAATCTTGATTACTTATAATACCTAAAACAGTGTAAATGCTATGTAAATAGTTATTATACTGTACTGTTTAGGAAATAATGACAAGAAAAAAGTCTGCACATGGTCAGAACAGATTCAACCATTCTTTTTTTATATATTTTTTTCTGAATAATTACAATCCATGGTTTGTTGAATCCACAGATGCAGAACTGGTGGATATGGAGGGCTGACTGTATACATGTATCTTCCCCATATAAATAGGTCAATATTTTATATACTGTTCTTCAAATGGCATTTTCCCTTTGGAGCTCTTTTCAAATATGTAAAAATCTATTTTTAAAAACTGCTGCACAGTAGCTCATAGAATGAATCTACCATAGTTCCTTTACTCTTTCCCCTCTTGGTGGTCCTTTAGGAGGTGTTTGGTTTTTTTCTATTATAAATAGTGTGCAATGACCATGCTTGTAAGTGCTTCTATACTCATATATGTTTCTCTGAGCACAGATGCCTAGATCTAGAAGCCAAACAGATGGGTTGAAGGTGATACCTAATTTTAACATTTGATGACTCCTGCCAAATTACCCTCTGAAAAGAATTTAACAATTTATACTCCTGCCACATCATTGCCTCTTTCCCAACATCATAATATAAGTCTTCTTATTTTTTACTCACCAAAGGGAGAGAAATATTTACTGTTTAAAACTGAGCACCTTTTAAACTGCTTTTCTTTCTTTATTGGTTTAACTCTTTAAGATGTGTCTTTTTTCTGATTGGACTATTGTTTTTATCTTTACTGGCTTTTAGAAGCTCTTTATATAATCTGGATAATAAGCTTTTGTCATCAATATATGTTGCAGATATTTCCTCTCAGTGTGTTGTCAGATTTTTTATTTATGTCTATTTATTATGTCTGTGACCATACAAATTATTAAATTTCTTATAAGGTTAGGCTGAGCTTCTTTCTTTATGAGTTAATGGGGGTTGTCTGTCTTAGAAAGGATCTCTCATTCCAAACCTTAAAACTATTCTCCTAATAATTTTAGATTTGTTCAACTGAGAGAGTGCTTAACTCAGGAGATCAATAAAGGTTCATAGAGGAAGAAGTATTTGAAATTGTCCTGGAAGAACAATATTTTTCAACAGGCAGAGATGGAGAAAGGACAATCTACATGAACAGAACAGCATGAGCAAAAAGAACCAGTAGAAATATATTGAGCTTATTCTTGAAAATAGCTAGCAGTTTACTCCTCCTTTCTTTTGTATACTAACATCAGCACACTGAACAAACTGTTCTGTCATCTTGTTTTTATCACTTAGCATATCTTTGAAATATTTCCATAATCATCATAAGGAGTATCCCTATTGCTTTTTGAGCAATGCATGGAATTCCATTTTGTGTGAATATCATAATTTATCACTCTTCTATTTTTATCACTCCTCTGTTGATGATGACTTCCAGTCTTTTGATAATATAAACAGTGCTGTAGTAAATAAAGTTCCGTATATGTCTTTTCCCACAGGTTAGAGACTATCCATAGGATAAATTTCTAGCAAATTGCTGAGTCCAGGATATGCATGTTTATAATTTTGGAAGATCTTAAAAACTTGCCTCCTATAGGTGTTGTACTAGTATGTACTTCTGCCAGTAATAGATGGGTGGGCTGCTGATTCCTCAAAATGTAAGTATTTTCAAACTTTTAAATTTTAACCCATTTAACATAATTTAAAAATTATGTCTCTGTGTGATTTTAGTTCCATTTCCCTTATTATATATAAGACTAAACATCTTGGCATATGTTTAAGGGCCATCTGCATTTCCTTTTCTGTGCACGGTCAGCTGATATGCTTTGCCCATTTTTTCTAGTAGATGGTTAGTGTTTTTCTTATTGAAAACACTATAAGTATTTTCATATATATATATTTCATATATATATTTTCATATATATATATTTATATATATATTTTCATATATATATTTATATATATATATTTTCATATATATATTTATATATATATTTTTTCATATATATATATTTATATATATATTTTTTCATATATATATTTATATATATATTTTCATATATATATTTATATAGATATATTTTCATATATATTCATATAGATATATTTTCATATATATATTCATATAGATATATTTTCATATATATATTCATATAGATATATTTTCATATATATATTCATATATATATTTTCATATATATATTCATATATATATTTTCATATATATATTCATATACATATATTTTCATATATATATTCATATATATATTTTTTCATATATATATTCATATATATATTTTCATATATATTCATATATATATATTTTCATATATATATTCATATATATATTCATATATATATATTCATATATATTCATATATATATATTTTCATATATATATTCATATATATATTTCATATATATTCATGTATATATTCTGTATTACTCCTTTATCACGTTGCCACAAAGAAATGCCTGAGACGGTGTCATTTATAGAGAAAAGAGGTTTAATTGGCTCACAGTTCCACAGGCTATACAGGAAGCATGGCTGAGAAGGCCTCAGGAAACTTAACAATCATGGCAAAAGGTGAAGGAGAAGCAGGCACATCTACACATGGCCAGAGCAGGAGGAAGAGAGAGAAGGAAGAGGTGCTACACCCTTTTAAGCAACCAGATCTCGTGAGATCTCACTATCGTGAGAATAGCAAGGAGGAAATCTGCCCCCATGATTCAGTCACCTCCTGCCAGACCCCTCCTCCAACACTGGGGATTACAATTCGACACAAATTTGCTGGTGGGACACAAATCCAAACCATGTCATATTCTTTATACATTTGGGAAATTAACTTTTTTCTGTAATATGATTTACAAATATTTTTCTCAGATTGGCATTTGTTTTTTGACTTTTCATATTGTGCATTTTGCCATGGGAACTTTTTTTTGTCATTAAATTTACCTATTCTTTCATTCATATGGCTTCTGGGTCCTGTATTATACTTAGACCTTTACCATTCTGAAATTATATAAGAAAAATTCTCTCAGAGTTTTTTTCCTAGTAATTTTAAGACTTTACTTTTAATATTTTGGATTTATCCAGATGTAGACTATAAGATAAGGATCCACATTTTTTCCCCAGCTCTACATTTTGCTGCTAGAAGATTTTACAAAATTTTGCAATTACTTAGTAACTTACATTTCTTCCCAATTGATTTTGAAATCTGTAAGAGCAGAAACTTTGATTTCATATTTTTATTCTCTCACATGCCTGCCCTTTAATGCACTTCAACCCCAGCCCCAAGTTTTGCCTAGTACTTGGCAGTTAGGTAGTTGTTACTTCTGCATCTCTTGACTGCTGGGGAGGGAAGATTCCACCTGAGTTAAGGCAAGTCCTACCCAGGATGTGGCTGCAAATGAGACTGCAAAGTTCTCTACCGATGTCTTTTCATTAAACTCTGGCTTTTACCAAGTACAAGTACCAAGTGAGTCATACCGACACATGTAGAGGATGGCATCCTGAGGGGAAAAGAATTATAGTGGAAATAGCCAAGGCTGCTTGGAGACAAGCTTCTCAGCTGGCACTGCAGAACAGCAGCCACTGCCACAGCAAACAGCAAAACAACAAGCTTGCTGGCAGAAGGTGGGAAGCTGCAGACGTAAATGCAGGCTCCCTTCCCAGGCTACCAGCAGTCCCTGGGGGTGAAGTAGTCTAAATGGGCAGCAGTTGTGGAGTCCTCCCAACTCACAGGAATGGAAGATGTCACTCACCAGCAGAAGTGCTCTGGGGTGGCAATGAGGAGTGCTGTCTTTGGACTCTGACAGGAACATCTGGATGGCACCAGGCTCAGGGAGATGTGTCTTGTGTGTCCTGCTAAGCACTAACAGCAATAATTGAGCAGCAGCAATCTGCCTCACATCATTCTAGGCCCTAGGAGGGCACAAAGTTGGTTCTTGGCTCAGGTTATCAGAAAAGTAACGTATGTGTGTACAAATATAGTGTCCAACAGCAGAAAGGGATGCCCTGAACAGTCCAGGTTGCACAAAGGAGTGTGGACAAACAAGTAGTTTCATCCAGCTGGGAGCACTAGGAAAGCTCAGAAGGAGGATGCCTCTAGGAGCCAGTGAGTGTACTCTGTCACCAGGTGCCTTGGATAGTGGAGGATCTGGGGGGCACTTTTTGAGGCTGATAGGAAGAAAGCAGACGGTTGGAGTGGTACATGGAATGACACCCTCACCCTCTGCAATGTTCACATTCTAATCCCTGAGATATGTGAATATGTTACTCTAGCTGACAAAAGGGACTTTGCAGATGTGATTAAGGATTTTGAGCTGGGGAGGTGACTCTGAATTACGTGAATGGGCCCAATATAATCACAAGGGTCCTTATGATAGGGAGACAGGAGTGTCAGAGTCACAGATGAGATGTGATGATGGAAGCAATAGTGAGAGAGAGATGTGAAGATGTAAGGAGAGGGCCATGGGCCAAGGAAAGTGGGTGGTCTCTAAAAGCTGGAAAAGGCAAGGAAATGGATCCTCCCCTAGAGACTCCAGCAGGAACAAAACCCTGCTGACACCTTGACTGTAGGACTTCCGACCTCCAGAACTATAAAATAATAAATTCATGTTGTTTTAAACCACTAAGGTTGTGGTAATTTGTTACAACAGCCATGGGAAATGAGCACAGGTGGATTAGACACTTCAAGAGATGTAATTTCTTTGTGTAATCCTTTCTGGGAAGCTCCATGAAGCCTGACATTTAGTACAGATGTGCCCCAATCCTGCTCCATGTTACGAACTAGAATATGGTAGAACTGGGCGGGAACAGACCAAAAGATCGGGGCTCCTGTGAAGCCCCCTGCCTTGGCACTTCTCATCTTTGTGCTTCTCATTCGCAGCATGGTCAGCATATGCAGCGTTCACCCTCTAAATCAGTAGGAGCTGGGCAAGAGCATCTGAAAACCACTGGGTTTTAAAATAGTGATACAATCAAAGTTGTGCTTTAGGAAACTGTGGACAGTTTCTCTCAAATCCCATGGTCAGCAAGTATCTGATTTCCCCTCAGATGGCATTTCAATTTGCCATTTCTGAACAGAGCTTGGTTCTTTAGAATTCTGTAGTTGCTTATGGATTAGTTACTGCAGAGATGAAGTCTTTCTATGTGTGTGTGAACTTTTAAAAAGTAAAGTCATATACAGATACCAGATGAAAAACAACGTTTTCAAATTGTGATATCTGGGCACAAAGGGATAGTCACTTATTTGGTCGTTCAGACATTATTCAATCAACACATCTTTAGCAAGCATCTGCCACGTAGCAGATACTGCTGGAGTCACTGGAGATGCAATGATGAGAAAAACAGACTTGGTCCCTCCCCTCATAGGCCTTACTCTCTAGGGAGGAAGAAGTGCAGATATGGGAAACCAGAAAATGTGGAGAAAGGGTATTTTAAACATCTATTTCCCCAGCTTTATTGAGGTATAAATGACAAATAAAATTTTACATATTCAAGGTATACAATGTGATGGTTTGATATACATATACATTGTGAAATTATTACCACAACCAAATTAATCAATATCTCCAGCCCCACACATAGCTACCATCTGTATGTGTGTATAGTGAGAACTTAACATCCTTTAGAGGAGAATAAAGGAAAGTTCACTGGCCAAAATGCAGCACAAAAGATTGTGAAGTGGCACAGATTCCATGTGGAATGAGATGGCTCCTCTCTTTTTTTGTTTGTTTGTTTTATTTTGTTTTGTTTGAGACAGAGTCTTGCTCTGTTGCCCAGGCTGGAGTACAGTGGGTCAATCTTGGCTCACTGCAACCTCTGCCTCCCTGTTCAAGCGATTCTCCTATCTTAGTCTCCAGAGTAGCTAGAACTATAGGCACGTGCCACCACACTCGGCTAATTTTTGTATTTTTAGTAGGGATGGGGTTTCACAAAGTTGGCAAGGCTGGTCTCGAACTCCTGACCTCAGGTGATCTGCCCGCCTCGGCCTCCCAAAGTGCTGGGATTACAGGCATGAGCTACCACGCCTGGCCTGACATGGCTTCTTGAATACCCCAGAACCACAGTTTCTTCATCCACACTAGGGAGGGAGAATCTGGCCACTCTAGTGGCCATGGCATCAGAAAGATTCCACTGGCAGTACAGTGGAAATAGTACAGTATAGCCCAAACGGAAACAGCATGGGATGATACCCAGACTCGTCACAGCCCCCGTGTGCCCAGGTTTAGTTCAGCCTTCCCCATGTGCAGTAGGCCTCAGAAACATCATGTCTCTGAGCTCTCATACTTGTGCACTCCAGAACACAAAACAGGCACGGGAAGGTTATGATGACTGTCACTCACAGAGAGTATCGCAACCTGGAGAAAACATGACAAAACTGTCATTTCTTAACCTTTTAAACCAGATGCCCTCCTGTGGTAAATATAAAAATCTACTTCCTTTTAAGTATATGAAACTTCAAAATATGTTAATCATCATGACTGAAAGCAAACCAAAGAGAAACAAAGGGTAATTGTAAAAGACAGTTTTGGATTTGATCCGGAAAGGTATTTTACTTTTATAATGACAGCAGCATTAAGTAGTGGCACGCAGGGTGGGAGTGTGGAAGAGGGGCTACTGAGGTCCTTGGAACATGAGGGCCCCTGTGCTCGTCTTCCACCCTTGCAAGGTGTCTTCTGAGAGCTTGACACTGTCACTGGTGAACTTATCCCAGTAAGTGATTCTTGACAGCGAGGAAGTTACACTAATATTTGTGTATCTGATTTCTTATCATACTAAAAAACAATTATTAAATATTCAACCAGTATATTTGATGGGAACATGACACACTACCTAAATATAAACAATCTCAAAAAAGTCACTAATATAATGTTATAGTATGTGTAGTATGATGCAGAGGTTAATTAAGTGAGCTTATAGTCAGGTTACCCAACTTTAAACCCAGTCGCATTTATTAGCTATTGGACAAGGACAAGCTACTTCACTGCATTGTGTCTCAATTTTCTCATTTGTAAAATGTGGATATCTAGCATCTCTATGTCATAGAGTTGTGACTCATTCATTTACTCATTCAGCATTTACCCAGTGGGTATCAGACACAATGCCAGTTGCAGGGGAGATACAGCATATTTAAATGTCTACTGTTTTAAACATCTTTTGGGAGATGTGGGCAGTGTCTACAGTTTTAGAGCTGATCTTATTTTCAAACTAGTTTTATTTGCTTTGACATGTTTTTGATGCCCTATTTTTTTTTTCTAATGCCTTAACATAAAATATAATAGACTGTAAAAACTGTCATACAGCCGGGTGCAGTAGCTCACGCCTGTAATCCCAGAACTTCGGGAGGCCGAGGTGGGTGGCTCACGAGGTCAGGAGATGGAGACAATCCTGGCTAACACGGTGAAACCCCGTCTCTACTAAAAACACAAAAATTAGCTGGGCATGGTGGCACGTGACTGTAGTCCCAGCAACTTGGGAGGCTGAGGCAGGAGAATCACTTGAACCTGAGAAATGGAAGTTGCAGTGAGCTGAGATCGCACCACTGCACTCCAGCCTGGTGACAAAGAGAGACTCCGTCTCAGAGAAAAACAAAACAAAACAAACAACAACAACAAAAAATCTGTGACCCTATTATCCACCCATGGTTGTATTATTTTGCCCTTCAGAGTTCTCAGGAGCCACAAAATATATAGAAAAATAAATCAACAGATAATAGCAAAGATATACTGGCAAAGCAACATGTGTGCAGACTTACAAACAAGTTAACAGAAATAATCCTTGGCAAAATATCCTCTGGAGTACCTTACTTACAAACAACATTTACAAATTAAATAGAGCCCCTCAGAAAAGGCTTGTAAAATGTAGCAACGTGGCTTTGGCCACTGCGTTTTCCTGACAGTGAGTCCTAATTCATAACACATAGCAGCAGCCTGTCATCCAAAGGTTGCAGTGATGTGATTGTAGGTGGCTTTCTGTTCCAAGATATCAATAATACCAGATCTAACCTCTGAGTAAGAAATATCTATTTCTGCTTCTTTTGAACTCCCACCCAAAAGAGAAAAATCACTCTCAGAAGCCATGTTCCAGCTCAGGAATGCCCATAGAATAAGCCAGGGGCTTTGAGTATGGACGTGCCCCTAACATTGCTGGTTACCTGGCCTCATCTGCAGAGGGTACGCCTACCTTGAAATCTGCCAACACAGCACTCCTGGTGGAGGTTTTGGGGTCATTTGATTGAAAGATTTTTCGTAGTCTGGAAGGACAAATACACTATTAAAACAGAATGGAAATGGAAAATCAGGAAACTAGCCATATGCCAAAGATGACAAAAAGGCCACCAACACATGGCAAAGTCCATCTTACAAACCATGCCACTTTTACAGGAAATCACTGTTGGCCATGACCCGAAGTCAAGAGATAACTTCCACTGATCTGGGTGAAAGTAAAGTATTTATAAAGAATATGGGCTTTAAATTTATGCCTGTAATGTTTCCAATTCAAGTCAAACTTTAAATATCTCATTAGAATTCCTTTAAATATATATATAAAAAAACTTTTAAAGAGAGTCTAAATTTTGGTTTATATTTAGATATCATGGAATATAGATCACAACTTCCAATTACAGATTTGTGGCAACTTATTAAGGTGGCCCTTTTAAACTTTATGTAAATGAGTACAGCATACCAGAGACCAGGTCCAGCTTATTTTTTTTTCTTCTTATTAGTATTATGTATACTTGAGACCAGAGTCTATTCTTAACCTTTCACTATACATATATGCTTACTTTATTGAAACAATGATATAATCTGCACAGCCTAGGTTATCACAAACTATTTTCTAGCTTTACCAAATAACTTTTATTTTCATGAATGAGCCATATTCTCTCTTTTCTCCAGAACTTTGCAGAAGCTCTTCCTTCTGATTTGGACATTCCATCCCTCTTAGCATGCTAACTTCTCATCTGTCAAGTTCTAGCTTAAAGATAGCCTCCTCTAGGGCACCTTCCTTGACTCTCCAAGACTGAACTAGATGCCCCTCCCATATCCCCCCATGTTATCCTGTGCTTCTTCCTATCACAGCCCTTATTGTAGTAGGTTAGAATTATTATACTTATTTATAGGTCTAGCTATGTCCTCTTAGACTGATAGTTCTCAAACGTTTTGGTCTCAGGACCTTTTGAACACTTAAAAATTACTGGGGATTACAGGTACGGTGCCTGTAATCCCAACATTTTGGAAGGCCAAGGTGGGCGGATCTCTTGAGCCCCCAGGAGTTCGAGGCCAGCCTGGGCAACATGGCAAAACGCTATCTCTACAAAAAATACAAATTAGCCAGGCATGGTGGCTTATGCCTATAGTCCCAGCTACTTGGGAGGCTGAGATGGGAGGACTGCTTGAGCCCAGGGGAGCTGAGATTGCAGTGAGCCATGATCGTGCCATTGCACTCCAGCTCAGGTGACAGAGTGAGATCTTGTCTCAAAAAAAAAAAAATTTTATTGAGAACCCTGCAGATTTTTTCTTTATGTGGATATTTACTGTACTAGAAATTTAAATTGAGAAATTCTTAAAATTGTTTATTAATTCATTAAAAAATAACAATAAACCTATTTATTACATGTTAGCATGTAAGAACATATTTGTAGGAAAATAACTATTTTTCAAAATAAAAATATCAGAAAGAAAAGTGGCATTGTTTTACATATTTACAGTAGATTTCCATATCTGCATCTGCATTCAATATGTTGCAATAAATTGTTTTGGGTTGAAGTATATGAGGAAAATTCAGTCATTCATACACATACACACAGTTGGAGAAGGATATTTTAATAACCTTTTAAGGTAATTGTAGATACTCCTCTTTGATACTATGCTGAAACTTGACAGGTGTAGACTTTTAAAGTTTAGTTTCAACATGTAATCTGAAAGAAAATTAATGAACTGTTTGTATTCTGTTACATTAAAGTCCATCTATCCTATTTTTCACGTTGAGTGAATCTTTTATCCATGCATGATTTTGTAATGTCATGCTTTTTGGTCATTTGAAAAATATGCGTCAACTGAGTTATGCACATCATTCCAATTTCATAATTGTATTATATAATATTAAAAAATCAGTTTGTATCACTATTATTCTCAGTAGAAAAGTCTTTAATTATTGGAGAGCTGTAAATTCAAGTTTTCAAAAACTCTAAATTTCACTTAAAAGATCAAATTTTATTATTGGCAACAAATACTGTCAGTTGTTTTCTGTAACGTGGCAGGCTCTCTTTGTTCATTTTTGAGAAAATATCGCCAAATACTCAAGTCTGAATAACCACAGTTTGTCCATCATTCTCTCAAGTGAAAATTATGTTCTGTGAGAAAAGTGGTTAGTTCAGCTTGCAACTCAATCACTCAGGTGTGTTTTCTCCAATCAGCCATCATATTACACTATGTAGCAAAGTGCTTCATATGTACGTCCCATTTTATTTTATTTTATTTTATCTTATTTTATCTTATTTTTTTGAGATGGAGTCTCCCTCTGTAGCTTAGGCTGGAGTCCAGTGGCATAATCTCGGCTCATTGGAACCTCTGCCTCCCAAGTTCAAGTGATTCTCCTGCCTCAGCCTCCCGAGTAGCTGGGATTACAGACGCCTGCCACTGTACCTAGCTAATTTTTGTATTTGTAGTAGAGACAGGGTTTTACCATGTTGGCCAGGCTGGTCTCAAACTCCTGACCTCGAGTGATCTGCCCGCCTCGGCCTCCCAAAGTCCTGGGATTCCAGGCTTGAGCCACTGTGCCCGGCTATGTCCCATTTTATTCCACAGAATATTTTAAAAATATATACTTTAGGTTGAAATGTGATACAATTAATCATTTTTCCTGCTTTGCTCTGGACATTTTGTGTGTGTGTGTTTGGGGGTGAACAATACAACCGCTGCCAGCATATTTGGTATTGCCTGCCTGATTCAGGCTAAGGATACCCACTGCTATTTTTGCACCATGAGTACAAATGCCATCTTAATATTATTAGGAAAATAGTGTGTATCTCCAAGATCCCCAGAAGGATCTCATGAACCACCAGGGGTTTCTGACCATGCTTTGAAGCCTCTAACTTAGAACATACGTTTCTTAAGAGCAGGATCTGCTCTCAGTGTCCCCAAGACCTGACTAGCACAGTACCTGGTACATAAGAATACTCACTAAGAGTTGCTGAATGAATGAATAACTCAATTTTAACTTTCAAGCGCCTGTTTCTGGTTCTTTTATAATTTTGTAATTTTAATATTTTCAAAGCATTATTTCTAAAACATCCTAAACATTTCTCTCCCTGCAGAGAGTGTTTTTTTTTTTAACTTTTCTATTATTAAACTTTATTTTTTTATTTCAATAATTTTTTGGGTACAGGTTTTTTTTGTTACATGGATGAGTTGTTCAGTGGTGAATTCTGAGATTTTAGTGCACCTGTCACCCAAGCAGTGTACACTGTACCCAATATGTAGTCTTTTTTTTTTTTGGCTTGCAGAGAGAGTTCTAAACTCAGCTTACCTTTCTTTGATCACTCCGAGTCACCATTGTGAACATTGGCTAAAATACAGTGATGGAATATTGGGATGCTGCCCCTGTAATAAGTTGTTCTGTATCTGCTTCATATAGGGGATTTCAGTTGTTGTTTTCTGGTTTCTTTTTTGTTTGCCTCCTTCATTGCTGATGGGCTGTCAGCCATCACTTACTGATGATGTTAACATTATGAATTTGAAGAAATACCTCGAATGATTTCTCCTTTTTATGTAGTTTACAATCTATAAGTTTAGAATAGTATGTCAAATAGATTCTGAACAGATTCTGAGTTGCCCCTTGAGTAAAATGCGTGAGCCTTTAGTGTATGAATTTTCCAAGATTTCTTTGGTTAACTAGAGACCTCTTTTTATTTTGTTTCTGGTCCTGAGCCATTTCTTTTCTCCCTACAATTTTAGGGTAGCTGATTTTTGTATACATGAAGTTTTGTTTTTGTTTTTTTTTTTTTTGAGGCGGAGTCTCGCTGTTTTACCCAGGCCAGACTGCAGTGGCGCGATCTCGGCTTACTGCAAGCTCCGCCTCCCAGGTTCATGCCATTCTCCTGCCTCAGCCTCCGGAGTAGCTGGGACTACAGGCACCCGCCACCGAGTTTTAGTAGAGACGGGGTTTCACCGTTTTAGCCAAGATGGTCTCGATCTCCTGACCTCGTGATCCGCCCGCCTTGGCCTCCCAAAGTGCTGGGATTACAGGAGTGAGCCACCGGGCCCGGCCGGTGTGTGTGATTGCAAAAAAATACCCCCAAATACACCAATTCATAATTTAAGTTAAATGAAACCATAGTAATTTAAGTTAAATGAAGCCGTATGTCTGTTGTTACAGAGATGAAGGTAGACCTTATTTTGAAAAATATTCAAATTGTCATAATTAAATTCAAATTATCGGAAGAGGGAAAGGGGAGCTACCACGGGAGTGTCAGAAGATTCCGCTTAAACAGAATTTCAGTGTTCACTGCTTCATCTTCAAAAATTTGATCCTGAAACTTGTGAACTCAGCTTATACTGTGTTAATTTACACATAGTCATATTATTTTGTGCTGTGGCTGCAGATTAATGCTGCTTTAAACTCATTTTAAAATACGACTTTAAAAAGTAACACCAACATTTTGTTTATGAAAATATTTTCAAAGAGAAAGTTGTGCTTATTTCAGGTACATCAGACCTCAAAATTGTGTCTATGGAATAATGACTGTGACTTCCAAATGTGTGGACAGCAAACAGCAACAAACATTTTTGTTTAAAGTTATTTACATTTTCATGATTAGCAATTCCATCACTTCTCACATCTACCTGACTTAGTCCAGAAATACAGAAAGAAACTTCCCTGTCACACATCTGTCTTTGCAGGGGGACCTCAGTATACTGCACAAGAAGAGAGATTATCCAGGTTTCAGGTTTGAATGAGGATAAAACATCTGAGTTGTGGCTGGAATTAGACAGTCGAACAAAGAATCAGAGGGTTCTGGGGTCGGGATCTAGCCTTTGCTTTTCTTTCTTTCTTTTTTTTTTTTGAGACGAAGTCTCGCTCTGTCACCCAGGCTGGAGTGCAGTGGCGCGACCTCGGCTCACTGCAACCTCTGCCTCCAGGGTTCAAGCAATTCTCCTGTCTCAGCCTGCCTAGTAGCTGGGACTATAGGCGCATGCCACCACGCCTGGCTAATTTTTGTATTTTTAGTAGAGACGGGGTTTCACCATATTGGTCAGGCCAGTCTCGAACTCCTGATCTCAGTTGATCCACCCGCCTCGGCCTCCTGAAGTGCTGGGATTACAGGCATGAGCCATAGCACCCTGCCTAGCCTTTGCTTTTCTACTCACATTAAAGGAACCTGAGACATTTCCTAGTGGAGGGATTCCCTGCTTGCTGGTTAAGCATCACAGATTTCCATTTTCTTCAAGTCTTGAAGTCTCTGGGAGGTGGAGTGAGTTGGGAAAGCCCAGATCCTTGCCTTGAGGTCTGCGATGAGCCTGGGCAAACCGAGGGGCGAGATTTCGGTAGACTGGGACGTGCAGCATCTGCCAACTCGGGGGCCTATTGGGTATACTGGTGAATTCCATTCTTTTCCAGACATTTGCAAATGCAGGAACATGGAATTAAAAAATAAAAATTTTGCCTGCCAACCTATTTCCAAAGCTTTGGAGTTAGGGCATGTCTGTTATTTTTAGGCAGCTGAGTGTAGCCAGTTAGTCTGACAAAGGATTCATCCAGTTTCTCCTCACCTAGCGTGACTACACCTGGGAGAACAACATCATCCAAAGGCAATCAGTGAGCGAACTTTGGGTAAGGAATTCACCAAGGGCTCAAGGTGCTCTTTGGAGGCTATACAAGGAATTCAAAATCAGCTGAAAAGTGGATTCTCAAAGGTTTTCATGCCTACTTTCAGGCCACAACTAGTGGTTGTGCCGGGTCACCAAACTGTTAAATTCCATTTTGGGGAAGGATGTATCTGTTGTATCAGAGGAGTCTCTTAAATATGGGAGTATAATTCAATGTGGCCTCCCATTCCTAAGGAATAGGCTTCACGGTGGTAACTCAAGGTGTAGGGGGCCTGGATCTGAACTTCTTGGCCACTGCAGGAATTCTGAGTCTTCATGGAAGATGGCGGATTCTGCCCTTTTGCCTAGTGACAAAGTGACACAAACGATCTGTGCCCCCCCCCCCCCCGCCATCCGCCCTTCCCCAGTGACACGAACGATCTGCAGGGCCCTCACTCTCCCTGAGTTAGGCGATGGAATCTGCAGTGGGGCCAGCCTCATAGGGAGGCTGTCAGATAGCAGTACCCCAGGAAGCCTGGTCTGCCTGCCTCCGTCCTAGCTGATGCATCTCTCTCGGGCACTGGTTAGGCCGGGCTCTTTCTCCTTCTAGTGCCTCCTGTATCCAGGGGGAGTCCCTGAAGTCCTTCTGCTTACGTCTTTCTTCCCAGCCTCCACCACTGAGCACATTTTCTGGAACGACCCCTTTTCTCAGCATGCCCCTGCAGTTTTGTGATTCTGAACCTAGTTCATGTCATCCTCCTGTCTGAATCTCCCTTTCACCCTAGTGCACCGGGAGTCCAGCTGACTGGCCTTGCTGCTATTTGAGCCACGTTGCCGATTCCTGGTTGTTCCTTTTCTGAGGGCTTCTGCCTCTGCTCATGTTTTTATCTTTATTTTATTTGGCTGCTATTAAAACTTCCCCTGACCTCACCCTTACCCATCTCTAACTCTTTGGGAGAGAGAATTGATTAATTTTCTTTCATATCCTCTTTCAAACACCCTGGCAACCTAATCACAGAAAAGTTCACCATGGTAGAGTGAGCAGCAGGGAAAATGTTGCAAGAAGTGTCTCTTTCATCTCAGGCTGGACAATGTAGTCTTTGGAAGGGAGAAACCACCTCTTACAGCTCAGAGGTTACAAACAGAGGCACTGGGTTCATTCTGGGTCTTGGACTCAATAGCTGAATTGATTATGGGCAAGTTGCTTAATCTCTCTGTGCCTTAATTTTATCTCTAAAATGCAGTGAGAACAGTACTTATTTCAAATAAGTATTGAAGGACATTTGAAAACAACTAAAGTGCTTAGCACAGTGTGAGGCACATAGTAGGTGCTCAGTAGATGCTAACTATTGTTAGAGGAGATGCAAAAAGGGTCCCTCCTGTTATAAGCCAGGACCGCCTGCAAGCCTTGGGCTTTGGGGCTTATTTCCCTTAACCTCATTCTTTCCTGGACTGGATCCAGTGCCTATGTGTCTAAGTCGCCATTATGCCTTGATGATGGGGACATCGCAAAAGTGTGAGTGTAGCTTTAGAGCTTCCCTGTCATTCCGCCCATACTTGGAAGTTATTTCTAGATTGCTTGTCCTAGCCAGCTGCAGAAAGAGTAAGCAAAGAATAATTTCTTTTCCAAGTATGCATTTGCAGTACACATTTCCAAGCTTTTGCATTGGTCATAGTTTGGTAGGGCCTGACCTATATGATAAATTTTGAGCTATCTTAGATTTCTCATGGGTTCTGTATTTAGATCTTTCATTAAGTCTAGTGCCTATTGTCATCAATGATTTTCTCCCTGAAAGAACCCTGACTTAGCCATGCTTCCTTTTTCTACATCCCCATTTTTGACCTTCAGTGTTTGTTTTTACTTTTTTGGCATGCTTTTCAATAATTCAGGAGTTCAGTCCAAAGGATTTGTTACTTTTCAGGGACAATTTGCACTCCAAAGAAAGGCAAAAAGTATCTTTTGCTTTAGAGGTTTTCTGCATTCTACAAAGAACTTTATTTTTAAAACTGTCATCTGATTGAGCCTATTTTTTTCTGTCTAAAATAAACTCACCTATTGCTAATTTTTCTATGTGCTTGAAAACAAGATAGAAAGTTGTTTAGATGCCTGTCTGTCCCACTAGTGTATAAGCTTCCGAAGGCTGGGTGAGGGGTAGGGGGTCTAACAACAATATCTGGCTGATTCATTTTGTCACCCTGGTGCTTGAGTCCAGTTGGTTCATAGGAGGCTCCCAATAATTGTTGAATAACAATTCAACAATTGTGTTGAATTGTGCAATTTTAAAGACTGGTCCTTTTATTTTAAAAAATCCTTTACGGGAATATTTTGCATTATTTAGTCTTCTGGCAACCCTGTGAACTAAGAGTGGGCGGAAAGCTTTTTTTGGATGAAGTAAAGAAACTGACTAGAGAGGGTAAGTAGCTGATCCAAGGTCCAGGGTTGGCCAGAACTAGTTAATGCTGTGCCCCAGGCTTCAGGCCTGTCTGATTTGTTGAATTTCAGACGCGTATTCACTGGGGGAAATTATTCAGTGCAGAAATGTTAGAAGCAATAAATACACAGACTGTAATCAATCCAGAGGAATTAAAAATCTAACACTGAGTAAATAATGCCCTCACTGGAAAGCCAATAGGTTCATTAGGAAAAATTTGTAAGAGAAGAAGATTAAATCCAAGCTAATAATACGTGTGCCATTTTTATAGAAATAGTCTGTATACATAGCAAAGGAGTTCATCTGTTTTATTAACCTCATTATTCACTGTGTTGAGTTTACAAAAATCTAGAAAGTTGATAACAGTAATTAAGCAGGAAAACATGACAATACCAGAGCATCTAGGTGAGCTGCAAGGCATTGGGCCAAGTATTTTTAACCACCCGACAGAGATGTTTGTCAGAAGAGACAAAGGAAGAAAGGAAGGAAGGGAGGGAGGGAGGGAGGATAATTTGATTTGCTTCCTGCCGTGTAGTCCCTCTTTTCACCCACTTTATCTCCAACCTACTGCCATAATGACTGGATTTGTTTTGATTCTATAATAATATCCTGGATGACCATTTCCTTGGGCTCAGTGGTCAGCCAGATTTCAGGATTGAGATGGGGCATTTAGGGAGGGCGTTGAAAGCATGGAGGCATTTGGAAACAAGTAGCTCTATGTGACTAGATGTAGGGGGCATGCCAGGGAGAGTAAAGCATAGCACTGCATACATGACAGACTCAGACAACTGGCTGGATTCTGTGGACAGCGGGTAGCCACTACAGGTTTTAGAGTAAGAGAGCTAATGGGAGCCCTATCTTAGGAATGATAGGAAGCTATGACAGCTACAACCAGGCTATGGAAGAAGAGGAAAAGGAGAAGCAGAGAGGCCAAATAATATTCCATTTGAGAAGTCAAGAGGAATGGACATGAGACCCTAACTTACAGAGTATGGAGAGGACAGTGAGAACATATCAGTAGCTCCCCGGGGCCAAAGTCCAAATTCTTTGACATGACTTACAAGGTTCCCCATGGTCTGTCCCCTCCTGGTCTCAATATCAATATCTCACCATCTTTGCACCAATCACAAGTTCCTTTAAGCTCCTTGAACATGCCATGTTTTCTCTCACCTTCAGACCTTTGCATATGCTTCTCTTTTTGCCTAATATAATGATGAAGCCAATGATGACGCTGATAGCTGACACATCTAGAGTGCTTGCCATGAGTCTGTTACTGTTCTAAGTATTGGCATGTATTAACAATTTTCCAGAAGATCCTCCATTTTTTGGAGCAGTGCTGTATCTTCTCTCATTTTCCATGAGAGGCTAGTCTTATTGTAATGGGGTACTGAACTGAAATTACAAGCATGGGGTTTTTAGCCCATGCTAATGTTTTTGAGGCATACACCTTCTTGCAATATACTTTTATTAGAAAGTAAAAAGATGGCTACTCTGCATTTTGGTATGTATGTTTCTGTGTCTGTATATTTTTAGAAAAATTGAAGCAAATAAAAATGACCAGGAAAGGATTTCACCATATTGTGACCTAAATGCAATGTTATTACCTGTTTTGTTCATCCCCGACTATATCCACAGCATATAAAACAGTTCTTGGCACATAGTAAAGACGTGATATATATTTGTGAAATTAATGAGTGAATGACTAAACTGATGAAATTTCTGTAGAGATATGTTGTAGTCCCCAAGTCAGCTCCTTAACCCTTGGCTCTACCTCTTTTCTTCACTCATAGTCACACCCACCAAGACCACAGCCACCCACCCACAGTGTGGTCTTTTCTCCTGTGGTCTTCTTCGAGGGTCACCGTGACCACAGCAGAACAAGAGTAATGAACTCAGGGAAATGTTCATGTTACTGTCTCCTCATCATGCCTGGTTGCTAGCCCTGTAGTGCCCAGGGTGTGGTGGAACAGGTGGAATACTCTAAAGGAAGTTAGGCATCTCAGAGGACCAGGCTCTGAGAGTGGAGGTGTGGGAGGGTGAGAAAGAGCAGTGCTTGACATGACTTGTCTCCAGATCTTGTTGGTGAAGGTAATTCTAAGATTCTAATTCTAAGACTCTCTAATGAAGATCAGAACTCAGGAGATGCAACCTCTGTAGATGGTATTGTCCATGTATATCTAGCCCTGGGTTTTGTGGACAAAGACCTGAAGGCCAGCTGCCCTCCTTATAACCTGAGATTTAGGGTTCATCCTCCTCACTAGGTGATGGTTAGAGCCATGAGCCAGCATGGCCAAAGGCACTTGGGTGAAAGCATAACCATGTGGGTGAGGTGGCTGGTGGGACTAATGGGCCTTAGAAACAGAACCAAGGCATATGGGAAAAAGAAGCTCTTTTGCTTGTTTTACCCACGTCTCATAAAAACATGCCTGGCACTGGGACTTCAATGAGAGGAAGCTGAGGCACCTGGCCTCAGTTCTCATCCATAAAGGAAATCACAGCACACAGGCAAAGCGACTTCTCGGCTGGCATCTCCTAGTGGCCTGTGCACAATTCGGTTACTTCACAGGCTCCTATGAGTGAGCCCCAGAAAAAGCACTGTGCTCTGTGATCTAACTGAGAACTTGAACCAGCTGTTCTTCTTGAGCCATTTATTTCAAGTCCAGCTCTCCAAACTGGATTTCAGGAGGATGTGCTGTTCCACCTGCCTCCACTTCCCCCTACAGCACATGTTCCAAGAACCTTTGTTCTAGCAATATGGCTGATGGGGCAAGGTTCTGAGGTCTATCAAAAATAGATGTTATTATGTCAGTGATATAAATAATGTAGCTCCAAAATGGGGAAATTGATTTGAAGACTATAATTAAATGCAGCTCAAATGTTGTTGCAGGCTAATCACTATAGCTTCAGTTTGACTCTTTAAAGCTCTGAATTAGAAGGCATTGAATCCCTCTCTACTGCATTAGAAATGCACACCATAAGGTGAAGGGAGGGTTCCCAGGTTAAGCGCAATGGCAGCATGGAACAGATGTCAAATGTGTTCTGGGGTTTAATATGTTAACTATAGTGCTTTAAATGCAAACGTTAGGATAATCCTCATTTAAGCACACATGGATATGTTTCTAAGTTATTATCAAATACTATATTAAAGTTTTCACATTCATTTTTTAAAATGCTGTAAAAGTGAATGAATCCTTCTTAGCAGCCACCTAGTGCCTTAGGGCCTGCTGTGGAGGATTCTGGGTCCAGGTTTTCAGCAATCATCAGCTGACACCATCTTTGTTGAAAAGGGACTGTCAGGGACACTGTCCTATAGGTACAATTTAAACTTTCTTTTTTTTTTTAACTTCTATTTTAAGTTCAGGCTTACATGTGCAGGTTTGCTATATAGGTAAATGTGTGTCATGGGGGTTTGTTAAACAGATTACTTCATCACCCAGGTATTAAGCCTAGTACCCATTAGTTAGTTTTCCTGATCCTCTCCCTCCTCCCACCTTCTACCCTCTGATAGGCCCCAGTGTGTGTTGTTCCCCTCTATGTGTCCATGTGAGAACTTTCATTTTTAAATATCCCCAAGTAGACAGATTCCCAACTGTTCTCAGTTACTAGTCCAGATTTGAATAGCTAAACCATAGGAAATAATTGCCCAACCATAGGTGACAGTATAGAAAACTAATAGTACATTCACATGGCAGAATACTACGTGGCCATAAAGAAGAGAAGGTTCTTTATGGACAGATATCAAAAGACCAGTAAAATATACTGTAAAATGAAAAAAAGCAAGGTGCGGCCAGGCACAGTGGCTCACACCTGTAATCCCAGCACTTTGGGAAGCCG
This sequence comes from Pongo abelii, assembly GCF_028885655.2. Taxonomy (NCBI): domain Eukaryota; kingdom Metazoa; phylum Chordata; class Mammalia; order Primates; family Hominidae; genus Pongo; species Pongo abelii. The sequence continues at coordinate 79,547,469 of NC_071989.2, read as the reverse complement.
AGGCAGGAGGACCTGAGGTCAGGAGTGTGAGACCAGCCTGGCCAACGTGGTGACACCCAGTCTCTACTAAAAATACTGTAATCCCAGCTACTCGGGAGGCTGAGGCACAGGAATCAGTTGAACCTGGGAGGCAGAGGTTGCAGTGAGCCAAGATTGCACTACTGTACTCCAACCTGGGTGACAGAGTGAGACTTCATCTCAAAAAAAAGAAAAAAAGCAAGGTGCTAAACATAATGTGCTACCATTCATGGGAAAAGTGGCGAGTAGATATACATGTGCTGTGAATGCAGGAAAGATCTCTGAATGGATACACAAGAAGGTTGAAACTGAGTGGCTACAGCATAGGGTGGCATAAGAGACCGTTTATTGTCTACCTATTTAAATTTTGACCCATGTGACTACATTACTGATTCAAAAGTTGTTTAAAATAAAAGAATAATTCCTCACCTAAGGAAATCCTACATTTCTTATACTACATTTCAAATTTGATCTCTAGGCTTAAAAGTCAGGTGGTTTTACATACTCTCTAAGCTTTCCCTTAGAAAAATAGCCCATGGGGCAAGGTTCCCTCTTGATTTTCCTTGGCAAACACTGTCTTTGAGAAGTTTCTCTCTCATAGGAAAATTAACAGGGAGGGAATTAGGGGACATAGTGTCTTGATCTTTCTGGATCCCTCCTTTAGTTTTCCCAGGGGAAGGGAAGATGGTGCCTGCCGATTTCTCAGGAAGCTGCTGGGAAGGTACCGGCACAGGAAGTCCAGCTGGATCTCAGGTCAGCTTTCTGAATCACCACAATGATGGACAGCTTGCTGGAGACAGCCCTGGGCTCACCCCACCCCCATGTCCCCAGGGATTGCAGGGGACAGAGCAGCGCTCAGCTCTGTAAATTGCTCTAGGACATCCTCCTGCAGGGACTGAGGAATGACAGTGCAAGAGCTCGTGGCTGTGGCTGTTCAGCCCTTCCCAGCAGAAATCCTTGCCCTCTGGAAGGGACAGGGAAGGAGGTCACATAACTGCAGCAGCTCACATAGTCCTGACGCTGAGCAAAATGTTTCCAAAATGGAAATCTCCACACAGCAGCAGAGGCAAATGACAAACTTTAAAAATCTAAGATCTTTCATATTGAAAAGTACCACCCACCCTGTAATCCCAGCACTTTGGGAGGCTGAGGTGGGCAGATCACGAGGTCAGGAGTTTGAGACCAGTCTGACCAATATGATGAAACCCGGTCTCTGCTAAAAATACAAAAATTAGCCGGATGTGGTGGCAGGCACCTGTAATCCCAGCTACTCAGGAGGCTGAGGCAGGAGAATCACTTGAACCCAGGAGGCAGAGGTTGCAGTGAGCCGAGATCGAGCCACTGCACTCCAGCCTGAATGATAGAGCAAGATTCCATCTCAAAAAGAAAAAAAGAAAAGAAAAGTCCCACCCAGAAACTCAAAACAGGACTGCAACCATCTTTATTAACTAAGAAAGAATCTCCTTGAGAATGAATCAAATAGCTTCGCAAATTGCTCCTCTTCTGTTTTGTGGAAATAGAGTGAAGTTTTGCCCTCACAACATTATATTTACCTAAAATAAATAGCAAAAGATAACAGTGTCAATGGAAAATAAAAGACATTTCAGTTCATCAATAACTGGACAGTGATAAAAATAGGCTCTCAGAAGCCACAGCATAAAATATGCCCTCAAAGCTCTATGCTTGTGGGAGGAAATGGATTCTTTGGCTGATATCTGAAAACTCCTCCGAGGTGGTTGTTCTTTAAAGAGGCCCCCTAAGGCCCCAGGCTCTTCTAAATGTCCCCTATTTCAATGCATCGCAGCACTGTTCAAGAGCTCAAATATGATGCCACTGGTGGGCAATACACAAAAAAGTTTCTGCTCACTCTTCCCATCACCCCAGCATGAGCTGCTGACTAGGGCATCTCACCCCCAGACGTTGACACAAAGCTGATGTTCACAGAGATCAGTGGCTTGTCATTTCTTTCAGTGAGAAGTTAAGAACCAGTGCTAGAAAGATGAAGCTCAGGGGGCTGAAGACCAAGGCAAGGCCTTGGAGGTAAAAACAAATTGAAGAAGAAAGAAACGCTCCAATGTCCTGCTTAATGTAAGCATTAAACTTCCATTTGTATCCCAGCCATCTACCAGATCAAGCCCTCCAATCTCTATATTCAGTTCCTCATTTGTAAAAGAGAGATAATATTAGCCCACCTCACAGGGCTGATGGGAGGATTAACTAAGATAATCAATGTCTATAAAGCATGTAGATATTGCATGGCACAAAGAAAATGCTCAAAAATTGGGAGCTATCATTTTTGTTATTAATATGCATTAGTGGCTGAGAATAGTGGCTCATGCCTGTAATCCCAACACTTTGGGAGGCCAAGGCAGGAGGATCTCTTGAACCCAGGAGTTTGAGACCAGCCTGGGCAATATAGTGAGACCTTGTCTCTATTTAAAAAATAAAAATAAAAATTTAATTAAAAAATATGCAGAAGTCCGGGAAGAAGCAAAGTGTAATGTTTCCAGTAGCCGTGTGCTGGGAGAAGCCCAAGTTATATTCAAAGACATGATTATGTTTTGTTTTTTCAAGTGCAGGCCTGGAAACCAAATGGAAAAGTCAGCAAGAGGATGACTGTGCTGCTCACATCCCTTTTCACTAGTTCTTGGGGTTCATGGTGTCCCCACCATGCAGCCCATAACTCCCATGTGAGCCCCAACCCCTGTGCCTCTAATAATGACAGTCTTCCCTTTTTATCCACAGCTCCCTGCCACACACTGTCAACTAGATTATTCCAGGGTTGATTTGTATCCAACGTGACTGTAATCGACACTGTTATACCGTAAAACCCAAGGTCACAGGAAGGTGAAGATGGGCTAAAGAATCTGTTATGTTCAATGAAAATAATGTGAATAAATCATCTGAATAAAAAAACACAACTATAGGAAAACACATAAACCCAAACAACACATCACATTTTTATGTGATTTTATTACTTACTTCTTTTCTTTTATGACTCACTTTCCTTCCTTTAGGCACCTTGGCCTTCACTTGTCTGAGGCTGGGAGCCTCTGCTGTGGTCTTTCATAACACTAATGGGGAGAGCTGTTCCTAGAAAATATTTTGAGGACTGTATAATATTCATAATGAGAATATGGGTGGATTTCAGTCAAAGAATTGCTTAAAAGGCACTTCAAGGCAAAAGACTGCTGCTCTCAGTTTTATGGGCTACAAGATTATTCCCCTGATAAGAGTTTCTAGCATCCCCTGAAAGATGAAAGTCTGAATGCAATGACCTGGCAGAGAATGGGCTTCTTGTCCTTGTCTGTGTGCAAACAAAGCCCTGGGCTAGAAGGGGAGAAGGTTCTGTTGGACTTTTTAAAGGCCCTGTAAACAATGCAGCAGCAGTAATTTTTAGATCACGAGCCCTTCCACAACTCCTTTGTGTTTTGGGCACAACACCTCTCTTATTGCTGATGTGATTGATGTTCTGCAGAGAACACCAAGCCCAGACCCACAGAACACAGAGAAACAGTGTTGGGGTAAATATCAGAGGACGATGCACTGCCTGGACTACAAAGACAGGCAAACCAGCTCAAACAGGGTTAACGTGCTGGTGATGTTTGTTACCTAGATTGTCTGATTTACCCAGAACAATTCAGATGAGGTCAGAACCATACAGATGGAGGTCTTTCTTTGCCTTTCTGTTGGATAGAACTAGTCTATGTGTTCCAGAATTCCTTCCAAACCCAAGCTCTCTAACACAATTAAGCCTAATCATTACCTCTATGCAACAGCTCTTTTTTGTTTGTTTGTTTTGAGTCGGAGTTTCACTCTTGTTGCCCAGGCTGGAGTGTAATGGCGCGATCTCAGCTCAACACAACCTCCGCCTCACAGGTTCAAGAGATTCTCCTGCCTCAGCCTCCTGAGTAGCTGGGATTATAGGCATGCGCCACCATGCCCAGCTAATTTTGCATTTTTTGAGGGCGGGTAGGGGGAAGATAGGATTTCTCCATGTTGGTCAGGCTGTCTTGAACTCCCGACCTCAGGTGATCCACCCGCCTCGGCCTCCCAAAGTGCTAGGATTGCATGCATAAGCCACCGTGCCTGGCTAAAGTCCTTTTTTAAAAAAATAAATAGTAGTGATATAGAGAATAATATCTTGTTTGTAAATCTCAGTGATATAGATAATATCTTTTTTGTTTATAAATAACTGTGATATAGAGAATATCTTATTTGAACAAGCTTGTCAATGTGTACCAAGCACTTTCACATGTATTTGTGAAAGACTTTAGAAGCATATTATAGTTTCTGTTGTTACTTCTGCTAAATATTTATATATGCTGCCACAGTTTAAAGGTGTCTAAAGGGCCTTGTAGTTTATTTTAAAAGCAGTTTTAAATTAATCCAGCAGAAGACCAATATAACAAGATAAACAAATCCTAGTCCACCTCTGGTCCAGCATGCCCCAGGAAGATAGCAGCGGCATAAATAAATAGCTCACACCAGCATTAGTGCTACCCACTTACACCAGCATCACATAGGGATGCTTCAGCATTCCAGCTTTACGCAGCACTTTCTGCTGAATAGCTCAGCAAGGAGTTGAGATCTGTGGACTCTTTTTAAGGACCAGTGTCTTGCACAAACCCTCTGACCCCAGCCTTCTAGCTTATTGGGGGCTTTGAGTGAAAGGTGTTGAGTCCTGGGGTAGCTAGATAGTTCTATCTCTCCAAGCAGTTGGGGATCAATCATTATTTGCTGACTTTGAAAGGATTTTCATTTCTTTGTGTCACTGTGTCCTAGGGCTTAGGGATGCCTTTGGCACCAGGAGTTCATAATTTCTCTTTTCCTTTTAGGATCATAGGTGCAAAAAATGACAAGCAGAGAAATTTTATCTGTGTGGCTAGACATCTGACAAAATGTATCTCTCTGCATTTGCATTTGTGTAGGAATTTTTATGAGAAAGTAATATCCTTTAAGACAAACAAAATCCATGGCCTATAATATAGCTATTATTTTTGCATGAATTGGCTTTGGTTAACCAAATTTGGTGAAATACTCTAATTTTGAGAAGAAGTATTCTTAGAAATTTTCTATCAGTTAAAAAAAAGTATCAGTTACTTCATATCTTCTTGTGTTTGTTTCCACATCCCTTAAAGGGCCACAGATAATTTTAAGCTTGAGCAAAGAACCAGGCCTCCCAACACAATGTAAAGAAGGGAGGCACCGTGTGGAGGGAAGATGGCATACATGCCACAGACCTCCACCTCTGCTCACCACCACAGAAGGGCACTCCTGCATGGGCAGGTGATGGCAGTGTCAGGAAGGGAATTCAGATTTACTTAGGTTGTTAGTCATTATTAATTGCAATAGTCTTGTGCCTTCATTTAAAAAAAGACGACCAAAAAATAAAAACAAAAACATGAACACTAATTTTGCAAAATATTTAAGTGAAAACTACCTGCATAGGTGTCATTTTGCAAAAGAATTTGGCACTTGGGTACCTTACAGGATGTGTCCCCAGCACAGTGAAACTGTATTCAAGTTTTTAAAAAGGTTTTGCACACAATGTGATTGGAAGACATTTGTCTACAGTTTTAAATATATTTATATATATTATATATAGATAGATGATGTTTTTATTATTTATGCAAGCACTGCCTACAAACCCTTATTCCAAATATTTAAAAATAACATGTAGTTTACCTTCTCTAAATTTATATTGAGTGAGCGAGGCAGAAAAATGTCCCACGTTGCAGTAAGATGAATCTCATGGCATTAGACAGAGTCTATTTAACCTCTGCACGATGATTGACACACTGGATGTATCCATGATGAGCATTAGTGCTCTGCTAATGACGTCCTCTTGTGCACATGATATTGATATGCTTGGGTTCCAGTTCACCAACTCCAGCTGCTCCCTGCTATCAGGAAGAAGGTGCTGAATAAGCAAGGGAAGGAAGGGACAGGCCGAGGGGACTAATTCTTTCCTTTCACTCGGGAAGGCCTACATGACCCTCAACAACATCAACAACAAAAAAATTGCACTGCAAGCCCGCCCCTAACAGTATTGGATAAATGAATATTTGATCCTGCCTTTGGGGGGCCACTCAAGGGGCCCGCAGTATCAGAACCTGACCCAGGCCCTGCATTTGTCTCTGGTTCTTCCTATGCGTCCTGGGATCCCACACCAAGAGGTGCGGGGTTATTCTTTCATGGCCGGAAACGGGGAATGCTTCAGAGAATGGAAAGTGGGCGTTTTAGAGACCTAGATTGTGTTATTGTTTTAGTTTCCTGAGTGCTGTCTCAGTTTTACCATCTGTAAAACGAATAGCATCCACCTCACTGAGATGCCGTGAGGATTAAATGAGATAATACCTGCGAAGTGTTTAGTGCAATGCCCCACATGGGGTTACCACTCAAAAAAGTGTTCATGGCTATTGCTACTGCCCATAGTTCTCTGAGCTGATAATATAGGGCTACACCCAGAGCCAATGTGAACCCCAAAGAATGGAGAAAAGCAGAGCTTTCCCACCCCTCTATAGAGGAACTGAGGCAAATCACACATTTCCCACTTCTTTGTAGAGAAACCGAGGCAATCAGCCGATTTTGCCTCGGTTTCTCTGCAAATGAGTGGGAAAATGTGGGGGCTCCCTTCCAATCAGATTAGAACTATCCGAGGGCTGGAGTACCTATTGTTTCTTTCAAGGCCCTACATTTGTAATCTACCATGTTAAACTCTTGTTGGTTTTTGCCTCACAAATTAAAAAAGAAAAATGTTTTCAGCTGCTACTTGAGCAGTTTTGTGTAGGCCAGCATTAGGTGAAAAATGTATCCACACATATACTCAAGCAATTAACTTGCTTGTGAGAATAAGATGAGCAAACCCAGAAATGCAACGTGTTTTCCCACATAGAATGAGAGACTGAGCTCTTAATTTAAGATTGCAAGCACTGCAATGTTGTCCAGTTATTGAGATGCCTAGAGATGTGCATTTAAAATTAGAACCAAGGCTTATTGGACGATTACTATCTATATCCTATGTAAATATGAAAATTGTCTTTCTGTCATAGTGGTTAAATACAGCGAGATCCTGAGATAGAGGAGTTCACATCTTACTGATATGGCAGACCCTATCTCAAGTTTAATACTGTGGTAGGTTAAGAGCACATTTCTTTAAATAGTCACAGCAGATCTAACAACTGGCTTTCTTCAGCCTCCTTAAAAAGATACAAAATCCAAAAGCTAGAGCCTGGGAGGCTAAAGGACTGACATAGATGCCTCATTTCATAACCAGTGGTATGAAGCAGGGCCCTTCTCAGGGGTTCCCCGAGTGCTTCCTGCTGCTGTTCAGGGTGGCACAGACTTTCCCTTCTCTCCATCAGAGGGTAAAGTGGGGATGGCCCTCTTGCACCTACTGTGCCTCTTGATTCTATGCCTTTCCCCTCTTTTTTCTGTTCCTCAGAGCCTTTCCAACCTAGCCCATTCTCTATGGTCCAGGCACATAAAGTCAGGTCGAAGCCACGGTTCCACTTTCCCACAGCAGGAGAGAATTGGTGGATTATAGCCCCCCATCGTCTGTTAGTTAGGCATTGGATCTGGTGCTTTCCAAATGAGGATGCTTTCCATCCACAGGGATGATTGGATGTGTGCTGTTGTGTTGGGTCACCTTCTGATTAGGGCAGGGGTGGGGATGGCCCTATTTCTTCAGTGAATGAAGGCCAGGGTGCCCAGCCTCCTGCAATGCATGAACAGTCCACACAATGAAGGACCGTCCCAATGCCAGTAGCATCCCCATTGCCTCTAGACTCTTCCAGACTCTTTCCAAGTCACTCTTCTTTCTGTCACAGGCTTCCCTTCCCTTATCTAAGACTGACCTCTAAGGCCACTAACTCCTCTTTTTAGGAGCTTTGTCCCAGTCCCATTTCTACCCCAGACCTAGGGTGAGGTCTCTGTGTGGTAGTGTTAACTCTGTGTGTAATTCCAGCATCTTATTTGGCCAAGATCCAATGGTAACTCCTGACCTCCTGCAAATGACTTTTATCATTTATGGACACAGAATGAAAATAGTAGTGAAGGTGAACATCTCACTCCAGTATCTGAGTCCCCAATCCCACTCCCTCCACCTTGCTGGTGCTGTTCCCTCTAAGCCCTGCTCTCTGACTTTTGGCCCCAACCCTGCTGCCTGACCAGCTGCTTGCTTCTTCCTTACTTAGCCAATGGCTCCATCTGGTCAGACCTTAGGATAATAAGCCCAGTTCTGGCCTCTTGCCCCTAGTCCCATTTGTGTGGTTCCAGTTCTCTACTAGTAGAGACTTCTTCTGCCTGGACTACAACCCATTGTTCTGGATTTGGGTGAGGAATGTTCTCCTCATGCAATTATCTCTGCGTGCAGGATTACAGATGGTTTTTATTCTCTCCTAATTACACTATTCTAATTTTATTGCTTTTAGTAATCAGAATGTAATCTTATACCCTCTCCCCTTAGTCTCTTATTTATGTTTTTTTATTATGCAAGGATTCTATGAATATATTTTAAAATATATTTTATTTTTTGTTATTTAAAACAATGACATTAAGGTATTTAGGGTAAAAGGCAATCATTTCACTTCCTTTGGCCCCAATTTAATGTATTCTTTCCAGAATTTATCAGCTTGATGCGTATCACTCTAGAACTTTTCTATGCATTTACCTATAAATACATCATTTGTATGTACACATGCATCAACTATAAACTCAGACACACATAAAGGTTAGCAAATGATTATTTCTAGGCAGCTATGTGGTCCGCCATCTTGGTTAGTCTCCATTTTGCTCTGCCCATCCTGAGATTCCTGCTCTCTTGGCTCAGGTTCCTTGTCTGCTTTCCCCAGCCTGATGGGGAATATGTTCAAATATTAGACAATAACATATAGGTAGGTAGCCACCATCTTCCTCTGGGTGCCTCAGAATTATACCTGAGAAAATATGTAACACAATTTGAATTTTATCACATGCTGACTTTAGGGTGATTTCCCAATCTTAGCAAATTTAGGAGAAGACAGTTTTACTACAATCTTTTACAATTTACAAATAATAAAACTATGTGGTCAGTTTATCAGCCCCAAAGTAGGTATTGTCCCATTAGACAAATAGCTGAACATCTGATATGTGGAAAAAAACCCAGCTGAGAAACAACAAGTAAAAATAGAATTCAGAGAAGCAATGAGTCATGGCCTAAAGGAACAAATACACTAAATGATATATTAAATGGAACAGGATCTCTAAAGGAACATTGAGGCTGGCTTAAGGTAATCTTCCCCATCTCAGAATTGTAGATCTTAGAGGGTCTCAGGGATACTGGGGATCACAAACACTTTTTTTGTAACTTTTTCATTTGCTTGGGTTTTTATTCCCTTGAAGACATGATCTGCCCTCTTTACACTACTGCACACACACGCCCTTATTTTCGTCCTAAAATAAATGTTGATTTAGACCAATTTTTTCTCCCTTACATGACTATAAATCTACCTCCCAAATAGACAAACAACCTGGCTTTCTGGGTTTAGCAGGATGGTAACATCTATGCTAATCCCTGATCAGCCAGGTGCTTGCCCCCTGGGTAACCTTGAATTAAGACCAGCCTCCCTGCTCCTTCCTATTCTCCAGTTACTTCCCCAGACAGTCACATTAGCATGCTCTTCTGCCCTCCTGGCCTGTGAGATAGGCTAACGAATGAAACATAGGAAAGATGTTTGCAAAAAGGAATCCCTTGTTGATATAGGCATGATGAAAAGAGACAGGTCACCTCAGACAGGAAGCTTTACATCCCGACACTGCTCCACCTACAGTCCCAGAACCCATCACCCTAAGTGAGTGCCAAGCACTGTGCTTGCAGCTAGGAGAAGGCAACGATGAAACAGTCGATCTAGCTGGGGAGGGCTGACTAAAACATATGGAAAAGCAGACAACAGTGCTAGAAAATAACTAGTGTCAACACCAAGTGTCACAGGATGTGGTTTCTGTATTCAGAATTTAAAATATCTCCTATGCAAGATGCCCCATCTCCATAGGTTGTGCGCCTTCTTAAGACCGCAGCTTTTGCTTCCTGGTGTAGTGTTTGGTTATAACTGATTTAGTATTGCTTATTATTTCATGTATGTTTGTTGTCCCAACTGGCTTGTTAACTCGTTGCAGGTGAGAGTCACATGCTTCTCTTAATACCTAAAAATTCATGGGCATGTAATGATCTCTCTTTCCCTTTTTTTGCGTTTGAAATGTAATTCATACATCATATGATTCACCCATTAAAGGACAGAATTTGATTTTTTTTAGTATATTCACGGAGTTGTGAAACCATCATTACAACTGATTTTATGACATTCCCATCATGGCCCAAAGAAACACTGTGCCCTTTAGCTTTTTACTCCTCATCCTCCCATCCCTTCCCCCACACCCAAGGCAAACACTAATCTACTTTCTGTCTCTATGGATTGCCTATTCTGGACATTTCATGTAAATAGAAGCACATAATATGTGGCCTTTTGGGTCTGGCTTTTTTCATTTAACTGAATGTTTTCAAGGCTCATTCATGTCATAGCATATATCAGTACTTCCTCCTTTATGGCTAAATAATATTCCATTGTATGGATAGACTACATTTCATTTATCCATTTATCGGGTGATGGATACTTGGGTTCTTTCCTCTTTTTTGTCTATTATGAATAACTCTGCTATGAATATTCATACACAAGTTTTTGTATGGACATTTTTTCATATGTCTTGGGTATATCATAGAGTAAAATTTCTGGTCAAATGCTAACGCTGTCTTTAACTTTATGAGGAACTGCTAGCCTATATTTCAAAAATGGCTGCGTCATTTTACACTACCACCAGCTGTGTATGAATGAGGTTTTTGATCCTCACCAATACTTGTTATTATCAGAATTTTTGATTTTAGCCATTATAGTAGGTGTTAAGTGGTATCTCATTATGGTTTTGATTTATATTTCCCAGATATCTAGTGATGTTGAGCATCTTTGCATGTGCTTAATGGCTATTTTATATCTTCTTTGGAAAAATGTCTATTCAATTTTTTTTCCTATTTTTAAAGTGGGTTATTTATCTTTTTGCTATTGAGTTATAAGAATTTTTAAAACGCATCCGATATACAAGTTTCTTATCGGATCTGTGATTTGGAAAAACTTCTCCCATTGTGCAGATTGCCTTTTCACTTTCTTGATGATGTCCTTTGAAACACAAAAGTTTTTAATTTTAGTAATATTCAATTTATCTATTTCTTTTGTTGCTTGTGCTTTTGGTGTCATATTGTAAGACTCCATTCCCAAATCCAAGGTCACCAAGATTTACCCCTATGTTTTCTCCTAAGAGTTTTATAGTTTTAGCTCTTCCATTTAGGCCTTTGATCCATTGTGAGTTAAATTTTAGATGGTTAAGAATTTTTTTTTTTTTTTTTTTTTTTTGAGACAGAGTCTTACTCTGTTACCCAGGCTGGAGTGCAGTGGTACAATCTCAGCTCACTGCAACCTCCGCCTCCTGGCTTCAAGCAATTCTTCCTGCCTCAGCCACCCGGGTAGCTGGGATTACAGATGCCCGCCAGCATACCCGGCTAATTTTTGTATTTTTAGTAGAGATGGGGTTTCACCATGTTGGCCAGGCTGGTCTCGAACTCCTGACCTCAGGTGACCTGCCCACCTCGGCCTCCCAAAATGCTGAGATTACAGGCATAAGCCACCACGCCCAGCCAAGAATGATTTCTTAATATACGTCTGTTGACTATTGTATAATCAAAAGAAAATTCAAGCTAAGTTTTATTACTCATTCAGCAAATATTTATTGAGGACCTACTATGTGGCAGGTTCTTGTTAGGCATTTGGGATACAGCTGTGGGCAAAACAGTAGAGCCCTGCTCTTAGGAAGTTCTAAGAATAGTGGGAGACAGATAGTGGCATCATCTCAGATACAGCAGGAAATACTGTGAAGAGAAAGTACAAGTTGGTTTCAAAAAGTTTGGCCTGGGGACCTGATCCAGTCTGGAAGGCCAGGGAAGGCAGCGACCTGAAGAGGGAGGAAGAGGGAGTGAGGCAAGTGTTGGATGAGGGGTAGCAAGAATGTTTTTAGCAGAAGAAACACCACACTGAGTGAGAAAGGGTGATGGGAACAAGAAAGTTAGAGAAGCAGGCAGGGGACAGAATCAGGAAGACCTTTTATTAAACCCTTCCTGTATTCCCTTGGAACACGTGATCTGTCCCCCCTCACACTACTGCACACAAACATCTTTCTAAGCTCTTTTCTGTGCTGCATTATTTTAAAGAAGTTTTATTCCAACCCTGGGAGGCAGGGTCATTATGCATTCCTTTAATGAAGAAATCTTTGCCCAGGGAGGTGAGGTGACTGAATTGCAGGCCCACCCAGCCAGCAAGCAGCAAAGCCAGTTGCAAACCCAGGGCTGTCCAAGCCCACGCCCTGCTCATACAGGTCTGTTGCGCTGCCTCTGCTCAAGATGAGTCATCCTCCAGGGAAGCTCTGAGGTTGAGGTTTAGGAAAGAGCAGCCTTTATTGAGATATTTTAGTCAAGAATTCTGAAAATACTTGTCTGGAAGAGAGACTAGAGCACACAACTTGGGGCTAGAGTCTTCTGGCTGTGAAAGCATGAAAATGCCAGCTGCCCTACCGGTTGTTAGGGAAAAGCCTAGTCACCCTCAGTGTCAGGAAGCCAAGCTTAATTGTTCCTTTTATGCAAAGAAGACATATTCTAAGATAAAGTTTTCTGGAGTCTCATGACCTCAGCTTGGTGGTCACAGTGGACTTGAGGGGTCCATACTTCTCTGGAGGTGCTTGATGTAAGATCATTCTCGGCTTACTCTGAAGAGTTCAAAAGCTGGACCTCAACATCACGTCACCACATGATGGTTCTTGCCTTAACCAGAGTGATTGATTCCTCTGGTTAAAGAAAACTAATAAATCATTTTATTTACTCTACTTCCCAAAAAGCACTACAGCCCTTTAAGGGACAGTGTTGCTGGTGTGGGTACGTGAATCTCAACTCTGCAGGCGTCTGGAGAAGATTGATGGCACAGGAAATCCTAAAGGCAGATGATATTTCCCACCTGATTACCCAGAAGCAATCAGCCTGGTGTGGCTGTACAGCCTTGGGCAGCTAAATGTCCTCCTTTGGAAGTTGCAGGCTTTTAGATTTCGGAGTCTGTCCAGCTGGAAGCTCAGGCAGGGATGATAAAGCAGAACTTATAGTAAAGCTTTATGAAAAGCAATACCCTAAAAGTAGATGGGGAAAGTTGCTTATCTCAGACTACAATGCTTCTTGAAATTTCTGTACATTTCTACCCCCACCCTGAGCCAGCCCTTCGCTGCTTATCTGTGAACTTGAAAATGAGACTAGGGATAAATTGGCCTCGGCGATGAGCTTGTGCTCTTGGAGTGTATGACTAAGTGCAAAGACACTTGTGGCTCGTGTAACTGGGTCTTACCACCTCATTTCTCTATTCCAGCTCATACTCTTATGTCTTAATCTATTTTGCTTGACAAAAGGCAGTGTCACAATTTCAAAATGCTGAGGGCCAGGCATGTCATTTTCATAAATGATTGAAATGGGCTAGGAGTTTCACAGGAAGAAGCAGTACATACAGAAAAACTGGAGATTCCCTCTCTAGAAGGGGCAACAGCTACTCAGTTCCAATTCATTGTTGCCATGCAAAAATTGGGCCAGTGTTGGAAGACATTATCATTTTTTCAAAAAAGCCAGAAATCCTTAATTTTATTGAACATTTTTATATTTAAAGCAATGTGGGGATCAGGCACACTGAAGGCTTATAGGCTACCAGCTTGCAATCTCTGCAGAAGAGCATGGTGCCTGCAAACACAAACTCTGGAATCCAATTAACTAAATTTGCATTCTGTGTGAACTGTGGACCTTGAGCAAATTATCCAATCTTTTATTATCATCATCAATTAAAAATTCACCCATTGAGATGTTTTGAGAATTAAATGTGTTTAGCACAATTCCTGACCTATGGTAAATTCTCAATAAAGGTTAACTATTCGTATTCTACTTTGAGTTCCTTTGAAGACAATTCTCCATCCTCAAAGAGCAGGTTTGCAAAGACTCCTAGTGCTGAAAACTGCCCAGCAACAAGCCCTGCTGGGAGTGTCTGAGCTGTAAGCTCAGAGGAGCAGCCGCTTGCTTTCCTGCAGCTCATCCAAGGCCAGAAACCCAGCCCCTCCCCCACTAGGCATGCCCAGAAACTATAGATCCTGCCTTAATTACCAGCAATTAAGCCGCTTCAGCCTGCAATACAGGATCAGGCACTGCGCCCTGGCCTCCTGAGGACCTTACGAGAACACGGCTCAGCCCTTCCAGAGCCTCCCTTACCTCCAACCATTTATTTAATCCCTGGCCACCCCCACTCCCTCTTCAAACCTCCCTGGTGTCAGATACACACTGAGCCACGGAAACCTGAGGACCATGGGCAAGGGTCCTTCTTTAGCTGCATTCTAACCCTCTGCATCCAAACAGGCATTCCCAAGAGCAAACCTCAGCTCACAGGAATCTCTGGATTGCATGAGAGATGGAGGCCCCTGTCCTTGCCAGTGCATTTTCTTCATTGGCTAAAAAACATTTGTAAGAGGAAATTTTCTTACATCAGGGAAAGGAAATAATACATTTACTCAAGTGGGAAATAAACTTGAGAAAAGAAAAACAAAAGGCCTTCTAGAATGGGAAAAAGGCAGACTAGCAGAGGCAGAGGTGTTTCTTTATTTTAAAAATTTTTTATTATTTTAGAGACAGGGTCTCTAAAAATAAACAGACCCCATTTTAGAGCTGGGGTCCCCAGCTTGGATGACAGAGCCCAGGCTGTGTACAGCAGCACAACCATAGCTCACTGCAGTCTCAAACTCCTGGGCAAAAGGGATCCTCCCACCTCAGCCTCCTGAGTAGCTGGAATTACAGGCATGCCCTGCCACACCCAGCCACAGGTATTTCTTTGAAAGAGGACCCTCTGCAAAAATTGAGTGAGTTAGTTAGGGAGATGCTGGGGGAGGTAGCCATTCAGACAGTTCTCCAGACACTTGTGCAGACTTTAAATAGCAAAATGGTAAGAACACCAGGGCTCAAACTTGGAGATCCATTTTGGTAAAAGCATCTCTGGGTTTGAAGCACTCTTGGACACAGGCAGGTAGGAGAGGCTAGAATAAGGAAGGCTGATTTTTCCCTTCGCCTTTGAGTTTCACATCTATGGCACAGTCTAAAACAGCTAGGAAAGTCTCCTCTACCAGCTTTTGTTTGCAGCCTGGGTCTCAAGGAGGCTTTTCCTAGCCCCTGGGGAGACTAGGCATGTGGCTTACACCTGCTCTTGGCTCTGGGGCTCTGAGGCCAGATGAAGCTAGTACTCAGGGTAGCTGAGCCACATCCATCTGTGACCCAAGGTTACAATGAGCCTCTGGGAGGCCAGGCAGGAGCTTCCGTGGTCTCTAACCCACAGATGGCTTTGTTCTATTTACAGATCCAGAGCCAATGGAAATTCACTAATTCAGTAGTTATTAATGTCTGTCAGCCCAGTTAAAAAAACATATACACAATTAGAATTTAACAAAAATTTAAAATGAAGATTTAATGTAGCTTCTTTATGTATATAAATCTTTTATTTCTTAGGCATGTCTGTGTTTACCTAGATAATTCAGGCCAAAAAAAAACTCCCACCAGCTTGACTCAGTGTGATTACCTACCTCAGCAGACTCTTGCTCTTATTTTTCATTTGTAAAAATTAACCAGCCAGGCATGGTGGCTCACGCCTGTAATCCTAGCACTTTGGGAAGCCAAGGTGGGAGGATCACTTGAGTCCAGGAGTTCAAGACCAGCTTGGGCAACATAGGGAGATCCCTATCTCTACAAAAAGTAAAAATAAAAAATTAACCAGGCATGGTAACATGTAACTGTGGTCCCAGCTATTCAGGAGGCTATGGCAGAAGGATTGCTTGAACCCAGAATTTTGAGGCTGCAGTAAGCCATTATCAAGCCACTGCACTCCAGCCTGGGCAACAGAGCAAGACCCTGTCTCAAAAAAGTAAAAAAATTAACCAGATTATGGTGTGAGTTCTTACATCACTAAGCCTCTGAATGACTGGTTACTGGGTGCTTTACCCATGTGTTCTTTCCCCTATTCTACGACCTTGTTAATTGTATTCTACCAAATGGCAGACCTACAGCCTCAATAAGCAGCCACACAAGGACAACTATAACATGTTAGTGCATACCCAGCTCCATCAAGTTCTAGTACTTCAGAAAGTATGACAAACCAAGTAGATGCATGGTAACATTAATAAAAAGTAGAGGTCATTTATAGAGGCCTGGGAAGTTGGGGTGACATCAACCAGAGAGTCCATTACAACTAAGGATGTCTAGTCCAGATTGGAGGGTTCCAGGTATAAATCAGGGAAATTCATGCACAAACCAGGACATGTTTCTGAGGAAGCTTATTCACTGGTATGGTGAATAGGGTCACACGATAAGGGAGAACTCAAGTAGTAGAAACTTCTGGTGGAAATGTTAAGAATAACCCCAAGGACTAGCCTCCTCTCACTTTTATCTCATCCCAGGATGAGATATACTAGGTCCTGGACCTCTGCTGCTTAGGACAAGTGGACTTCCTCTGTTTTCTCAGTTGCAAGATTAAGCAATTGGACTAGATACTCCCTGAAACCCTTTCCAGCTGTAATATCCTGAATTCTAAGACATCTTTACTTTATTTGTTCTCAAGCCTCCCCAACTCAACCCACCTCTACATCATGTGATTGCACACATCAGGTGGCCTCACCTGCAAATAGGAAGAGTCAGTGAGTTAGGAGAACATTATCCCTTAACCATTGGTGTTTCAGCACCACGGAGAGCGACACGAACGCGAAACTACTCCCCCATCAACTTTGCCCCCAAACACTTAGATATGCCTATGCCAAAGTCATAAATATATCTCTAAAATAACCATTAACATATTTACTACAGAAAAGAAGCCATTTCAATTTCTATATCTAACCCTATTTGCTCCCTTAGTCCTAACTCGATCATTAGTCATCAAGTTATAACAAGCATTTTCTTGCGTAGCCAAGCCCCAGGCCATTGAAGAATAGTAGAGGTCAGTGGGTATAAACTCCTCCCAACATAGGAAACTCTCCTATACTATCTCTAGTGAGGGATATCAAGTGTCTGCCTGGTTACTTCCAGGTACAGGAAGCTTGGTACTTCATTGGAGATGACAAAAACTCTATTAGAAACACATTTCTTTTATCGAGCTGAAAGCTGCTTACTAATAACAAGTCTATTGTATTCAGATCTAGAATATGACCACTTCTTATCCCCTCCACCACTAGCCTTCTGGTCCTAGCCTCCATAAAGTTGACATGAAGGATTGAAAGGCGTAATCCTTTCAAGGTCTATGTCATACTCATGTCACTTTACTGCTCTATACTCTCCAGTGTCTCCCCGTTTCTCTCAGAGTAAAAACCAAACTCCTTCTAGTCATCTAAAAGGTCTTTCATGATTTGCCCCTCCTTTCTTCATCTATCTGTAACCTCATCCCCTACGATTCTTTCCTTCACTCACTCTGCCCCAGCCACACTGGCCTTCTTTGCCGTCCCTTGAACAACAAGGACACTCCTGCACTGGGTACCTTACATTTGCTGTTTCCTGTAACTAGAATGCTCTTCCCCCCAGATACCTGCATGGTTCATTTTATCACCTCTTTTTAGTCTTCCCGAACACTGCCCTAACAGTGAGGTCTTCCTTGGCCATTCTGTGTAAGGCCCCACACACTCTATATCTCTGTTCACTCATAAGCAGTGATTGGTAAAAGCTGGTAAATATTTAACAACCCATTTGGAGGAGGGATCCTAATTTATAGCATTTGCTGATTTCTATAATGCAAATAGAAATTGCACCACCATAGCCAATTGCAGGCTACCAATGTGAGGTCACTGAAGGCAGAATTGGGAAAGGCTAACATTTTGTTCTGATGAACCCAAATAAACCAGGTTAGCACACTGCTGCAGGTCATAGAGGAAAGGAGCATGCACTCCTGGGGGTGAGTGCAGTGGTGGTCATGGGGTTGAATCAAGAGAATCCCAAAGGGAGGAAACACTGATGGGGAAAGAATTTTCCTATAGTAAGAGCATCTAGCTTTACTTCTGTCTTTCCAGTTGCTTTTGGAACAACTAAACCTTGGTGTTCTGTCTGCTCCTTGAATACCACGTGTTAAAAGTTGAACCCTTGCTTACCCTACCAAGCCAACATTTGCTAATTTTTCTTGTCCATGGCACCATGACCTCTCATTCTTCCTTGCCATATATATATATATACACACTCCCAGTAGTCCAGACCCTCCATCCTGATAGGACCATGGTATTTTGGAATAACTTATCTCCATAGCCAATGAGGACATGTGGATGCTTATAGATTGCATAGCGGGGTAAGCTGAGTGTATCAGGAACTGTCTATTGCCCTTTTCTCTGGTCTGTCTGCATTTCACATTCTTGACTATAAGGGCTTTGGAATCACTGAGCCCATGTCATCTCTGGCTGTGCAGTGGACTGGTTCTCTATTTCCAGGACCATCTGACAGCACCTCCAAAGTCCCAGGACAATTGTCCTCATCCGTCACTCTTCAGCACATTGGTTTCTTGATCTTCTAGGATTATACATTCTCACTACCCCCAAAAATACACTTATGCACATTCCTATAACATTTTGCATCTAACTTAAGGATTACGCAGACTGCCCATGAAGCCAACTCACGGAATTCCTCAGTAGTCATGGCCCCCAAGTTAATCTCTAATGTCTTCTACTAGTTCTAATGCAGTATGATTACTTTATTATTTTATGCTCCCCCAAGCTTAGTCAGCCAAGCAAGAGAGAAAGAGAGAGACAGAGAGAGTGAGTTAAATTATTCTTACTTAATTGGTCCTCTCCAGCCAAATAATGGGTCTTAATTATCAAATTAGTAAAGCGTCTCTATGTTATTCATAATATGCTTACAAAGAAATGGATATGTTTTTGTAAACTATGTTTCACTGAAGGGTTTGACTAATGAGTTAATACAAAAACACTGAAAGCAAATTATATGATTACAACTTTTTTCTATCATTCAGAATGTTTATTTGCAATAATCTAATGCAAATAAAAATAGCTTCAAATAAGATGCTCAGTTTCATTTTTAAAAAGAGAAATGAGCTGTTGCAGTTGGTTTTAGACACTTATTTTGATTTTATTTTTTGCATTGTGGTCTTTATGATGTAAATATATTACAAACTTCAGTCATTTTACCAAGAGATTATTTTTATTATTCTTGACTAACTCCTTTATACCCTTCAACATTGTCCTTTGCTTCTCAAAGACAACTCAGAATTTTTCAGAATTTGTTTTTTTAAAAAAGAACAACTACACAAAAATCAGTCTTTTGATTAGAGTCTATACAGACATTCTTCTATCACAAATCTGATTTTCATTTGGATGCTGTGGACATCTTGGAGACTCACCCATAGATTGCAATATCCTGAGATTTATCAGGCTTTTTGGCCAATTTTGAATAGGTACCAATTTGAGATTATAGAAACTATTGTGAAAGAAAGAAAAGAGGAAGATTAGTGTGTATGTATGGTGCATGCAAGCCCTTAGGTTTGTGCATAGCTTAGAAAAAACAAAGTGTGTACATCTGTCCACTCAAAGCAGTTGGAATGAGGAATGCTGTTTTAAGTGGCACAACTCATGTGTCTATGTATAAGATATGCTCTTGTAGGTGCATCACTTTCAGAAAAAAGTTAATAAATGCATTAAAACATGTACTAAAAACTGCTTCTAGTTTGGAAGCTGTAGTCAATTTTTCAGATAAAATCTAACCCACTTATACCAAATTGCTTCCACCTGTAACTGGGAAGTTGAAAGGGATTCTTCCTATTGCTTGACTTTTTTAAAAAACAAACTGAGTTATAATTCACATACCATAAAATATGCTCTTTTAAGTTATGTACATCAGTGGTTTATAATATATTCACAAGGTTGTGCAATAATTACCACTATCTAACTTTATAACATTTTGTCACCCCTAAAAGAAACCCTATACCTATTAGCAATCACTTTTCATTCCTCCCTCCCCAAGCCCCTGTCAACCACTAATAAAGATGAAAAGTCTGATTTGGTTTGACCCATTCTCAATATATCATATATTTGACATTTTATGTCTGGCTCCCTTCATATAACATACCATTTTCAAGGTTCATCCATGCTATAGCATGCATCAGTACTTCATTCCCTTTTAGGCTAATATTTTATTGTATGAATATACTGCACTTTATTTATCTGTTTATAGGCTGGTAGACTTTTGAATTGTTTCCTCTTTTGGCTATGAATATTCAGGTACAAGGTTTTGGTGGGTACAAAAAGGTTTTCAATCCTATTTGGTATATATATACCTAGATATTGGTGGATCATACAGTAACTCTGTTTAACTATTTGAGGAATTACCAAATTATTTTCTTTTTTTGAGTTGGAGTTTTGCTCTTGTTGCCAAGGCTGGAGTGCAATGGCATGATCTCGGCTCACCACAACCTCAGCCTCCCAGGTTCAAGTGATTCTCCTGCCTCAGCCTCCCAAGTAGCTGGGATTACAGGCATGTGCCACCATGCCCAGCTAATTTTGTGTTTTTAGTAGAGATGGGGTTTCTCCATATTGGTCAGGTTAGTCTTGAACTCCTGACCTCAGGTGATCCACCTGCCTCAGCCTCCCAAAGGGCTGGGATTACAGGTGTGAGCCATTGCACCTGGCCCAAACTGTTTTCTAAAGTGACTGCACCATTTTACTTTCTCACCAGCAAAGTATAAGCGTTTCGATTTTTCCATGTCTTTGTCAATGCTTGCTATTGTGCATCTTTTGTTGTTGTTGTTCTTGTTATTTGTCCATTTTAGTGGGTATGAAGTGGTATCCATTGTGGTCTTGCTTTGCATTTCTCTAATGACTAATGATGTTGAGCATCTTGTCATGTGCTCCTTGATCATTTCTATATCTTCTCTGGAGAAATGTCTGTTCAAATTCTTTGTCCATTTTTAGTAAGGCTGTTTGTCTTTTTATTGCTAAGTGGTTGGAGTTCTTTATATGTTGTGCATAGCAGACCCTTATTCTATATACTATTTGCAAAGATTTTCTCCCATTCTGTGGATTGTCTTTTCACTTTCTTGATGGTGTCCTTTGAAGCACAAAAGTTTATAATTTTGGCAACATAAAAATTTTCTCCTTTTCTTTGGTTGCTTGTGCTTTAGGTGTCATATCTAAGAAATCATTGCCTGATCCACAGTCATGTAAATTTATACCTGTTTTTCTTCTAAGAGTTTTATAATGTTAGCTCTTAAATTTAGGGTTTTTGACTCCTTCTGAGTTAATTTTGGCATATAGTGTAAGCTAGGGGTCTAAATATATTCTTTTGCATGTAGATACCCATGCCCTGACTTTTGAACTAAGGCCAAAGCCTGAAGACAAAGAGGTCTTAAGTATACCACAATGTGAAGAGGTAGCTCTTTCAGAGTTTACTAAGTGTTTGCAGAATGGAATCTACCACAGAAATTCCCAACGCCCAACTACAAGTCTGTTGTCTTCATAAGCAGACAACGGGGAAGGATGAGTGGTCAGAATCTTCAGGAGTACTGTTTTCCTGGTGAATGACTTTTTATTTCCCCACCAAAGCCAAATGAGGGTGCTAAGGCGGCTGCAGAAGCTCACTTGTGAGGCTGGAGGCACCAGAGAGAAAGAAAGTGTGGTATTCCTTGCCCCAGCTGACACATCTGCCTAGACAGGACTTGCTGATCTGCTAGGCAGAAGAGAATCCAGGTGAAGTGGACAGACAGAAGGAGGGGTGGCTGGAGCAGCCTGACACTGGCTCATCTGGCTAAGGAGGATGGCTGGGTGTTAGCCAGCTCCCTGGTAAATCTCTAAGACACTTGCCTGCTAGGCAAAGGGAACCCTAGCAGCAAGAGGCATTGGGGTGTACTGCTCATGGCTGTTAAGAGATGGAGCCACAGCTAGATTCCCCAAGTCAGGGAACTGTGCAGCGGGGATGCCCACAGCTCTCTGCAGAACACATGCATACCCTTAGTGAGATTAGCTAGGGGAGGCACTCTGCCTGTTACCTGCAATTAAGTTGATGCAATTCAGGTCCTTGCATGTTTGATGTTAGCTGTCTCTGCACCCCAAATTGAAAGAGTTAGAAATTGTGAATTTGAGTAACAGCCTTAGAAGGAGATAAGGCTCATATAGCTTTTTCAGTCACTTTCTGTTAAGAGTGTTCTGCTAGACAGTAAGAGCCAGTCTAGCAGCACAGATTAAATTAAGAGTGTAAGATTAGATTAGGAGTGTTTTCTTTGCCAACAGCTTATTGGTTCACCTAGGCTCAGGACAGTTGCCATTAAGATGGGTCTGGGGGTAGGCAGAATACAGAGAGCAGTAAGAAAAGAAAAGAGTGCTCAGTCTTAAAAACACAACTAATAAAATCTTAGATTGTTATAACTTATGCATAGAACTGACCAGAAGAAAGTAGATCAGCAGCCTACTAGGTTTTTGAGAGAGTTGTATTGTCAAATAAATCAAATGTCTGGCCTGCTGAACCATGTGACTCTGCAACCCCTAGGTCTATGAAAAACAAGGATCCTTCAAGAATGCCATATTTTTCTAGTGGGATTGAAGAATTGTGATGGACCAGTGACTGCATTGTGTTTTCCATTCTTTATTCTCCTCTTTTCCAAGTGGGAGTCTAATTGTGTTTTTCTATTCCTACTCCATCATTACACATTGGGAATGTGTGTAGCAGATAACTTTACAGTACCAGATCACAGGTAGTCACATCCAATTCAATGCAGAGAACTGCAAGTGATCCTGGACTTTGGGCAGGCTGTGGTAACTCCTTGTGGAGAGAGTATTATCTCAGGTATATATTTTAGCCAAAAAGCCAAAGTGCTAGAAACTGCTAGTGGTCCCAATATTTGTCCTCTTTTTTACTGGGCGCCTCATTGCCCAGAATACAAACTACAGTTTTTCCAGTCTACCTGGCAATTAGTTGTGGCCATTTGAAAAAACTCTGGCCAGTAGGATGTTAGTAAACATGATGGTGCAGCTCTGGAAATTATCCTTAAAGGAAGGAGGTGTTCCCTTCTTTTTCCATTCTCTTCTTTCTGGAGGGTAGTTGTGGTGGCTGGAGCTGGAGTGATCTTTCATTATAAGGTAAACTTGGGAAAGCCGTGTATTGCAGGACAACAGATTAGAAGCAGCTTGAGTTCCTGACACCATGGAATGATCTTATCAGGACTGGGCTATCTACTTGAACTTCAATAAGCTCTTTCTTGTTTAAGTTCGTATTCCTTGGGGGTACTTTGTTTTTCAGAATTGAAATAAATCCCAACTAATACAGTAATGCTTTGGAACATCCACTCAACCCTTTGTAACAGTATTGCAAACTCTTCCCTTGTCATCACGTGTGTGTATATGTGTGTAGTGGGGTGGTGTTCTGGGAAGAATGGAGTAGAAGAATTCATTCATAACTTGTAAAGAAGTCGTTTTCCAACCCTGAGAGGGGCTCTCAGCAAGATAATGCAGAAGGACCCTGGCCCCTTTATAATTCCTGAGCAGAATCACTTTTGAGTATTGGCAGTCATAGAGAGACCCAATGACAGCCTGCTACTGGTCATTTACTTCTTAGTTATGGAAAATGCAAGGTGAAAATACCCTGTTCCACTCTGCTCCCTACCTTCACCCATCCAACTTCCATAGATAGCAGAAACCATTGCCCTGAACAAAAGAAAGGGTGCTGATACATACAGGCTTATGTTTATTGAGCAAATCTTTCTTGAGCACACCTAACATGCACCATGCACTTGAAATGCAATTGGGGTAAGGTAGTGAACCAGAGAGATGCAAACAGCTGATCTTGTGGAGCGCACATCTGATTGATGGATAAGTGATACAAGAGTAGACAGGGAAACTACTGAGGCCAGTAAAATACTAGCCTTTACCTCTCCCTTATGGACCGCTCACAGCTCGTCTATATCTGTGGCTTCTTTGGAGAGCTGAAGACAAAGTGCTACATTCTGGTTTAAGGAGGTTCCACCATCAACATTGATGCTGCCCTCTTTTTTCCTGTCTTTTCAGCATGCCAAATGGCTAACAAAGTTTGTCAACTCCTAATACAGTATTATGTCCCTGTCTAACAAATAAGTTATAGGAGAAACAATTATTTTATGATTGGTCAATGAAAAAAAAAAACTCTCACTCTTGCCTTCTCTAGGACATTAGAAATATACTTAGTCTTTGTCTTCTTGCCTCACCCTGAAAGAGACAGTCAATCTCTCTGTGTGATCTGTTTTGCTTTTGTAGCAACAACAGCACTCAGCTGATTGGACCAAAAGAAATGCTACGTGCATTAGTTTAGGCTTGTCAAGAAGTAAATGCCAAGATGGAATTAGATGTGCAAGAAATTTCATGGAGAACAGAGCAGGAAAGACAAGGAGAGCTTTTGGATTGCAATACAAGTCTAACACCAGTAGAAGGAGAGAAGGAAGGAAGGAAGATGGGGTAAGAAGAATCTCAGACTACACTAAAATTTCAAGAAAGATTTAAGCAGCTCTACAGGGAGTACTTGAGACAAAATTCCCCTTGGAGGAGCCCTGCATCTCACTGGAATGAACCTGCCTTAGTACCCTTGCTGTGGTAGCTGGGGAGCAGCTCAGGGCCTTGGCACGAGTGTGCAAGTGGGTTCAGAGGGGGAGCAGTGCAGCCGTCAGCCAACTATGCTCCCCTAACAGGAGACCTGAGTCTCCAACTATGCTCCCCTAGCAGGATACCTGAGTCCATTTTCACGGCCATCACAGTAAGTCACTCTTCTAACCTTGAGGAAATCTTGCCTGCTGTGAGCTTCCATTTTCAGTGCTACCAGTTTTGTCCTAGGCTATTAATTGTTTCTGAGAAGCAGTTTCCACCTGACCCTTGCACAGAAGCCCTGGATCACATTTGATGCCTCTCAGAAGAAACATGCATTCTGCTTTCTTCTCTATACTCAGACAACTAGAAGATTTTTAAAAAATAGACTTTCTTTTTTTTAATATTTCATACCCTTATTACATACATAACTTTTCTTAATTGTTTGATATTTGTTTTTTTATATACTTTAAGTTCTGGGGTACATGTGCAGAATGTGTAAGTTTGTTACATAGCTATACACGTGCCATGGTGGTTTGCTGCACCCATCAACCCATCACCTACATTAGGTATTTCTCCTAATGCTATCCCTCCTCCAGCCCCCCCACCCCCAAACAGGCTCCAGTGTGTGATGTTCCCCTCCCTACGTCCATGTGTTCTCATTGTTCAACTCCCATTTATGAGTGAGAACATGCAGTGTTTGGCTTTCTGTTCTTGTGATAGTGTGCTGAGAATGATGGTTTCCAGCTTTATCCACGTCCCTGCAAAGGACATTAATTCATCCTTTTTATGGCTGCATAGAATTCCATGATGTATATGTGCCACATTTTCTTTATCCAGCCTATCATTGATGGACATTTGAGTTGATTCCAAGTCTTTGCTATTGTGAATAGTGCCACAATAAACATACATGTGCATATGTCTTTATAGTAGAATGATTTATAATCCTTTGGGTATATACCCAGTAATGGGATTGCTGGGTCAAATGGTATTTCTAGTTCTAGATCCTTGAGGAATCGCCACACTGTCTTCCACAATGGTTGACCTAATTTACAGTCCCACCAACAGTGTAAAAGTGTTCCTATTTCTCCACATCCTCTCCAGCATCTGTTGTTTCCTGACTTTTTAATGATCGCCATTCTAATTGGCATGAGATGGTATCTCATTGTGGTTTCGACTTGCATTTCTCTAATGACCAGTGATGATGAGCAATTTTTTCATACATCTGTTGGCTGCATAAATGTCTTCTTATTAGAAGTGTGTCCATATCCTTTGCCCACTTTTTTATGGGGCTGTTTGTTTTTTTCTTGTAAATTTGTTTGAGTTCTTTGTAGATTC
This sequence comes from Pongo abelii, assembly GCF_028885655.2. Classification (NCBI taxonomy): domain Eukaryota; kingdom Metazoa; phylum Chordata; class Mammalia; order Primates; family Hominidae; genus Pongo; species Pongo abelii. Next base: position 79,521,393 of record NC_071989.2, on the reverse strand, counting down.
TGGATATTAGCCCTTTGTCAGATGAATAGATTGCAAAATTTTTCTCCCATTCTGTAGGTTGCCTGTTCACTCTGCTGATAGTTTCTTTTGCTGTGCAGAAGCTCTTTAGTTTAATTAGATCCCATTTGTCAATTTTGGCTTTTGTTGCCATTGCTTTTGGTGTTTTAGACATGAATGAAGTCTTTGCCCCTGCCTATGTCCTGAATGGTATTGCCCAGGTTTTCTTCTAGGATTTTTATGGTCCTAGGTCTTACATTTAAGTCTTTAATCCATCTTGATTTGATTTTTGTATAAGGTGTAAGGAAGGGATCCAGTTTCAGTTTTCTGCATATGGCTAGCCAGTTTTCCCAACAACATTTATTAAATAGGGAATCTTTTCCCCTTGCTTTTTTGTGTCAGGTTTGTCAAAGATCAGATGGTTGTAGATGCGTGGTGTTATTTCTGAGGCCTCTGTTCTGTTCCATTGGTCTATATATCTGTTTTGGTACCAATGCCAGGCTGTCTTGGTTACTGTAGCCTTGTAGTATAGTTTGAAGTCAGGTAGTGTGATGCCTACAGCTTTGTTCTTGCCCAGGATTGTCTTGGCTATGCGGGCTCTTTTTTGATTCCACATGAAGTTTAAAGTAGTTTTTTCCAATTCTGTGAAGAAAGTCAGTGGTAGCTTGATGTCAATAGCATTGAATCTATAAGTTACTTTGGGCAGTATGGCCATTTTCACAATATTGATTCTTCCTATACATGAGCATGGAATGTTTTTCCATTTGTTTGTGTCCTCTCTTATTTCCTTGAGCAGTGGTTTGTAGTTCTCCTTGAAGAGGTCCTTCACATCCCTTATAAGTTGGATTCCTAGGTATTTTATTCTCTTTGTAGCAATTGTGAATGGGAATTCACTCATGATTTGGCTCTGTTTGTCTATTATTGATGTATAGGAATGCTTGTGATTTTTGCACATTGATTTTGTATCCTGAGACTTTGCTGAAGTTCCTTATCAGCTTAAGGAGATTTGGGGCTGAGATGATGGGGTTTTCTAGATATACAATCATGTCATCTGCAAACAGAAACCATTTGACTTCCTCTTTTCCTATTCGAATACCCTTTATTTTTTTTTCTTGCCTAATTGCCCTGGCCAGAACTTCCAGTACTGTGTTGAATAGGAGTGGTGAGAGAAGGCATCCTTGCCTTGTGCCGGTTTTCAAAGTGAATGCTTCCAGTTTTTGCCCATTCAGTATGATATTGGCTGTGGGTTTATCATAAATAGCTCTTATTATTCTGAGATACATTCCATCGATAACCAGTTTATTGAGAGTTTTTAGCATGAAGGGGTATTGAATTTTGTCAAAGGCCTTTTCTGCATCTATTGAGAAAATCATGTGGTTTTTGTGATTGGTTCTGTTTATGTGATGGATTAGGTTTATTGATTTGAGTATATTGAACCAGCCTTGCATCTCAGGGACGAAGCCAACTTGATCGTGGTGGATAAGCTTTTTGATGTGCTACTGGATTCGGTTTGCCAGTATTTTATTGAGGATTTTTGCATCCATGTTCCTCAGGGATATTGGCCTGAAATTTTCTTTTTTTATTGTGTCTCTGCTAGGTTTTGGTATCAGGATGATGCTGGCCTCATAAAATGAGTTAGGGAGGAGTCCCTCTTTTTCTATTGATTGGAATAGTTTCAGAAGGAATGGTACCAGCTCCTCTTTGTACCTCTGGTAGAATTTGGCTGTGAATCCATCTGGTCTGGGACTTTTTTGTTGGTAGGCTATTAATTACTGCCTCAATTTCAGAACTTGTTATTGATCTGTTCATGGATTCAACTTCTCCCTTGTTTAGACTTGGGAGGGTGTATGTGTCCAGGAATTTATCCATTTCTTCTAGATTTCCTTGTTTATTCGTGTAGAGTGGTTTATAGTATGATCTGATGGTAGTTTGTATTTCTGTGTGATCAGTGGTGATATCCCCTATATCATTTGTTATTGCGTCTATTTCATTCTTCTCTCTTTTCTTCTTTATTAGTCTTGCCAGCGGTCTGTTTTGTTCATCTTTTCAAAAACCATCTCCTGGATTCATTGAGTTTTTGAAGGTTTTTTTCTTTTGGATACCACTTTGACCATATCAGAGATGCTGGAGCCTGGAATTAAAAAGACTGAAACAAACCCCTAGACCACTCAGCCTCTGTCTCTTCCTAGGTAACTTTGTCTGTGTCTGGCTCAGCCTTGCTTAGATTGCCTTTGGAAAGAATGCTGTCCTCCATGAGCCCTGCTGGATCAGCCATTTTACCAGCATCTAGATCTCCTTCTGAGTGTGATGTTAGTGAGGAAGAGTGAGGCTGGAGGTATCAGAGACTGTCTCCACACAGTAGTGGTGACTTTGACATTGACCATGGACATTTTTCTAGAAAATAACTGTTAATGGAAGATGGGAGCATGTAGAGAAATAAAATAGTGATCACTGAGAGTCAGATGGAGTCAGTTTATCATTCAGTCTATGAGTCACTAAAAATTATTCATTTTGTCTCTGGTATTGTGGACAAATCAGACATGATTTCTGTCATATTGGCTCTTACTGTCTAACACGGGAGAGAGGAAGTAACAAAAACAGGTATTCCAATGTAACCTCGATGACTTTGCCAGCCTTTTAGCCTAGGCAAATATGATAAACATAGATTTGATAAAGTATTCAACAAAGTCTATCATGGTATTCCTGAAGGCAAAATGGGATAATGTGTCTGGATAATAGTGTGGTCCCATTTTATACTCAGGTCAAAAAAATGAACTATTTGAAGATAGAACTGAGAACATATGGCCAAGAGAAGTGATATGGTTTGGGTCTGTGTCCCTGCCCAAATCTCATGTTGAATTGTAATCCCCATTGTTGCCATGTTGAAGGTGGGGCCTGGTGGGAGGTGATTGGATCATGAGGGTGGATTTCCCTCTTGGTGCTGTTCTTATCATAGTGAGTGAGTTCTCATGAGAGCTGGTCATTTACAAGTGTGTAGCACCTCCCTCTCCATGCTCTTCCTCCTGCTCTAGCCAAATGAAGTACTGGCTGCCCCTTTGCCTTCTGCCGTGATTATAAGTTTCCTGAGGCCTCCCCAGAAGCCACGCAGATGCCAACATTATGCTTTCTGTATAGGTTGCAGAACCTTGAGGCAATTAAACCTGTTTTCTTTATAAATTACCCAGTCTCAGGTATTTCTTCATGGTAATGAGAGAACAGACTAATACAAGAAGTTTTCTTGGAAGAGACTTGGAGAGTCTGGGAGAGAAAAGTCAGTATAACTCAGCACTTCTACTTGACAGCCCAAAACTACTATACCTGGAGCCTACAGCCCAGAACATGGTGGGTTAACAGCAAACCAGAGTGGTTGCAGCCAGGTGCAGTGGTCCAGGAGGTGACAAGTACCACGTAGGAAATACCATGGACTCCATTAGGTGTGGTCCAATCCACCACCATAGACTTTTAAAAGTCATAGTCTAGTTAGAGGGTTATCAAAACATATCACAGAATATTTTAATAATTATGCTTTCTTGGCAGCACACCAATAGGAAGAGGTCACAAGATACAATGCATCCCTGGGTTAAAGTAAACCACAACAGAGAAAGATCTCACAAATAAATTATTTATTATAATTAACAATTAAAATTAGGTCCAAATGATTTTATTCAAAACAAAACAAATAAAAATATTGAGATAGGTAATGCTAAGGGTTTCTTATGTGCCTGGAAATATGCAAAGTTTTAGTGTGCATTGGCACCTTTAAGATTCACAGCAGTCTATGAGGTAGGTGCTCTTATTACCCTCATTTTTCAGGGAAATCACTGAGACTTGACCAAGGCTAATAAGTAGGTCAGAATAGGAATCCAGGTTTGCCTGGCTTCAGAGCTTATTCTTTTTGTCACTAAACGATACTACTTTTGCAAGTAAATTTTTTCTTCTTATAAATAATGATGTTAAAAGCATCAACTTTTTAAAAATGAGAAGTGTGTTTTAATCAAATATTTATATGCTATAGGGAGCATTGTCATTTATTCTCATCAGATCTTTACCTAATATCTGTTTTTTAGCATAATAGGAGAAATTCTATTTTCAAAGACACATTGCATTAAAGTGATGAAAAGCAGGAGCTGCATGTTTGGTGATATTCTGATACTCTTAACACAGCTTGCTGTTAAAACCATTCATTGTCTTACCTTATATACTTCAGTTCTCAATTCTTTTAGAAACCCAGGTCCACCATTATGTATTTTTCCTTTGTAGAATTCCAATTTTGTATTGATTTGATCTAGAAAGAGTTTGAGAACAAGACTCGGTGTTTCATTGAAGACTTTCTTTTCTCAGAATTTGATCCACAGGAAATGAGTCTTTGTGGTAGACAAGCTTACAATATAGCAGATTGCTGCATTCCCTCATGGATGTCCATGGCTCTCCTTCCTGCCAGTGTTTTCTTGCTTGGGAGAGAAGATGTGCTTGGCTCCCCTCATGAATCTTCGTGTCTGTAAACCAGTTATAGTAATCCTATTGCCTTTTCTCAGATATCCTCTTCCCAATCTCCCTTGCAGCCAGAGTGACTGTGGGATCTAATTTTGACTGATGAGATATATAGGGGAAGTTTGCTAGAGGGCTTTAGGAAATATTTTATTTTCAGATAAAGGGACAGACCCAGGAGAAAAAGCTTGCTAGAGCCATGTCTTTTCTCCCTTCTCCTTGCTTCTTGTGGAGAAGCAACTCCCATCTGTGGCCCTGAGGCAAGAATCTGAGGATGCCGGAGCAGAAAATGAGAAAGGCCAGGGGACCTGGCATGCCACTGGGCAGTTGAGTGAAGCCTGCCACTGCCTACTTCCTGGCTTCTTACTAGGCAAGAAAACCAAACTCTTTGTTGTTTAAACCACTGTTAGCCAAGTTTTCTATTTCTTGGTATTAAAAGCCTCCCTAACTTTTATACATCACAAATGCATATTAAATTTATAAGACAAGCTACCCCAATGACACATGTCAATTCAGAGTTTACATGGTCAGTGCTGTCAAAGTGCTCTTGCATTGGTGATTTCTTCACATTCTTGGGTATGGCAGGCCACTTCTAAATACTCTTATATTGTTCCTATGTATCAAAATAAAATACACTGTAGAAGAAAACCTACTTCTGGCATTGATATTTCCTTCAAGAATTACCTGTGAATATCTTAAGCCTCCTGAGTTGGAAAAGGCTGACCCAACAAGTGCCTCTCTTCCTGCTAAAGTCCATGAATCTTAAAGCCATCCCCATGGCTACAGCTTAGAACCTGCACCAGCATATAGATATAAAGAGCAGCTGTGATGCTGGCATTTGGTAGAGTGCTTATTAAAGGAACCCAATATGTGCAGAATACTGTTCCTGAAGGCTGCACTTAAGGAATAAACTTGGAGCCATTGGGGATATAATGCCTATGATTTCTCACCAGCTGATTTAATTAAACCCATTATGACACCTCAGACTGGTGCTCCAGGCCCAGAATTGTGTGGTCCAAATAGGGAATGTGTGGGTGATTCAGACCTAGGGTGATGAAAGGACTAGGACACAGGCTGCTGCTTCATTCACCCCTGGGGAAGGCTTTCTGTGATCCTCAGTGAAGAAGGAATAGAAGTTACCCTCAGAACTAAATTACTTGTTACTTGCTATCAGACATAATCATTCTCAACCAACTCTTGAGGAAACTACACATAGTTCCTATTTCATAGTATGGGGTTAATAATTTTTAATTTTTTTTTTTTTGCTTTTGTACATTTTCAAGTGAAAGAGCCCTTTCAGGATGATATCTGAAGTGGGTGGAACAAATTGATGATTTTCATAAAAATTCTAATCCCTAGAGTGGACCCCACTAGGTGAGCAGAAACCCTCCCTCCTCTTCCCATCTTGCTTAATGAGCTGCATGGGCTAATGTTTATAAACCACCTAACAGAGTCTGCTCAGAGCAAACACCCACAAATAACTTTTTCTTCCTGCCAGTACATAATTTTATCTCAGCACTGCTTATATTTTCCATGAATAATTGTCACTGTTATTAATGAGGGTAATAGTCACACCAGGTACATCTTCCATCAGATTGTATCTTAAAGTGGACAACACACTTTGAGACAATACCAAAATTCTTCCAGCCAAGAAGAAAAATTTATGTCTTTTGACAAATGGCCAATATACTGGGGCTGTTTAACCTGGACTAACAACGTCTTAGATGACAAACATTTGATAGATGTCTTCAATTATAAAAAGGGCTGTCATGTTGAAAAGACTTTGACTTGATCTGTCTAGGTGAAAATAGGAACAATGAGTAAAAGAACTATAGAAATGATTTTTTAATTGCTACCTGCCTTAGTAATGTGGCTCACAAGAAACCCTGGAAAACTTAAGAAAGTATTGACATTGTTGGTTTGAAAATTTAGGAGACATAATGAACGAGGGGAAATACTTTTCCTCCTTCCTCTTAGGTTCTGTGGCTTAGCCTAAGAATTAAAGTGGCAAAAGAAAGATTGACAGGAGAAACAGCATACAAATTTTATTTGATATTAATATTTTACACATACATGGAGGCTTTCATATGTAAGAAATGAAGATCCAAAGAAGCAGATAGGCCTGAGAGCTTTATACCACATTAACAAAGAATTATACATTTCAGAAGATGTGACAAGACAAAATAATAAGACAAGGAAAAAAGGGGGTTGGGCTGAAGCAGCAGATTATAGGAAGGTGGCTAGGAAATAAATGGGAAACTAATAGAAAATAAGGTTATTTCAGTAGGCTTTTTGTATGGATTCATCTGGGTGTTGACTCCTCATATCCAGTGATAAGAATGTTCTCCTCTTCCTGGTACAGGGAAAGCACCTTTCTCACAGGAAATTTGTGCCCTGCATTTAAACTAAAAGGAGTCCTACTGTTTGATCCAGCAACCTCACTACTAGGTATCTACCCAGAGGAAAATAAGTCATTATACAAAAAATATACTTGCACACACATGTTTATAGCAGCACAATTTGCAATTGCAAAAATAAGGAACCAGCCCAAATGCCCAACAATCAATGAGTGGATAAAGAAAATGTGATATTGGCTGGGTGCAGTGGCTCACACCTGTTATCCCAGCACTTTGGGAGGCTGAGGCAGGCAGATCACTTGAAGTCAGGAGTTTGAGACCAGCCTGGCCAACATGGTAGAACCCCATCTCTACTACAAACACAAAAACTAGCCAGGCGTGGTGGTGCATGCCTGTAATCCCAGCTACTCTGGAAGTTAAGGCATGAGAATCAATTGAACCCAGAAGGTGGAGGTTGCAGTGCCACTGCACTCCAGCCTGGGCAACAGAGTGAGACTCCATCTCAAAAAAAAAAAAAAAGAAAGAAAATGTGAGAGAGAGAGAGATATATATATATATATGATTTATATATATATAGGTGATATATATATTTGTGGTATATATGTATACACACACAAACACCATGGAATACTACTCAGCCATAAAAAGGAATGAAATAATGGCATTTGCAGCAACCTGGATGGAATTGGAGACTATTATTCTAAGTGAAGTAACTCAATAATGGAAAACCAAACATCGTATATTCCCACTCCTATGTGACAGCTAAGCTGTGAGAAGGCAAAGGCATAAGAATGATACATTGGACTTTGGGGACTCAGGAGAAATGATGGGGGGTGGCAAGGAATAAATGACTATACACTAGGTACACTGCTCAGGTGATGGGTGCACCAAAATCTCAGAAATCACCACTAAAGAGCTAATTCATGTAACCAAACACCACCTGTTCCCCAAAAACCTATTGAAATAAAAAAAATTAAAAATTAAAAATAAATTGAAAAGGGAAGGTCAGAGAGCTCTTTCTGCATCTGCTGTTACTCAATTGCCTTAAGCTCAAATGAATCAATATGGAAAAATGCCATATTTTGGAGTGGTATGTTATGATCCTCTACAATGGAAACCAGGTCATATCCTTGCTCTAGCCCATATCAGGTCAAGAAAAATTTCACCAAGATTTCACCTCCTTCCTCAATGTGACATGTAAGAAAAGGGATAGGGACATCTCTGATCCTTAATAGCCAAAGATTTGTAACACTACCAGGAGGCTCAGTGTTATGTGGTGAAGAAACAAACAAAAAAAAAATGTAAATGTTACATATGTTTGCACCGGTTCCTAGGAGGAGGAGTGTAATAGAAATAACAACGTTATTCTAAAGCAATTAGTTGAGAATAATAGAAAAAAAAATCTAGAAAAGCCATTATGCAAATGTGAGGCTATTCACAGCAATTCAAAACCATCTGCTTGAAGAAATAATTTCAGCTGAGGGGATGTGAACATTTTCAACCTAGGTGAGTATTATCCCTCCTTGTCACTAATATCAAGTCTCTATGAATATTGATGATATTTTCCAACAGTCCCTCACATTTTCTCTCACTCTAGACATCATTGTTTTCTCTGCTTCACTGCTAGATGTTCTTCATCCTTGAAACCCCAACATCTCCTATATCCATCATCCTACAAACCCCCTTTTGGGCCTTGAGGAATAGTAATAGGTGCTTCACAATTATAGAAGTAGAGGCAGAACTTTTAGAAGGATGTTGTGTTGAAGGGGAAGGTGATCCCTCTTCCTGACCTCTGGCCCTAGTGTCCTCAGTTTAAAAACAGGACACCAGTTTTTCTTCCTTATTAGCAATATCTGAGTACAGCTTTGGTTACCTAAAAAGAAAAATAAAGCAAAACCTTTCTCTTAAGGGAAATTGAGGAATTCATTTAAAGCCATAATGAACGTAAACTCATACATAGAGTTCTTAAACATTCAATACAGAATAATGATAATACTCTCAGATAGCAATTTTTTATAATGGCTTTTTGAGGTATACTTTTCATACCATAAAGTCACCAATTTTAAATGTACAATTTAATAATTTTCAGTAAGGTTACACTTTATTTAATTAATTTATTTATTTTTTATTTTGAGACAGAGTTTTGCTCTTGTTGCCCAGGCTGGAGTGCAATGGCACGATCTCAGCTCACTGCAACCTCCACCTCCTGGGTTCAAGTGATTCTCCTGCCTCAGCCCCCTGAGTAGCTGTGATTACAGACATGTGCCATTATGCTCAGCTAATTTTGTATTTTTAGTAGAGACGGGGGTTTCTCTATGTTGGTCAGGCTGGTCTCAAACTCCTGACCTCAGGTGATCTGCCCACCTCAGCCTCCCAAACTGCCAGGATTACAGGCGTGAACCACTGCGCCTGGCCACAGAACATTAATCTTTTTGTTGAGACTTATTATTGTGCAACCATCACCACCATCTGATCGTACATCATTTCCATCAGCCCCAAAAGAAATACCATGTTTATTTACTACAGCTCCCATTCCCACCCTCAGTCCTAGGCAAGCTCTAATCTACTCTCTGTTTCCACGGGTTTGACTTTTCTGGACATTTCATATAAATGGAATGATACAGCACCTCTGACTTCTCTCACTAAGCATAAAATTTTTGAAGATCATCCACATTGTATATCAGCTCTTCATTCCTTTTTATTATCAAATAATATTCCATTGTATGGAGAAACCACATTTGTTTATCCATTCATTAGTTGATGGACATGTGGGCTGTTTCTGCTTTTTACCTATTGTGAATAATGCTGCTATGAACATTCATGGCAACAATTTTGAATATCAATATCTAAAATCTTATCCTATGTCTTCTTTCCAATGGGTAAAAATATTGTTACAAAGATATAGATTCTCCCATCCAAGTCTCACTATTTGACCCTACTGCCTTCTCCGTTTCTTCTTTCACTTCTGCCCTTGCCCATTCTTTGGCAACAGCATCCAGTACTAACCTGCTTGTTCATTCTCACAGGCCATATAGCATCCACCAACATCCCTAGGTAACATATCTGATTTCAGGCTGCATGCCCACCTTTAGAATGTTCTAGTTGGCTTCCATTCTGTCCGAACATCTCCAGATGCCTCCCTCTGTCCCTGTCTTGTGAGGCATGGTATAAAGGTCTGCTTCCAGGACATATGGAGAAAAAATAAGTGTGTTGTTCTTACTGATTTTTAGTTGCATAAAGAAGATTACAGATGAGGGTAGCCATTAGGTAAAACCAACCACACCTCTTTTTAGCCAGCCAAGCAGCTTGGATTTACCCAGAACTGATGACTGAGAGCAGAAGATCCAATCCTAGTTTAGAAAGGGAAAACACCACTCATTTAAACTTGAGATACATTTAAAACTGAGCAATATTTCTATGAAAATAGTATAGAAATGTTCTTTTATTCAGATCTCAAAATATGGTGCATATGCGCACCTAGTATTTTCTCTAAAGCAAAGTAAAATTTCCATTTATTCTGATGAAGAACTTGTTCATAATAGCTAATTGGTAAACTTTATGACCTTGACACTTCAAGAACTGGACTGTAATAGCTAAAGGAAAAAATGTTTTTTATTATGTGGTTTGTATGTACACATATGTGTACATGACAAGTATTAAAATTCCTCAAAATGAACACAATTACTGATTTTTTTTTTCTTAAGGAGGGATTCCTTAAAGTTCTCTAAACTGAGCAATTGTTGAAGCCTATAACCTGAAGAATAGCTTTTCAGGCTTCCCTACTATGTGCGAAAGAAAGGGGTGAGACACATTTATAGAGAGAACTCTAAAAGTCAAGGCAAAGCCTTGTGCACCAGCCCCAAGCTTGGTCTGATCCCAGGACGTTTTCTCCCAGGTCATCCTTATCCCCTTCAGATTTCCATTTCCAGTAAAGTCAGTGGGCATGGTTCAGAAGGTGAACTTTCCAGCAACTCTCCAGAGTCCATTTCCTTTCATTATAAAGAGTGTGGTGTCCCCAAAACTGTTATTTCCTTAATTAGCTCATTTAAGGTTGATTATTAACAGAATCACTTTCTCCTTTCCAACATTTCTGGGGGTGGACATTTTGTGAGTGTTACCAAGGGAAGAAACAAAGTCTACTTTTTCCATCTCACCTGTCTCCCGACTCCAGCTTTCTGGCCAGAGAGATTTGTCCCTCCATCCGTAATCAAGGATGATCTTCAATCTGGATTCTAAACATATGTTGCTCAGGCTAAATGTACCCTCTGTGCAAAGATGCGTCCAACATGCGTGTCTCTTAAAATGTCTTCCTCAGTAACTCTTTCAATGATTTGACCTACATATTAACCTGAACCCTTCCGCAGGATCTTATCCTCATGTAATGAGTTCTTTAAAATCTACTTTTGGATGCTATTAATATGTCCAGAGTTTTCTGCCTCAGTCTGAGTCAATTCCACCGTAATTCAGTCCAAATTGCACAGCTCTCAGAATGCACCCTACCTGTTTTGGTAGTTGTGGCTCATTAGGTTGTATGGATTAACTTAAAGGAATATAGAAATTATTGTCCCTTGTGACACGGGAGTCAGAAAAATTCCTTCTAAAAATATCTATGGGTGGGTGTGGTGGCCCACGCCTGTAATCCCAGCACTTTGGGAGGCCAAGGTGGGAGAACTGATGGAGTCCAAGAGTTTGAGAGCAGCCTGGGCAACATAGCAAGACCCTGCCTCTACAAAAAAATTTTAAAAATCAGCTGAGTATGGTGGTGCCTGCCTGTAGTCCTAGCTACTTGGGAGAGTGACTGGGGAGGATAGCTTGAGCCCAGGAGTTTGAGGCTGCAATGAGCTAAGAAGGTGCCACTGCACTGCTGCCTGGGCAACAGAGCGAGACCCTGTTTGTAAAACATATATATATTTATAATGTATTAAATTATTATATTTTTCCAAGCCTTTCACAGTTTCCCCTTCATCACATCACTGTTTACAATAACAGTGTTATTCTAAAGCAATTAGTCTGGGCAATACAAAAACAAACAAACTGAAAGAAAAAGGATGACATCACAAAAAAGCATGCCCAATTGTAATTGCTCAAAGCCCTCCTGCCATGAGAAATTAAAGTCAGACAAAGACGGAGGATGAAATATTTGAAAATGTCTTGCTTGGCTGAGCTACTCAACTTCCTTAAAAGGATTATTTGGTTTTTATGATTATTAATGCTATTCCTCAACAGTTTTGGGTCCAGAGAAGAATATATATAATATGCCAGTTGGAGCTGCCCTTTTAGTAGAATTGGTTCTCCTATGAACTAAATGTTTGCATTCCCCCAAATCCACATGTTGAAACCCTAATCGCCGAAGTGATGGTATTTGGAGACTTGAACTTTGGGATATAATTAGGTCATGAGAGTGGAGCCCTCTGGAAGGAATTAGTGCCTTTATAAGGAGAGACACCATAGAGCTTGCTTCCTGTTTCTCTGTTCTCCACAAGATGAGGATACGAGAACACAGTCATCTGCAAATCATGAAGCAGTCACTCGTCATTCACTGTATCTGCTGTCACTTTGACCTTGGACTTCCCAGACTGTAAAACTATGAGAAATAAATATCTGCTGTTTCAGCCATCCAGTCTACAGTATTCTGTTGTAGCATCCTGAACTAAGACAAGGTCTTTGGGAGCTACATCAGTAGTGTGTAGTTAATTGAAGGAATTAATGAACTTCAAGCAGCCTCCACTTGAGAGGTTATGGAAGAGTCATGCTCAGTAAGCACAGCAGAGGGGGACTGTGTGGGAGCTAGCTAATGTTTAAGGTTTGTAAAAATCCCATGCTTCCATGAATCTCTCGTTAGCCTCAGAGGGCGAAAGAGAGACAGATATAAACAATCAATATTTTGATCCCACTTTCTCCTCACTCTCTAAGTTCTTCCGGGAACGTAATATGTTTTTCCTCAGTTTCATTGATTATACGATTCTCGTTCACCTAGGAAGTTTCACAGTTTATCAAAGGCTCTTGGCAATTCCCTTATAAATAAACTGCAATTCCAACAAAAAATATTGATGGAACAATTTCTCTCCAAATCCTCTGATGAGACTCTGATATAAACTCTGTGTTTTATTCTAGACTGCTTTTTATTGCCTAATGAATAGATTTTGCTTTGTGAAGACACAAACGGTCATGCTTTTATTTGATTTCAATAATTATGGGAAGGTTTCAGTTCTGGGCCAGGGAGTTTTACTATCCTCTGACTTAATCATGCTTCAGAAAAGGAGCTCTGTGGATTTATTTTGTAAAGCATTTTTAAAGCTTTCAGGCTATAGTCAATGAATGGCTAAAATCCAGAATACTGTAAACTCATCTTTTTTCCCATTCCATTGACCAAAGGGGTGTTTGAAGATTACCATCTGATTAACTGTCCCTACACTAAGAATGGGCTTTAGTGACAGGCAGGGTCTGTGGGACAGCATCATGCATCTGGCAGCCACTTTTAGGGAAGGATGTTAAAGAACCCCTGCTTTGTGTCTTTCTTAGTCATAATATGCCACATTTCCAGGCAAAGGAGATGAGTATCCTCTCTTCTAGGGATCTGTGAGGGGACCCCAAGGCCTCCCTTTGTCCTTTAGTGCTTGCTTCTCTGGGTGTCTTCAGACTCATTCCTGGGCTGGCTCAGGCCAGAGCTTGAACCCTGCTGAGAAAAGGCATTTTCAGTGAGCTTGTTTAGAATAGGCCAATGACTCTGTTTATTTTGCCTGAAGGGACTTGGGGAAGGGAACAGGGACATCCTAATACTTTTTAAAGATAAGTACTTGGTTTTTTGTTTTCCCAGGAGATCTGGCTAAAGAAAGCAGATTCATCCTAAAGCAAGAGCAATTTAGATAAGGAATGAGAAAGAACTTTTGGATGTGATATACTGGTCTACTTCCCCATGAAGTGGAGTTTTCCTAGGAAGAGCAGATAGTTCAGAGCTATCTGCAGGTGAAAAGATAAACTATATTACCATTCAAGTTTGCTGTTGGCTCTGTAATTTCTTTCTGGATATGGTTTCTATTTTTGCAGCAGCAGAAATATTTGATTTCAAAGACGGATAGGAAAACTATGCTTGGGTGAACCTCTGGGGCACAAATTATTAATCTGAGGTCCCTGGACTCTTCTGGTGTGCATCAGAGGTCTATGAACCTCCAGAAACTGTATGTGAAATTGTTGGGGGAAGAGCATTCACAGCTGCCGCCAACCTCACAAGGAGCCTGTGATTAAAAAACAAACACAAAAAGAAAACCAGGAAAGAATTATTGTTCCAAGGGAAAAGTTCATTTAGTTAGGATGAGTACCTAACTCTCATCCTATTTCTTCCCAAGGCTTTGCAATGTGGTAGGAAGATGAGGAAGATGACTGAGAATGGTGGTACAGAGTCCTCGTCACTGTTGGGGGGCTGAGCTACTGGGAGGCAAATGCAAGATGCCTCTAACCTCATTCATTCAGTCATTTGTTCAACAAATATTTATTGAGCACCTACAATATGCCAGGCACTAATCCAGGGTTTGCAGATACAGCAAGTAACAAAACAGATAAAGATTCCTGCTTTTATGAAACATTTGTGGGGGAGCAGGTAATAAATAATAAACACAGCACAAGTATATTATACAGTAGTATAGTATAGAGTGGAGGAGCTGGATGGAATGCGAGCAGTTTGCACTGCCATGTAGGGTAAATCTCAAAGAGAAAGTATTATTGGCTGGGTGTGGTGGCTCACGCCTGTAATCCCAGCACTTTGGGAGGCCGAGGAGGGCAAATGGATCACCTGAGGTCAGGAGTTCAAGACCAGTCTGACCAACATGGAGAAACCCCGTCTCTACTAAAAATACAAAATTAGCCGGGTGTGGTGGTGCATGCCTGTAGTCCCAGCTACTTGGGAGGCTGAGGCAGGAGAATCGCTTGAACCCGGGAGGTGGAGGTTGCAGTGAGTAGAGATTGCGCCATTCCACTCCAGCCTGGGCAACAAGAGTGAAACTCCGTCTCAAAAACAAACAAACAAACAACAACAACAAAAAACAAAGAGAGAAAGTGTTATTTGATCAAAAACTCGAAGGAGGTAAGGCATTAGCCTTGAAGATGTCTTGTATCTGGGGGAAGAGCATCCCCACAGAAGGAACAGGCAGCTTCCTCCTAAGACTGGCAGGCTCTGGAATATTTGATGAATGGCAAAGAGGCCCATGGGGTTGCAGCAGAGTAAACAAGAGGGAGAGTAAGTAGAAGAAGAGGTTACTCTGGGAGGGCGAGGCAGGCCAGGTAGGGCCTGAGGGTCTGTTTTAAGAACTTTGGCTTTAGTCTGAGTGAAATGGACATCCATTTTAGGGTTTTGAGGAGAGAAGGTACATGATCTGACTTACACTTCAATAGGATTGATTTGGCTGCTGCCTTAAGGATAGACCGCAGGGGGAAGAGTAGAAAGAGGAAGATCAGTAAGAAGTGATGCAGGTGAGAGACAATAATGGCTTGGAGCATGGTGGCAGCAGTGGACGTGGTGAGACGTGGCAGGATTCTGGATGTATTCTGAAGGGAGAGCCAACATGGGATTTCCTTATGGGATGGGTGTGGGGCATGCATCAACACTCATCAGCTTCTCTTCTTCCATGTCTCCCCGTCACTGGGTGCAGAATAGACGCTATCTCAGCCCTCTCTCTCTCCCGGTCTGGATCTGTGCTGTCCAGTACAGTAGCTACCACCACATGTGGCTGTATGGAGTACTTGAACGTGGCTAGTCTGAACTGAGATGTTTTTTAAGTATAAAATACACACATTTGTACCCCCAAAAGGAATGTAAAATATTTTATTGTTAATTTTAAAAATATTGATTACATGTTGACATGATAATATTTTGTATATATTAGATTAGATAAAATATATTATTAAAGTATGTTTTATATCTATCTTTTTACTTTTTGATATGGCTAATAGGAAATCTAAAATTACACACATAACTCACATTATATTTTATATTTCAATCGGACAGCACTGGTCTAGAAGATATTTGAGAGACCAATGGTCACATTTGAATTAAGGGTTCCCCTGGGCTTATTCTTTCAAGACTGGAGAGGCAGACTTGAAACTCCTACTCAAGAATGATAAAGAGCCATAAACTTCCAAAATATGTGTTCTTCAGAGCCTCGTATGCTGCTTCCTTTGAAAGAAATGAGCCATTTGCTCATGGGCAGAAACTCTGAGGTTGGCCCATTCAGGCCTCAACAACCAATGGCTGGACATGGCTTGTAAGAGGCCACTGTTCCAGGCAGCCAGAGATTGATTTTCCTCCATCATCAGCAAAAACACACTTTTAAGACCCTCAGCAGCGTTCCTTAGGTGCAACGTTATGACCTCCAACTTGAAATATCAGTTTATATTGACCTAGTGGCTTCATGTGAACGTCAACCAGAAGGGCTGGGTCGTATCTGAGCATCTCTGTTGAAAATGTACGCATGCTGGAGCTGTGCATGTCTAAATTCCTTCCCCCACTTACTTTGCTGCTTAGAGAGGCCTTGCATATACACTCTTCAGTCAATGGCAAATGTCTATTTTATAGAGAAAGTAATAATACTACAACTAGTGAAAATGGTTTTAGACCCATTAAGTCAGAACCTCTGAGGAGGGGACTGGGGACTCACAGGTCTGTGAAGTTCCCCAGGTGGCTGTCATACTCCTTGAAGTTAGAGAATTGCCCTAGGGAAAGAGCAGCTGGGTTCTGGCTAGCAGTTCCCTTTTTCCAATCAAGAGTCTGAAGCTTAGCAGCCTTATTTCTTTCAGACTTAGTCTAACGTGTCCTAAATTACTACACACATATGTGTGCGTGCCTGTGTGTGTATGTGTGTGTGTGTGTGTGTGTGTGGCCTTCCTCCTCAGTCTATACATAATGTAAGACTCAGTAAAAAAAATCACCATCCTATTCCCTCTCAAATTACTGATTCTATGATTCCCAAATCTGACTTCAGCCTTGAGACAGCAATAGAGGAAAGAGCTTGAAGATTCTTTTAGTAAAGTCAAGATAAGGTTAAAAATACATGTGCATGTGTTTTTCCCTGTGTGTGTGTGTATGCTGAGAGAGAGAGAGACAGCGAGAGATCTAACAATAGAAGATCAATATCAATGACCATAACAACAAAAACCTCAACCTATTTTCCTTGCCTGGAAGGAAAATTCCATCCTGAGTCACAGGCAGGCAGCTCTGGGCAGCTCCCACCTCGCAAGCTCAGACTCTTCCGGCTTCTCCTCCTTGATTGGCTGCCTGGAGCTGCTGAGGGTGCAGGGTGATCTGTTTTGCTGTTCTTTTAGGGCATCCCTTTTAAAGCTCTTGTCATCTTCTGCACTCCTTCCCCTCCCCACAAGTGCTGCAATTCTTTCCAATTGTTTGTCTCTGTAGGCCAAAACATCTTTGGGGGATAGCAAAAATGTCCCCTCTCTGAGAGTGGGCACAGGAAATTTAATCCCTGATCCATTGTCCTGTTTAGCAGCGAGAGCCATGGACCACAGCCAGTTCAACACAACAAAATGTTAAGGCGTGTGTTTCCCTTGGCCATGCGCAAACAATTCCCCATCGCTCCACCATTCTCCTGCTCTGTTTCCTTTAGATTGTAGAGTCTTTTGGGGAGACGTAACTTTACCTTTCTCGGATGCAGTTGACCAAAGGAGCCACATTCCCAAAATTGGTTTGTTTACCTGGATTGCATTTTTTAAGAAACAATGTAATACACAGGCTGCCATGAATGCCTTTTTAGCTCACAGTGGGCCTGAATTGGAATACTGTTCTAATTGCAATTTTAGTTCTGTCTAATGAAAATAATGTTTCTATGTGGTCTGAATGTGACCCGAGAACAGGAGCACGTCTCCCAGAGGCCTATAAGCAGGCAAGGTTCTCCTACTGGAGGTGAGATGGATGGGATGGGTGAAGGTCAGGAGTGTGTGGGGAGTGGAGGGTATGATGTTCTGGCTCAGGTGGGGAAGAGAGCCAAGAAAATTGTTCCTGAGCTCCCCTAACTCAACTGTTCTTGTGTTATGTAAGAAAAGATAGCAACCTGGAAGTATTTTCAATGGGTGGGACAAAGGACAGAGAGAGAGGACTTCAGCATGCTGAATAGACCCAAGTCATTCACAAGATGAGGGTTTGTGGATGGGACATGGCCCACATTTTATTTCTTTCCGTGGTAGCCTTTCCATCAACTCTCTCCAGACCGATACATGAAGCATTTCATATTTTGTGAGATTATCCTGCTTTTTAATATTTCTGACAGGTGTCCTGCGGGTCCTTCTGGAGTGGCAATCTGTCCCTTTCTTCTGTTATGCAAATGTGCTCACCCTATTTTAGTTGTCAGGGAGAGGATCAGAGATGAAAGATGTCCCTGCTAACCAAGCTCTGCTGTCACTGGTGGATTAATAATAGTGTGAAGCATCTAAAGGGACAGACAGGCTTCAGAGCTTGCTACTGATTACAAGTGATGCTGCTTCTTTCATGCTTTTTCTTACACCCTTTGGTGTTTGCATCGTCTTTCTCAAAGAGCCTCTGTTGCTGAGGCTTAGATAGTGTTCATTTGTATTTCTGAGCTCTCTGACTTTTAATATTTGACCTTTGCTGAGACAGGAAGCATTTAAGAAAGCTGGATTGTCAGAAGGAGAGGATGGATGGTGTGAAGGTTGGAGTCAGTACAAAGTGGCTTATTACCCACCTCATCTGTATTGGGTTATCTTTTAAAGAAGATACCAAATTTAAATTGCACATGATTAGGATATTTTCTCAGAGTCAAAGTATATATATATATTTTGCCTTTCAAGGCTGAAGCAGGATGTTTAAGAGTTATGGAAGTGCACAAGTTTGGAAGGAAAGAAAGATGTGCTGGCAGATCACCAGAGCATAGAGTTAATTACGTCTCTTGCATAAACTTGTCAATATTTTCTTTCTCATATTAAAACTGCACTTTCTCTTCTGCTGCTGTATTGATGATGTTAACCCATTGTGACCTTTGAAAGAAGAAGGAGGAAGGGCTTTATTTTGAGAGAGAAAATGCAAATGCAAAACAAACAGGGCTAGAATGACAATCTGGGTCTCTGGCACAAATCACTTTGAATAATTTGGTTGAACGGAAGGTTGTTGAGAAGGCAAGAAGCTCTGACTCATCATTATTTTCTGACGAGGAGCCTGCCCTTGAATTATGGTTTATAGAGCCTCAGGGGTAGAGGGGAGCCTTCACAATTCCGAGTCCAATCCCTCTCCCCCAAATCTGTCCCTCCCTCAGCAAGCGTGGCTCTGCTTGGCTGTACCCAGGCCTGGGGAGCTGTCTGCTCAGAGCTAGCCTTCATATTAAGAGGAAATCTGTCTTCCTCCAGCTAGCATCCTTTGGGACTGGTCTCTCAGGGCTCTGAGGAGATGAGGGAATAACTCATCTCTGGCAGCCTGTGACAACCAAACATCAAGCCAGACCAAAATGGATGGCCTGTTTACCTAGCAGTCTCCCAGGACGACATGCTGCTTCCTTGACCCCAAGCCCCAAACACAATAGTAGTGTTCACAGTGGGGTGGCTGACCTACAGCCAGCATTTACAGCATCTACGCCCCTGCCATTCCCAGTGTGGGCCTTGAACCAGTGGCATCAGTATCACCTGAGAGCTTATTAGAAATGAAGAATCTGCACTTCCACAAGATCCATTTAGTAGATGATTCATCTGCACATTTTTCTGCACATCCTCACTTGCTCATATAAAATTCTGGCTGACTCGTGCACCTTGATTCTGTGTGCCTGACTTGGGGTCCCAGAATATGGTGCACAGCTACCACTGGGAATCAGTGATCCCCTCCAGAAAGCTGGACTTCCACAGGGGTGGCAGCATTTTCAAAGAGGACAGAGATGAGACAGACATCACGTGAGTGCTTCGAGGACATCCTCCTAAGGAGGTCACCCTGGGGTGGAGAGGAGCCCTGAGATGGACCCTTAAGATAGAGAGACACAAGCTTCAGGGTGCCTCTCGCCATTCTCCTGGTGTAAGCCCCCAGGCCTACTTGCTGGGGAAAAAAGTCCAGCTCAATAACTGAGAGAACTGTTAGATTTTGATGCCTTTGTAAATTTCCCAAGTTTATTATTGTTCTTAGTTTCAATTTATTCCTATAATTTGCTTCAAAAAGATTGTTTGCAGTATAACAGTTATATATTATATAGTAGTATAAGACAACACATTTAGGTGTTGACTTTCCATGGATGGCAGGTAATCAGGGAGTTGGCAAGTCCACCTATCACTCACAGCCATGATTGCAGAGAGGATGCCCTGAAGGAAGAAAAGATGGTGTCAGTGAAAAGGAAAAGGAGATTCAGGAGCAGAAGGATGGGAGCCATGGAGGCCTGGAGATGGCCAGTAACCAACCATCGCCTCAGGGTTTAAGTGGACCACAGGGTGGACATCTTGGTTTCTTACCCAGTCAACACACAGCATAAGGCACTTGGAAGGCAGCATAATATGCTGTGGAGAGCTTGGCACTTAACAAGCCACATATCCTTGGTAAAACCACTTAACCTCTCGGTGTCTTGTTTTTCCATCTGTGAAATGCAGATCATAATAGTGTTTACTTCATGGGAGCATTAAGAGGATTAATAAGGACATATTTGTGGTGGGCACAGTTTCCTCTTCCCAGCACCCATTCTGCTGTAGCTGTATAAGGCTTTAACCAGTGAATAAGAAACTCCGTCTCCTCCACAGTGAATCGCTAGGTATGGGCAGGCCTGAACCAATGTGGGTCTCTCCTATTAGACAAGGGTATGGAAGCACAAAGCCCCAGCTTCTTCTACTGGCATCTGCAAAGCATAGGACAGAAAGGCAGAAGGAACTTTAGAACTCGGTCAATATCATTGAGGCTCTGCATGAATCAGTGAAAGCTTCCAATCTCTAGACTCCAAGTTATGAGTTCTAATTCATTCTTTATTATTTAACTCCATTTGAACAGGGTTTTATGATATTTGCAGCTGAAAGTATTCATACTGATACAAAGCTGTATATAAAGCTGTATATACTTACCATAGTGCTCAGCACAGAGTAAGCTCTTGAAAATTGTTAGCTGTTGTTATGATTCCATTATTATTGTTGTACATAGTGTGCGAGGCACATACAGACCCTTGCTGGCAACAGCATCAATCCAAAAGAGGGACAAAGAATGAGACATGTCTTTATAGTAGGTTGTAAAACAACATATAATAATCTCATTTAACTGTAACCAGGCAACAGGAAAGGTTTTTTTTTCTTCCCCTCACCCCTCACTTCGTGCAGAAAAAAGAGGAAAATTTGAAGAAAACCAGCTGATTTAAAGGAATTAGCGAACCTTCATTAGCGACAATCCCCAGGCCATGCCTTAGCTCCCATACAGCTTCAGCATCTCCCCTCTTCCTTGACCTTTATATTTACACAATAGGAAGAATAATAGCACACCCGCTGGAGGACCAGGGCTGCAGCAAATGGTATGTTTGTGTTTGTTTCTCTTCGTTTTGAGAAGCTTTAAAAATACAGAAAAAGGCAAAGAACAATATAATGAACACTCTTGTTCTCATGCTGCTGATTTTACTTCAGTTAATAGAATAAAAATTATAAAAAAAAGTTTGAAGACTCTGGCCATTTCTTTCTCTCTAGAGACCACTTTTAACTTGAGTTTGATTCATTTATTTCAGCCAGTTTTTTTCATGGACTCATTTACAGAATATATTATTTTATCTGTACTTTTTAAAATTTGTATACATGGAAGATTATAGCTCTAAAATATACCCTATTCATTGAGTACTAGGTTTTTAGATTTATCCTTGTTGATACATATAAATCTAGTTTGTTATTTTCATCAGCACAGTGTTTTTAATATATTTTAATTTATCCATTTTCTTGTTAATGGACACTTGGTTATTTTCCTTTTTTTTTTTTCCATTATAAGGATGGCAGCAATGAACGCTCTTCTATGTTACCCATATCTTTAGATCTCTTTCATACTGAAATCTATCTAATGCATAAAACATTAAACACATCAACACATTTATTGAGTGTAGTTGGTATTAGTGTCAAAAATTAGACAGGAGAATCTTAATTGATATCCCCAGACTTACACTGGGGCACAATCTATAGTTTAAAAAGTTGTCAGTGCAGTTAAGAGTAAATATATATAGGGCCGGGCGTGGTGGCTCATGCCTGTAATCCCAGCACTTTGGGAGGCCAAAACGGGCGGATCACGAGGTCAGGAGATCAAGACCATCCTGGCTAACACAGTGAAACCCCTTCTGTACTAAAAATACAAAAAAAAAAAAAAAAAGAGTAAATATATATATACCCAAGAAAGCACAGCCAATCGGGTGCCTGTAATCTCAGCTACTCGGGAGGCTGACGCAGGAAAAGCGCTTAAACCCAGGAGGCGGAGGTTGCAGTGAGCCAAGATCACTCCACTGCGCTCCAGCCTGGGCGACAGAGCGAGACTTCTTCTCAAAAAAAAAGAAAGCACAGCCAATAATGCAAAGCAGGAGGCAAGAGATGATAAGTAGCAAATTAGAAGTCTAGTCAATGCTGTTAGAATTTAGAAGAAATGAGATTGAAGTAAGGTGATCAGGAAGCAGAATGTTGTTCTGGATCTCGAAGGATAAGTTTCAACAGGCAGAAGTGGGGAGGCTATTCAAAGCAAGGTTAGCAATATGAGCAAGGGTCAAGAGGCGGGAAGCATTGCAACGCTGAAGCCTCAGGTGAGAGGAGATGTCAGAGCTCCACTTTGCTCCCTCCACTCTGGGAGCACTGACACATCTGTTTGGTCAGATTCCAGGACAATAACAAGTCCAGGCTTTGTTGATGGGTAGGGACATTGTAACTCTTAATAGTTGATGCCCTGGGATGTGGCACTCTCTTCTACCTTGTCTCTCCAGGTGGCTGGATGGGCAGGTCACGGATGGCCTGGGCTTGGGAGGACCCATCTTGCCTGCTTTCATTTCTCTTTGGCATTTGGCATTTGGGTACTCTGCCTCATTCACATTAGGTCAATGGCGTCAATTGCTGTTGCTAAGCTTTTCTTTTTTATTCTTTCTTTCTTTCTTTTTTTTTTTTTTTTGAGACAGAATCTTGCTCTGTTGCCCAGGCTGGAGTGCAGTGGCATGATCTCAGCTCACTGCAACCTCTGCCTCTTAGGTCCAAGTGATTCTTGTGCCTCAGCTTCCCAAGTAGCTGGGATTATAGGCATGCACCACCACACCTGGCTAATTTTTGTATTTTTAGTAGAGATGGGGTTTCACCATGTTGTCCAGGCTGATCTCTAACTCCTAGCCTCAAGTGATCTGCCCACCTCAGCCTCCCAAAGTGCTGGGATTACAGGCATGAGACACCGTGACTGGCCTGTTGCTAAGCTTTTAATTTGGGCTTAGAGAAGGAAGAGGTCCCTTGCAGGCCTCAGGCCTTAGCCCTAGTTCCAGCTTGGTTTATTAGTCAGTGCTGTAAATTGGTATACAACTTGACAGAGAAATTTTGTGTGGAAGATAAAAGAAATTGATGTGAAAGGGTAGGTTTTGGGTCAGATTGTGGTGAGCATTGATGTCAGACTGTGGAGTTTGACTGATTGCCAGAAACAATTAGGCACCACTAAAGATTTTTAAGCAAGAGAGTATGGGATCAAGGGATGTTCTAGAAAGATCAATCTTAGTTAGGGGAGAGTGAGTTAAGATGCCATGGAAGAAACCCAAATGAGTGATTAGCTAAAATTCTATTTCTGGAAGAGGCAGTAGAAATAAGAAAAAAAGAAGAAACAGAAATAGAAGGAGAAGGAGGAGGAAGAGTAAGATGAAGAGGAGGAGGAGGAGAAGGAGAAGGAGGAGGAGGAGGAGAAGGAGGAGGAGGAGGAAGAAGAAGAAGAAGGAGAAGAAGAAGAGGAGGAAGAAATGGCTGTGAGAATTGGAGAACTGTCAGGACTTGCTGAATAATGGATATGGAAGATGGTGGTACAAAGAAATGATCTGGATGTTTTTAAGCTAGGTAACAGATAATCAGCACAAATCAAGGAAGGGATCTGGGATTCATGGCTATTGAGTTTGAGTCACTCACATTTTAGTCAGATGATAACATCCAATAGGCTGTGAGAAATGTGAGCCTGGGGCTGAGGACAGGTGGGGAGATATGGGGTAATGATGAGTGGAGAAGTATCTGTAATGTTACCTAGTTTTTTTACATATTCCACATAAAATGGCTACCCTTTTGGAGTGCTGACACCATGTCTGTGAGCCACCATTCTAAGCTTTGTATGTATACTGATTCACTTAATCCTTACAGCACCATTTGAGGTAAGTACTGTTGTTATTCCAATTTTGTAGGTGAAGAAACTGAGGATTAGAGAGTTTAAGTGCTTGGCCAAGGTCCCAAAGCTCATAAGTGGTCAATAGGGATACAAAGCCATGTAGTCCGGTGTGAGAATCCTAACTAACCCTCAATACTCAGGCAGCTTGTAAATTACACAAACCAGTTATAGCCCTTGGAAAATTTACTCTTGCTAAATATCACTGTCTTCTCTGGATCATATTAAAAAGTAGAAAAGCAAGAAAATGCAACTATTTAAAAGATTACTCAAAGAAAATAATCTCTTCTTTTGATCAGTGTAGATAACAAGTAGTTGAAAGAGGTTAGAATAAGTTATTTTGTAGGTATTATTTCTTCCTCTCCAAAGGCCATTAAAAGCCCTCTTACCCCTGCAGGCCTGGAATAGGAGAAATAGTGCATCTGCATTTTTTTGCCAACGTTTGTTTATGTGTCTACTAGCCCTATTAGACCCTACAGGGCTGTGTAGTTCCTGGTACCTTTTTAGGCGTTTAATATAATGTTTTATTGAATAAAGGAATAAATACATAACTGACCATTTTCACGTGTGCTATAGGATATCCCAAACCTTGGATATGTCTCAGGGAAACCTTCCTGTAGTTGATGATACTCAAGCTGAGTTTTGAAGGATGAATTTGAACTAGCTGGGAAAAGCTAGAACAAAAGATTTCTGGGCTGATGGACTAGCCTATGCAAGAAAGGACGTGGCAGGCAATAAAAAGCAAAAATAGACAGGTGGGATTACATCCAACTAAAATGCTTCTGCACAGCAAAGGAAACAATCAGCAGAGTGAAAAGACACCTATGAAATAAGAGAAAATATTTTCAAACCATACGTCTGATAAGGGGCTAATATCCAAAAGGCATAAGGAACTCAATGCAACAATGAGAAAACAACCCAATTAAAAATGGATGAAGGACCTGAATAGACATTTCTCATAATAATACAAACGGCCAACAGATATATGAATATGTGAAAAAATGTTCAACATTACTGATCATCAGGGAAATGCAGATTAAGACTACAGAGAGATATCACCTCACACCTGTTAGAATAGCTATTAGCAAAGGAAACATAAATGATGGCAGAGATGTGAAGAAAATGATGGCAGATTTGCACACTGTTGGTGAGAATGTAAATTGGTAGAGCCAATTTATGGAAAACAGTATGGAGGTGCCTCAAAAAATTAAAAATAGAACCATGCTATGATCCACTACTGAGTATATATCCAAAGGAAATGAAATCAGTATGTCAAAGGAAGATCTGTACTCCCATGTTCATTACAGCCCTATTCACTATAGCCAAAATATGGAATCAACTTAAGTGTCCATCAACAGATGAATAGATAAAGAAAATCTGGTACATATGCACAATGGAATACTATTCAGCCTTGAAAAAGAAGACATTCTGCAACACATGACAACATGGATGAACCCAGAGGACATTATGTTGAATGAAATAAGCCAGGCACAGAAAGATAAATATCATATGGTCTCCTTCATATGTGGAATCTAAAAAGTTGATCTTGTATAAGTAGAAAGTGTAGAATGATGGTTACCAGGGTCTGAGGTGGGAGGGAGGGATTGGGAGATATTGGTCAAAGGACACAAAATTTCAGTTAGGAAGAGTAAGTTCAAGAGATCTATTGTACAATGTAGTCACTATATTTAGTAACAATGCATTGTATTCTTGAAAATTGTGAAGACAGTAGATTTTAAATGCTCTCACCACAAACAAATAAGTATGTGAGATGAGGCATAAGTTCATTAGCTGGATTTAACCATTCTACATTATTTGCATATTTGAAAGCATGAGATTGTACACCATAAATAAATACGATTTTTATTTGTCAATTAAAAAAGAGAGGGGGGTGCATGGCATGTACAGGGAGCTGCCAGCCATCAGTGGGGCTGGAGGAGAGAGTGCACCAAGTGAGGCAGAATGTGAAACTGAAGAGTCACAAGGAGGCCACACCGCAAAAACTTATTTGCTGTGAGGAGGAGTTTGGACTTCGTTCTGAGGGCAGTGGAGAGCTGTTGAAAACCTTTTTTATTCTTCCTATTGAAATTTCTTCTTTTCCAGGTTTGTAAAAATTAAGGAATAGCATACATGTGAGAAAGTGCACAAATCTGAAGTTTGACTAAAGTTAGACAGTTCCAGATAATCCAGGCCAAGTTGTTCATCCTATCTAAAGTGTACCACTTAATTTTTATGTATATATACACCATGTACACACCACCCAAATCAAATCTCAGAAGTAAAGTAACCACTATTACAAAAATCTCTCACCATGAATTGGTTTTGCCTCTTTTTGAACTTCATATAAATGGAATTATACAGTACATTCTTTGTTGGGTCTAGTTTTTTTCATTCAACTTTATGTCTGCAAGATTCATCTTTGTTTTTGCTATACTTTGTTTCTTTTCATTGTTGTGTAATATTTCATTGTAAGACCATATTTCAATGTGTTTATTCATTGACCTTTTAACAGGTGTTTGGATTGAGTCCAGATTTTGGCAATTATTAATAAAGCTGTTATAAATATTCTTGCACACATCTTTAGTGGGTGTATGTGCTCATTTCTGTTGGGTAAATACCCAGGAGTGGAATTGCAGGTTATAGGGTATGTATAAGTATGCTTTTAGTGGCAACAGGAAAATGTATCCCAAAATGGCTATGTCATTTTATACTTCTACCAACAATTTAGAGAGTTCTTATTTCTCCACATTCTCATCAACACCTGGTCTTGTCTGTCTTAAATTTTAGCTATTTTACTGGGTGTGAAGTCATATCTTGCGGTTTGAGATTGCATTTTCCTAATGACTAATGATGTTGAGAATCTGTTTACTGGCCATTTATATATATTTTGTTAAATGTCTGTTCATGTCTTTTGCCCATTAAAAAATTGGGTTGTTTGCTTTTCATGGTTATTAAAGAGTTGTTTATATATTCTGGGACACATATCCTCTGCCAGATATATTTATTGCAAATATTTGTTTACAATCTGTGACTTGCCTTTTCATTTTCTTAATAGTACATTTGAAGAGCAGAAGGAAGAGTTATAATGTATCAATTTTTTTCCTATGGTAAGTGTTTTCTGGCTTTGTCTAAGAAATTATTGCTTAACATACAGATATCGAATTCTTTTTTTTTCTAGAGGTTTTATGTTTTCTTTTTTGCATTTAGATTTATGAACTATCTTAAATAAACTTTTGTAATAGTTTGCAATAGGAATTTAGATTCTGTTTTTTCATACAGATATCATGTTGTTTCTGCACAATTAGTTGGAATTCCACATTGAATTCTCTTGAAGCTTTTGTCAAAAAATCAACTGGCCATATATGTGCAGATCTATCCATGAACTCTACTGGGTTTCATTGATCAATTTGTTGATCCTTATGCCAATACCACACTGAATTGATTGCTATAGTAAGTCTCAAATCATGAAATGTAAGTCTTCCAAATACGTTCTTTGTCTTTCAAAAAGGTTTTGACTACTATATAGTCAAAATTGTTTTGACTATGTTCTGTGCATTTCTATGTAAATTTTAGAATTTTGGTAATTTCTACAAAAAAAACCCTACTGGGGTTTAGAATGAGATTGCATTTTCTCTGTAGATCAATTTGGAAAAAAATTGACATCTTAATAATAATAATATTGAAAGTATATATGTCTTCCAGTCTATGAACTTGGTATATTTACCCATTTATTTAGGGCTTAAAAATGTCTCTGAATAATGTTTTATAGATTTTGTGCATCTTATGTTAGTTTTATTACTAGACAATTGGGGTAATTTATGCTATTATGAAATGGGTATTTGAAATTTTTTTCATTTTCTAATTGTTTGTTGCTAGTATATATAAGTGATTTCTATCTCTTGACCTTGTGTAGAGTGATATTGTTAAATTATTTATTATTTTTAATAGTTTTTCTATTGATTTTTTGAATTATTTATGTATACAATCATGTAGTCTGTAAATAATGTTTGTTTTATTTTTTCCTTTTCAATTTTTATACCTCCTTTTTGCCAAGCTTATTGTACTGGCTTGGATCTACAGTAGCATATTAGTGACAGTGGTGATGGTGAACATGTTTGCTTTGCTGCTGAACTCAGGGATAAGTATGTAATATTTTATTATTAAATAAGTTTGCTATATAGAACATTTCCTTTTAATCTTAGTTTGCTGATAATTTTTATCAAGAATGAATGTTTTGTCAAATCCTTTTTCCTACACTACTGAGATAATTAGGTGATTTTTTCCATTATTCTATTAATATGGTGAACTACATTGATTTTTGAATGTTAAATCAACCTTACATTATTGGAATATAACCATTATGTGTTATCTTTTTATATATCACTTGGTTTAATTTACCAAAGTTTTGTTTAGGATTTTTCCATCTATGTTCATACATAAGATTGGTCTGTGATTTTTTTTTATTATACTTTAAGTTCTAGGGTACATGTGCACAACGTGCAGGTTAGTTACATATATATACATGTGCCATGCTGGTGTGCTGCACCCATTAACTCGTCACTTAACATTAGGTATATATCCTAATGCTATCGCTCCCCCCTCCCCCCACCCCACAACAGTCCCCAGAGTGTGATGTTCCCCTTCCTGTGTCCATGTGTTCTCATGTTCAATTCCCATCTGTGAGTGAGAATATGCGGTGTTTGGTTTTTTGTCCTTGCAATAGTTTACTGAGAATGATGATTTCCAATTTCATCCATGTCCCTACAAAGGACATGAACTCATCATTTTTTATGGCTACATAGTATTCCATGGTATATATGTGCCACATTTTCTTAATCCAGTCTATCATTGTTGGACATTTGGGTTGGTTCTAAGTCTTTGCTATTGTGAATAGTGCCGCAATAAACATACGTGTGCATGTGTCTTTATAGCAGCATGATTTATACTCCTTTGGGTATATACTCAGTAATGGGATGGCTGGGTCGAATGGTATTTCTAGTTCTAGATCCCTGAGGAATTGCCACACTGACTTCCACAATGGTTGAACTAGTTTACAGTCCCACCAACAGTGTAAAAGTGTTCCTATTTCTCCACATCCTCTCCAGCACCTGTTGTTTCCTGACTTTTTAATGATTGCCATTCTAACTGGTGTGAGATGGTATCTCATTGTGGTTTTGATTTGCATTTCTCTGATGGCCAGTGATGATGAGCATTTTTTCATCTGTCTTTTGGCTGCATAAATGTCTTCTTTTGAGAAGTGTCTGTTCATATCCTTCGCCCACTTGTTGATGGGGTTGTTTGTTTTTTTCTTGTAAATTTGTTTGAGTTCATTGTAGATTCTGGATATTAGCCCTTTGTCAGATGAGTAGTTTGCAAAAATTTTCTCCCATTTTGTAGGTTGTCTGTTCACTCTGATGGTAGTTTATTTTGCTGTGCAGAAGCTCTTTAGTTTAATGAGATCCCATTTGTCAATTTTGGCTTTTGTTGCCATTGCTTTTGATGTTTTAGACATGAAGTCCTTGCCCATGCCTATGTCCTGAATGGTAATGCCTAGGTTTTCTTCTAGGATTTTTATGGTTTTCAGTCTAACGTTTAAGTCTTTAATCCATCTTGAATTAATTTTTGTATAAGGTGTAAGGAAGGGATCCAGTTTCAGCTTTCTACATATGGCTAGCCAGTTTTCCCAGCACCATTTATTAAATAGGGAATCCTTTCCCCATTGCTTGTTTTTCTCAAGTTTGTCAAAGATCAGATAGTTGTAGATATGCGGCGTTATTTCTGACGGCTCTGTTCTGTTCCATTGATCTATATATCTGTTTTGGTACCATTACCATGCTGTTTTGGTTACTGTAGCCTTGTAGTGTAGTTTGAAGTCAGGTAGCGTGATGCCTCCAGCTTTGTTCTTTTGGCTTAGGATTGACTTGGCGATGCGGGCTCTTTTTTGATTCCATATGAACTTTAAAGTAGTTTTTTCCAATTCTGTGAAGAAAGTCATTGGTAGCTTGATGGGGATGGCATTGAATCTATAAATTACCTTGGGCAGTATGGCCATTTTCACGATATTGATTCTTCCTACCCATGAGCATGGAATGTTCTTCCATTTGTTTGTATCCTCTTTTATTTCCTTGAGCAGTGGTTTGTAGTTCTCCTTGAAGAGGTGCTTCATGTCCCTTGTAAGTTGGATTCCTAAGTATTTTATTCTCTTTGAAGCAATTGTGAATGGGAGTTCACTCATGATTTGGCTCTCTGTCTGTTATTGGTGTATAAGAAGGCT
Source organism: Pongo abelii (assembly GCF_028885655.2). NCBI lineage: Eukaryota > Metazoa > Chordata > Mammalia > Primates > Hominidae > Pongo > Pongo abelii. The sequence goes on along the minus strand of NC_071989.2, from coordinate 79,490,960 downwards.
TGTGATTTTTGTACATTGATTTTTTATCCTGAGACTTTGCTGAAGTTGCTTATCAGCTTAAGGAGATTTTGGGCTGAGACGATGGGGTTTTCTAGATATACAATCATGTCATCTGCAAACAGGGACAATTTGACTTCCTCTTTTCCTAATTGAATACCCTTTATTTCCTTCTCCTGCCTGATTGCCCTGGCCAGAACTTCCAACACTATGTTGAATAGGAGTGGTGAGAGAGGGCATCCCTGTCTTGTGCCAGTTTTCAAAGGGAATACTTCCAGTTTTTGCCCATTCAGTATGATATTGGCTGTGGGTTTGTCATAGATAGCTCTTATTATTTTGAGATACGTACATCAATACCTAATTTATTGAGAGTTTTTAGCATGAAGTGTTGTTGAATTTTATCAAAGGCCTTTTCTGCATCTATTGAGATAATCATGTGGTTTTTGTCTTTGGTTCTGTTTATATGCTGGATTACATTTATTGATTTGCATATATTGAACCAGCCTTGCATCCCAGGGATGAAGCCCACTTGATCATAGTGGATAAGCTTTTTGATGTGCTGATGGATTCGGTTTGCCAGTATTTTATTGAGGATTTTTGCATCAATGTTCATCAAGGATATTGGTCTAAAATTCTCTTTTGGTTGTGTCTCTGCCAGGCTTTGGTATCAGGATGATGCTGGCCTCATAAAATGAGTTAGGGAGGATTCCCTCTTTTTCTATTAATTGGAATAGTTTCAGAAGGAATGGTACCAGTTCCTCCTTGTACCTCTGGTAGAATTCGGCTGTGAATCCATCTGGTCCTGGACTCTTTTTGGTTGGTAAGCTATTGATTATTGCCACAATTTCAGATCCTGTTATTGGTCTATTCAGAGATTCAACTTCTTCCTGGTTTAGTCTTGGGAGAGTGTACGTGTCTAGGAATTTATCCATTTCTTCTAGATTTTCTAGTTTATTTGCATAGAGGTGTTTGTAGTATTCTCTGATGGTAGCTTGTATATCTGTGGAATCAGTGGTGATATCCCCTTTATCATTTTTTATTGCATCTATTTGATTCTTCTCTCTTTTTTTCTTTATTAGTCTTGCTAGCAGTCTATCAATTTTGTTGATCCTTTCAAAAAACCAGCTCCTGGATTCATTAATTTTTTGAAGGGTTTTTTGTGTCTCTATTTCCTTCAGTTCTGCTCTGATTTTAGTTATTTCTTGCCTTCTGCTAGCTTTTGAATGTGTTTGCTCTTGCTTTTCTGGTTCTTTTATTTGTGATGTTAGGGTGTCAATTTTGGATCTTTCCTGCTTTCTCTTGTGGGCATTTAGTGCTATAAATTTCCCTCTACACACTGCTTTGAATGTGTCCCAGAGATTCTGGTATGTTGTGTCTTTGTTCTCGTTGGTTTCAAAGAACATCTTTATTTCTGCATTTATTTCGTTGTGTACCCAGTAGTCATTCAGGAGCAGGTTGTTCAGTTTCCAAGTAGTTGAGCGGTTTTCAGTGAGTTTCTTAATCCTGAGTTCTAGTTTGATTGCACTGTGGTCTGAGAGACAGTTTGTTATCATTTCTGTTCTTTTACATTTGCTGAGGAGTGCTTTACTTCCAACTACGTGGTCAATTTTGGAATAGGTGTGGTGTGGTGCTGAAAAATAATGTATATTCTGTTGATTTGGGGTGGAGAGTTCTGTAGATGTCTATTAGGTCTGCTTGGTGCAGAGCTGAGTTCAATTCCTGGGTATCTTTTTAACTTTCTGTCTCGTTGATCTGTCTAATGTTGACAGTGGGGTGTTAAAGTCTCCCATTATTATTGTGTGGGAGTCTAAGTCTCTTTGTAGGTCACGCAGGACTTGCTTTATGAATCTGGGTGCTCCTGTATTGGGTGCATATATATTTAGGATAGTTAGCTCTTCTTGTTGAATTACATAATGGCCTTCTTTGTCTCTTTTGATCTTTGTTGGTTTAAAGTCTGTTTTATCAGAGACTAGGATTGCAACCTCTGCCTTTTTTTGTTTTCCATTTGCCTGGTAGATCTTCCTCCATCCTTTTATTTTGAGCCTATGTGTGTCTCTGCACGTGAGATGGGTTTCCTGAATACAGCACATTGATGGGTCTTGAGTCTTTATCCAATTTGCCAATCTGTGTCTTTTAATTGGAGCATTTAGTCCATTTACATTTAAAGTTAATATTGTTATGTGTGAATTTGATCCTGTCATTATGATGTTAGCTGGTTATTTTGCTCGTTAGTTGATGCAGTTTCTTCCTAGTCTCGATGGTCTTTACATTTTGGCATGATTTTGCAGTAGCTGGTACTGGTTGTGCCTTTCCATGTTTAGTTCTTCCTTCAGGAGCTCTTTTAGGGCAGGCCTGGTTGTGACAAAATCTCTCAGCATTTGCTTGTCTGTAAAGTATTTTATTTCTCCTTCATTTATGAAGCTTTGTTTGGCTGGATATGAAATTCTGGGTTGAAAATTCTTTTCTTTAAGAATGTTGAATATCGGCCCCCACTCTCTTCTGGCTTGTACGGTTTCTGCCGAGAGATCAGCTGTTAGTCTGATGGGCTTCCCTTTGTGGGTAACCCAACCTTTCTCTCTGGCTGCCCTTAACATTTTTTCCTTCATTTCAACTTTGGTGAATCAGACAATTATGTGTCTTGGAGTTGCTCTTCTCGAGCAGTATCTTTGTGGTGTTCTCTGTATTTCCTGAATCTGAATGTTGGCCTGCCTTGCTAGATTGGGGAAGTTCTCCTGGATAATATCCTGCAGAGTGTTTTCCAACTTGGTTTCATTCTCCCCGTCACTTTCAGGTACACCAATCAGAGGTAGATTTGGTCTTTTCACATAGTCCCATATTTCTTGGAGGCTTTGCTCGTTTCTTTTTATTCTTTTTTCTCTAAACTTCCCTTCTCGCTTCATTTCATTCATTTCATCTTCCATCACTGATACCCTTTCTTCCAGTTGATCACATCGGCTCCTGAGGCTTCTGCATTCTTCACGTAGTTCTCGAGCCTTGGCTTTCAGCTCCATCAGCTCCTTTAAGCGCTTCTCTGTATTGGTTATTCTAGTTATACATTCGTCTAAAGTTTTTTCAAAGTTTTCAACTTCTTTGCCTTTGGTTTGAATTTCCTCCTGTAGCTCGGAGTAGTTTGATTGTCTGAAGTCTTCTTCTCTCAACTCGTCAAAGTCATTGTCCGTCCAGCTTTGTTCCATTGCTGGTGAGGAACTGTGTTCTTTTGGAGGAGGAGAGGCGCTCTGCTTTTTAGAGTTTCCAGTTTTTCTGCTCTGGTTTTTCGCCATCTTTGTGGTTTTATCTACTTTTGGTCTTTGATGATGGTGATGTACATATGGGTTTTGGTGTGGATGTCCTTTCTGTTTGTTAGTTTTCCTTCTAACAGACAGGACCCTCAGCTGCAGGTCTGTTGGAGTTTGCTAGAGGTCCACTCCAGACCCTATTTGGTCTGTGATTTTTTTTTCTTGAAATGTCATTCTGAGGCATTCACCTAATGAAAGTAATGCTGGTTTTATTAAACAAGTTGAGAATTATTCATTACTGTTTCTTTTTCTTTCTCAGAAGAGTTTGTGTGAGGATAGTATTATTTTTTAAAATAAATATTTGGAAGAATTCATTTGCAAAGTCATTTAATCCTGAAATTTTTTTGTAAGAATGTTTTTAACTAGAAATCCAAATTATTTATCAGATAAGGAAATATTCTACTTATTTTTCTATTAATTTTAGAAAGTTTTGCTTTTCAAGGAACTTGTACATTTCCCTAAATTGTCACATTTATTGCCACAAAGATATACACTTAAATCCAAATATATCAGTACTTACAGTAATTGTAAATAGATTGAGCACTGAACTTAAAGAAAATATTTAATAGTTATTAAAAAGTAAAACCCAATTAAATATGTTTTTAGAAGGTAAACTTTACATATAAGGATACAGAAAGACTGACAGTAAAAAGATGGAAAAAGATATACCATGCAAAGCAAAGACTGTTGTAGCTATATTAATTTCAGACCAAAAAAAGACTTTAGTCAAGAAATATTACTAGAGGTCATAATATTAATAAAATTCATAACTCTGTAGATAAACTAATACAATAAAGAAAAGATAATTTACCCTTTTGTCACAAATTTTTATTATGGTAAAAGGGTAAGTCCAACAGAAAGATTTAATGGTTCTAATTTGCATAAAATTAATAACAGCATCAAAGTACGTAAAGCAAAAGTTGATAGATTAAAAGAAACAAAAAAATGTATAATCATAACTGAAGATTTTAACATACCTGATAGAACAAAAAGAAAAAATTATTAAGGAAATAGAAACTTGAACAATATGATTAGACAACTTAATTGAATATTGCATCAAACAACTTCAGAATATATTCTTCTCAAGTTCATTTGGAATATTTATTAAATACCATGTGTTGGGCTATTAAACAAAGAGACATTACTATAGACACTACAGATATGAAAGAAAATAATAGTATATTATGAACAATTTTATGCTAACACATTTTACAATGTAGAAGACTGGCTTTTAAATATTGAGTATCCTTTCAGAAGGATTACTCTGGCTCCACTGTGGAGAACAGATTAGATGGGGGCAAGACCGAGGCAATGAGAATGTTAGGAGTCTACTGCAACAATCTAGGCAAAGATAATGGCGACCTATACAAGTAGGTGGTGGTAGGGGAACTGAAGAAAGAATCAAATGAAAGAGTGGATAATAAAGGATAGCTGAGACTCGATGATTAAGTAACATTGCAAGACGTTGATTCAAATAATATTTATTGAGTACCTAGTATAAGCCAAGTATTGGTTACAATAGTCAGCAAGTATAAATATGGTTCCCCTCTTAGTGATGATGCTTATCTATGATTGGCATCAGAACCAGAAGTTGTACCTTAGAGTCCTAACTTTAGTTCCAGGCCTAGGTGCTTTCCACAAGATATAGCAGCTCAGATCTCTCCTCTGTTATACAACTTGCTTTAACTGTTGCAATATCCTTGTATCTGCCTTTTTCAACCACCATAATGGTCAGGTTCTTCCAGGCAGCTGTTATTGATCTTAAAACATTATAAGATTAAGCTGAGCCCTCATAAATTTCAATGGTTTGGCTCAAAGTTACATACACTAGGAAATGGCTATTCCAAAAATCAATATGCTTTCCTTTTAAAATGGAGAGGGGTTCTTTGTCATAGTGGTGTTTGCAATCTGTTGGCCACTAGCACCTTCTTCTTGAGATAGGTCAGGCCAAGGTTTGATGAAAACAGCTTCTCCAAGCCACTGTAATCACCTTTGTTGAATGCAGGGGATGTGAAAAGTCTGGCAGCCTGGATTCAACTGGTTTGGTTTTTGTTTCTCCTCTGAACTATACAGAATATTGCAGTGGGAACATTTTTGAAAAGAAGAAATCAAGGCTCAGAGAAATAGTTATTTGCAATGTCCTCCAGTTACTTGCACATAGACCCAGAACTAGAATCCAGGACTTTCCAGTGCTCTTTTATCTAATACCAGCACATCTGCTTGACAGCACTGAGAGCTAGGTATCTATCTAGTTCTCACTTGTTTTATATTTTGGAAAAATAAAACTTTAGCTTTTGTTCCAAATGACTATTTATTTCCAGTTCAAATCCTCCTCTCTATTCAAATCCTGTGTTTGCTCTCCACCATTGTCTCTGGCTGAAGGGAGGCCAGAACCTGAGCTATGCAAAGTAGGAGAAGTAGGTGCTATTTGGGATGATTTCAAGGACTCTGGGAAGGGCCTTATTCTTTCCACCTCCTTTTAGAAATCCAAACTTTCTAAAACAAAAATTTTCATTACATAAGAAGAGCTAAAGCCTGTGTTACAAATGCCTCTGGAAAAGGAAAGGGCAAGACCCCAACTGACACTGAATAGCAAATAATTGGCCTTGAACTCCTTCCTGGGCCCGTTTTTTTTACAGTCAGAAGAGAATATAATGCAAGGGCACTGGATGTGTTAGGAAGGATAGAAAGAAGTTTGCTGAGCTAGAAGAAAGGATAGAGGAAGTGTGTGTGTTGGAGGAAGAGGGAGTCTTTGGGGTGGAGGCAGGAGCTTGTCTACAATGTCAACTCTACATATCACAGCTTGGTTCTGCCTGGTCCTATCTGTCAGTCCGAGGTGCCCACATCCTAATGCTGGACCTGAATATACTGAAACACTTCCATTCTGGGTGCCAGAAACAAGGAATATGGGGCAGGGAAATGTCTTCAAGCCAATGAGCACCCAGCCAATTGTTCACCAGAGAGGGATCCCCACGCTTTTGACAACTAAGCCTTGTGATTAGTTCTTGGTTATTGGAATTGCCATGAAAATTGTTTATGTGAGGATTTTTTTAGGGCAAACTCCTGTGCATGATACTATAATGGAGTATACACATCATTAAACATTTGCCCAAACCTACAGAATGTACAACTCCAAGAGTGAACCCTAATGTAAACTATGGACTTTGAGTGATACTGGTGTGTCAAAGTAGGTTCATCCATTGTAGCAAAGGTACCATTCTGGTGGGGAATGTTGACAAACTGGGGAGGCTATGCATGTGCTAGGGCAAGAAATATATGGGAAATCTCTGTACATTCTCCTCAATTTTGCTATGAACCTAAAACCACTGAGATCATGAATGAGATCATATCCTTTGTAGGAACATGGGTGAATCTGGAGGCCATTATACTAAGCAAACTAATACAGGAACAGAAAACCAAACATTGCATGTTCTCACTTATAAGTGAAAACTAAACATTGAGTGGACATGGACACAAAGAAGGGAATAGTAAACATCAGGGCCTACTTGAGGGTGGAGAGTGGGAGGATGGTGAGGATAAAGAAAAACTACCTATCAGGTACTATACTTATTACCTGAGTAATGAAACTACCTGTGCTCCAAACCCCCGTGACATGCAATGTACCTGTGTAACAAACCTGCGCGTGTGCCCTGAACCTAAAATAAAAGTTACGAAAGAAAATAAATAAAAAATAAGGTCTATTTAAAAAATATGTGTGCATGGTGGACTGGCTGGGAGTTCCTGCAGGAGCACAAAGTGGAGGCGGCAGGGTGAGGCGCTTTGAGGGCTGGATAGGAATGAGGAAATCTGTGCTGTCATCCAGGTTCTGCTAAGTGTGGGCCCCCGGCCTCTGTTTCTTCATCTGTAAATGAGGAGAATGGGCTTAGAGGCCTACAGCTGCATTCTGATCTAGGATTTTATAGTCTCCAGGGAATATACTTTTCCAGATTCTATCTTCTTGAGAGAAACACTATCCCTGGGAATAAAGGGATACCTGGGTACAAAGAAAGGACCTGTTTTCTCATTTGAGACCCTCAGGGCTCCCTCCAGTATAGAGGTTTGCTCCAGATTCAAGGAGGCCTGTGTGTTCTGGCCCTTCCTCAGAGTAGGTGCGAGGGCTGCTCATTGGGCGGTAGAATCTTTTCTGTGCCTCCCAGAATCCAACCTCTCAGCTGGAAGAATCATTTTCCTCCCAAGAGGAGCTTGGGCTATCAGCCCAAGCCCAGGATCCTGACAAAGAGGTAGGGTGTTGATTTTCCAGCAGGAAGGCTGTGTCACCGCAGCTGTCTGGACTGTTCCTCCTGTCTTCCCTTCTCACTCCACCCGCCCAAGAGGCCACCCATGGATCAGCACAAGCTTCAGAGAAGATGTGTTTGTCTTCCTTTTGCAGCTCACAGCAAACAGTGATTCCACTCAAAGCAGAATGTTATTTTAATATCAGTTCATGGTTCTACGTCTCTCACCTATGCCCTGGGACTCAGCTTGCACCCCATTCCCTCTCCAGATTCTAGGACCTCAGCCTCCCCGAGAGAGTGGCAGACCCCAGCTCTGGGGCATCTGCTGGGTGAGATTCCTGGTCACCATCTCTCATATTCCCTTCGAATTCAGATCACTATTTGCTTGGTCTCCTGTACCATGCTAGTTTGGGAGAGACAGGCATTAGGAACTCTGGCAGTTTCTATGCCTTTAATCAGCAAAAGCATTTGATGGAATCAAGCAAATTTTCAAGGCTTTCCTCCTGCTTATCCGGCAGAACACCAAGCCTCAGCCCCTCCATTCTGGACTGCAGCAGGCTTGGATACAGAATGCTCTGAGCAGCTGCTTGCTGCCTCACTGCAAGGATCAAGCCCATCTATTTAGTGCCCCTTGTCATTGGAAGAGTAATTTATTTCCCTCACTCTCTTTCATTCAAATCGCTGCCCACATCTTTCTTTCCCCCTTTCTTTTCCTCCTTTCTTTTCCTCCATCTTTCTTTTCCTCCTAAGTGTTTTCATTCGTTTTCCCCCTCTTCAGAGCTCAGCAACCTTTTCCCACCTTCCTCTGCTTAAGCACTTACCTTATGGGCTACTCCTGGGATATATGAGATGAGTGATAGAGATTCAAGGAGTTTAAATCAGACCAGAGTATTACAAACACACACTCCCATGCTCCCCCCACCGCCCTGCCGACTAGCCCTGGACAAAGGCATCGGAGGTGTAAACACTAGACCAGCAATCTGTCTTCAGAAGAAGGGATTCCCAGGTTCCTTTCCTCTCCCCTCTGGGAATTTCCCACAGAAGCAGGGAGCCAGGCTAAGGACAGGCTGCGCAATTTTGCCCTTTGCCTTTCCTGGGGGTCTGTAGCTTGGTGGCTGGAAGTTGAAAAGGATCTTATTACACAGAAAAGAGCAATTGTCCATCCAAAGTTAGGTGAGTGGTTTGCTATGTATTAGGTTGGTGTGAAAGTAACTATGGTTTTTGGTAGTACTTTTAATTGCAAAAACCGCAAATACTTTTGCACCAGCCTAATACATAAAAATGAGGACAATTCAGCCATCAGGAAGGACTTTCTTTCCAGGTAGCTGGCCAGGCCTTGTCCTCACTCACTACTTGATCTGTGCTGGGCAGCAGCTGGTGCCCTGGGCCCTGAGGAGAGTGAAAGCCCTTGGTGGCACAGCCCTGGGCACCAGATGAATCAATAGAGAAGAAGGCCAGGCTTTTTGTCTGGTCACTTTCTTCTCCAGTCTGTTCTGGGTCCTGGGAGAGACCAGAACTGTGGCACAAAGTTCATGAGATACCAGCAAGGAGCTCATTGGCTGGAGGAAAATTGTCAAAGCTATTAGGGATGTGATGTGCTGTGATGTGTGTGTGTGTGTGTGTGTGTGTGTGTGATGTATGTGTGCCTATGAGGGAATGCCTGTAATATTAGTGACTTTTATTTTAGGGTGATGGAATGTATTGAAAACATTTTCTTTGCTCTTTCTTCTTACACACGGATAGACTCATGGATGCGCACTCTCTTACACATTCTCTGTCAAGAAAACCGTTCTTCTTTCTGTGTGTCAATCAAATTGGGCCTTCCAGTGTCTCTAATTCAATATCTTATTTCCCTTAAGATCTGGAGAGAAAGCTCTGATATACCCTGTGGAGCATAAGAGGATGCAGAGAAATTTGCAGCAGCTTCCTCCTCTGCCATCTCTTCTCCCTCAATGATCCTCCAAGGAGCCATGAAGCAGTCTGGTGAGCTGAGAGCTGAATGTAGAGTTCACCCTGGAGTCAGGCCAGGCAAGCTAAATGGCTGAAGCCCTACCTGGGCAGCTTAGGCTTGTGGTGAGAGGGTGGCAGGGTGAGGGACAACTGAGGCTGCTTCACCCCAGAAGAAAGTCCTGCAGGCAGGGCAACATGGTGGCACCTGCAGAAGCGGGCTTCTGTGCCACCATCCTCCATTCTTGGCTTCTACGTGGCATTCTGAATCTCCCCTTCCCCTGCCACAGTCCAGCAAAATAGCTCTCAGTAGATCAATAATTTCCAACCTACTAAAAATGAAAGCCAATCTATTATCTCTCCAAGGGTTATTTGCATTGTAAGCCTTAGCCCCAGCTACTAAATAAAAGCCATTTCACCTTCTAAAGGAACAACACACATCAGCTCAGAGATAGGAGAGAAATTGCAGGAGCAAGAGTATCTTTTAGACTTTAGAACTTCAGTTTACTTCCAACCCCCGTCCCACTCAGAAGAGGACTAGGAGGCTGCTTCCAAGGTTTGGCTTTTCAGGTTGGGAACCTCTCCTCCGATTGCCATCAACAGTATCTGAAATTGTCATCATTTATCTCTTAAGGTTAAAGCATTTCTTTAACCTTCTCATTACTCTTCTCATAACTCTTTAACCTTAACTCATTCTTTAAAGCCACAGTTTCCAGAACCATTACCTTGAAAAGCAGCAATTCAGTGCTTGGACAAAAGACCATTCATTTTCACATTGTAGACATCTCAGACCTGAATGGGACACCAAACAAGCTAATTTCAATGGGCAGAAGGGGAAAGAGGTTTAAATTGAAAGTCGGGAGACCTGAGTCCGTGAAGAGCTACATGGACACTTATCCTTTACATCCCCATCTGTAAAATAAAATATCACCTGTTTTTCACAGAGCTGTTGTGAGACTCAAGAGAGAAAGTGCATGTGAAAGAACTTTTAAAATGGTAAGTCCCATAAAAATGTAGGCTGTGGTAACACTTGAATTTGTGAGATGTAACTTCTTCCTTGTGCTGATTGGTCCCAAGGCACTGGGCCTGCAATTCAGGTACCTGCCACTAGAGGGACAGTGTTGTCTATTAGCCTGCAAAAATCCTATATAGTCCACACTTCTTCGGCACTTCCTGCTGATGTCTAACAGCAGTTGTCTAGATGTTTCCATGCATGCTGGGACCCCAGGCTTGGCTAACAGCCCCTTCACAATAAGTATAAACTTCATTTGCTCCACATTAGGCACTTGGTATTAAGTCTATATTTCCTCTTAGAACCTTCTACTCCCTGAAAGTGGTAAAGGAAACTAAGAGTAAATGTTTTTAATAAGTCAAGCCTGGACTCTTTCAGGACTCTTTCTATTGTCACTCTGACAAATCGAGTTTACTTACATCCTGAAAATCAGGCTGCTAGTGCCATCCTGCTAATGTTTTCACAAAGTCAGACTGTTCTGTCTTAGGTGAGCATGTTAATAGGCTGGACTTTCTTTACACTTTTCCCGAGTGCATCCAAAATAGCCCAGTCTGCAGCAGTTAGTGCCAAAATGCAACATCACAGGTCACCGCATCCTCTATCTATTTGCCAACACTTATATCTCATTTTAGAAGAGAAAAATTGTTAATGTGATACAAGCAATAAGCCCTGAAACCCATCCCTCATGGGGTTTGGCTTTAATGGCAGAAAATGAGGAGCAACTTTTAAGCCAATTGATGGGATGCAGGACTCAGAAAACCTTGGGAGTTGCCGGAGTCACAGGGTTAGATCCCAACTCAGACACATGCAGGAGATATTCCAGCTCCTCCTCTCTCTGACTTTGGCACCAGCTTTGGGTACTAAGAAAATTCAGTGATCTTTTACTCTATTTTCAGTTTCCTTCTTTACTTCATTTCTATGCTTCCCTGTCTCCAGAGAGTTGGGTATACGGGTGCCATTACTCTCATAGTTTTCTTCCTGCCTGAATACTGGGTTCGGAAGAGTGGGCTCCTGAAGTCTGTGCAAAGGCTAGACTCATTTAGAGTGGCAATCAGGTGCTGGTCTTCTAAAAGATGCCCTTTGGGTAGGAGCTGAATGTGAAGCTGAGGTCTGTGGGGCTAAGCTGAGGACTCCCTCATCAGGAAAGCTCTGCCTGTAGTCCTAGATGTCTGCTGTATGTCTGTAGAGTAGAGATGGAGACCCTTTTTCTAAGAGGGGAAACCAAGCAGTACTTTGCCTCTGGTTTCTTTCAGAACAGACAAGGTCCCAGACCTATGGGCACTCAGCCCCAGGCTATGTGTTGCCACTTAATGGGCCTCCTAAAGTGTCCCTCTAATTTCCAGGGAGGCGTCCTTGAAGAATCAGATCCACAGTGGACATGGGGGTAAGGGAAAACAAACATTCCCTTTTAGGGCAGTCACAAAATAAAGCCCAGCTGCTCCAGGATCTGTCTTTCTGTGCAGGTAGTAAGCACCAGCCACAGATGTCCAAAAATAGGATGTCAAAGCTTCATCAACCATTTGTATCTTAATAAAGTTTGGGAACTAAGATACTAAAAGAATGACACCCAGTACTAGGGGATTAAAGAAAACAAAACCGGAGGCTGAGATGTAAGATCTTTTGCAGAAATCGCTAATTTATGTATTTATTAGTTTGTTTGTTTATACATGTATACATGCATATATGCACCTTCTTGTTCCAAATTGAATTGATTCACTTATTTATTCAAATATTTATTGAGCACCTGCTGACATTGTAAGCAAAACCAGACACAAACACTACCCTAGTGGAGTTTACAGTCTTGTAGGGGGAACAAATATTAACACCAAATCACACAAATAGCACAATGATAATAAACTGATTGGCACAGTGTAGGAAATGCAGAGATCCACAGAGGTGTGGCGTGTGGGAGTCAATGTGCAATGTGCTAATGAGAGTGGATGGTTACATTTTTAAGGATGCTGTGAGCCTTTAAATGCAGACAATATTGAAAATTAAATTATAGACCAGGCACGGTGGCTTACAACTGTAATCCCAACACTTTGGGAGGCCGAGGTGGGTGGATCACTTGAGGTCAGAAGTTCGAGATCAGCCTGGCCAACATGGTGAAACCTGGTCTCTACTAAAAATAGCAAAAAATAAAAATAAAAAAAAAATACACGCATTAGCTAGGCATGGTGGCCTGTGCCTGTAGTTCCAGCTACTCTGGAGGCTGAGGCATGAGAATCACTTGAACCCAGGAGGCGGAGATTGCAGTGAGTCAAGATCGCACCACTGCACTCCAGCCTGGGTGACAGAGCAAGACTCCATCTCAAAAATATATATATTAAGTTATATATACTAAAAATTACATGATTTATATTAAAAATGAGATACATATTTTAAACCCATTGCTTCCTAATTATTTTACATTTTACTATTATCTATGCTTTTGAGGTTATTTATATTTTTTATGTCTGCATGTTGGAAATACTATAGAATGATGTGTTACTGTGTCTCTCTTCCTAACTGTTGGATATCATGTTGATAGCTTAAAATTGGCCACGGTGGCAGTATTTATACCACAGATATGAGCAAACAGTGGCTTTTGTTGTCCCAGACACCTGGCTGTTAAACATTTTCCAGCACACCACTGCATGAGGCTGTGTGGCAGAGAGGGGTGACCTAACCTGCAGATAGCATGTGTGTAGACACGAACACGGGAAGGGTAGCAAATGCTGCTAGTTGTCCACCCACACTCATCCTCAGCTTGCCCTTTAAACAGCCACGGTTTTGTTCAGGCTGGCAACTTGCCCAGCTATGAAACCACATATCCTAGCCTCCCTTGGAGCTTGGGGTTGAAGCCACATGACCCAGCCCTGGCCAATGAGATGGATGTGGAATCTGCTGCAAATTTCTGGGAAGAGTTTTGCTTCTTGACGTGGGCACCGCCCCTTCCTCCTTACTGCTTCCTTCTTGTTCCTGCCTGCACTGCTGGCTGGAGATGGAACAGCCATCTTGTGACCAGGAAGGGACCTCGAGGGTGAAACATGCCAAGAACAACAGCCAGGCAGAGACACGAGGAGCTAGGACAGGGATGATTATGGAGCTGGCAGCCCCCCCGGTCTGCCCACCTCTGGGCCTCTTCTTAGGTGGAAAATAAACTCCTATTTGGTTAAGCTACTCAGATGGGTCTCTTTACGTGCTGCCAAATGCAATCTTTTATTCAGTAGACTTTCCTGAAGAAGTGATGTTTGTGCTGAGTTGATGGGAAGAGGCAGGGATTAAGCATCAGCTAAATGGGGCATTTATTTTGTGCCAAGTAAGCAGGCTTACTGTTTCCCAGCTCTCAGGTGTGCATGCCTGAGTTCTTCTCCCTGCAAAACATGCCTGGAATTCGCCAGGTGAAAGGGAAGACCATGATGGGGTTGCTGAGGCAGTAGCAGTTTTGTTTTGTCCCTGGCGGATTCATGTCATGGGTTAATTGGCAGTGGTGGTGGGTCCGTATACAAAAGGCTGGAAGGTGAATTCAGACTGGAACCAGCCAGTTGAGGCAGCACTAAACTGCAACCTCTCTTTCTCCCTTTCCCTACCCTGGTCCACGACAGCTTTCAAATCTTTCCAAATCCTCACCCCAGGACACATTAGCCGGCCCTTTCCTGCCTGCTACGAAGCTGCTTTCCTAGGAAGGGGCCTTTTGAATTCAAGTGCAGAAAAATCTTCATATTAAAAAAAAAAAAAAAAGCCTTCAACTGGTTGCTAGGGTTTTGTGTATCCTGCTTTACGGAGCTTTCTCCAATGAAAGAGAATCGTCGCTATAGAAACTGCCACGTCACAGGGCTTCTGTACAGCAGCGTCTGAGACTTAGGCTGCCTCTTCCAGGACAGGTTTTACATCAGAGCCCCTCTCACAGAAGTGTGTGCCTGGGACTGCGGAGGGAGAGGACCCTGGAATTGTCAGTGGCTTTAAATATCCCTCCCTCCCTTTCTTTCCTGCTCCCCACTTCTGTCTCCCTCCCGCCCCTCCTCCATCTCTTCTTTCTCCTCCCTCTTCATTGCAAACAGAATGCAAAAGCAATTGCAGTAATACAGAGCATTTCTCTGTATATCCACACTTCTTCTTAGCCATGGAAAGATGACGTTGCTACCACACCCATGCACACACACATGCACACACTCAGTTCTGGTAAGATAAATGGCAGCTTGGAAGGGACTCATTTGATGCAACACTCAAGAAGTCCATGTTTATGAGGACTCAAGGCTAACTCAAACCACTTGAGTCAAGCCCTTGAGTCGAAGCTCTTGAGTCAAGCCAAGTGAAGTTCACACTGAGGTAGTTGGAGGTGTGGGGGACCTTCTTCCTTTCTTAAAGAGACATGCAAGGTCACACATCTATCTTCTAGGCAAAGCTATCGTCTTCCCAGGTTAAAATACAGGTAGTCTTTGCCTTTTAAATAGGGTGATCATGTAGTTTATCATCCCAAGTAGGACATCTACAAGAGGAGCTGTTAGTAATTATACTAGGACAATGTCATATACCAGGATTATCTGGGCAAATAAGGACATTTGTCTGATCCACCTGTAACTTGCAAACACATGCTTAACAAACAATGCACGAGAGAAAATGGCTTCCTGCACCTCATCTTCCCTGAAGAGCTCACTGCTCCTGAAAATTGAGACATTTGGGGGATTGGAAGATTTGAATAACACGGGGGTCCAGAAGGAAAGAAAGAAATGAGTTGAAGGGTTAGCAGATTTTCAAGAAGATTCTTGTATACATAATACTTCATACATGTGTATCTGAAGAATAAATACCCACTCCCAATAGAGGAGAGTGGCCTTTTCCCCACACCCTCACCAACACATGTCTTCTTCAGTCTTACAAGCCACAGTCTCTCTAATGTTCTTATAGAATGAAATCATTCCTCTTATGTCTGGCTCCACCTGCTTTGCACACAGCCAAACTTATCTCCTCAAAAACTCAGTGCTGGCATGATGAAGACAAGCACAGTGACTTTAGGTCACCTTATGCCTCTGCGTGAGGAAGGTGCCAGAGCCACAAGACAGCAGGAGCTTGCTTCTTCCTAACGTGCTATAAAATCCCATAAGGCAAATCCCCCCACTACTTTTCTTTTTCAGAAATTCCAGCCTGTTCATGCTTGTTAATTTTCCCAAGCAAACGTTAGCATCAGCTAATCCCTTCACAGTTTTTTTTTTTCTCCAAGTATCATCTTGAAGTATTTAACATAAAAGTTCATTTAGGGAGAAATGATACCTCTATGTTGTCTTCCTGTTATTTACATAAGAAATGCTTTATCTTTTCATTTGTTTAAATCTCCTTTCATGTTAGAGTTTTGTTTTTGTTTTTGTTTGTCTGTTTGTTTTGTAACACAGAGCCTTGAGCCACAACTCTAGACAATCTGATTTCATATCTTTGGAGCTGGGCCAGGGAGAAGAACATCAGAGGTATAGCAAAACAGTCCCAAGGGCTTGAAAGGTAACCTTAGCATAATGTATTTCACATCATTGCCTACAGACTGCCTCAAATCTTGAAATTAGAAGGCAAATATTTTTCTAACTTGCCCTTTTTCTAAATTATTAATAATCATGGGTAAAACAGCCTTTTATGTGCTACACCAGGAATGTGGCCAAGTGTGTTGATGTGGAAAGAGGCAAGGTTAGCCCAGAGGACATGGGTTAGAGGAGGAAGAGGGGAGGAGGAGGGAGATGCCGTTTTTGGAAAAGTCTGGGCTTTGGTTTCCCATCAGTGAATTTCATTTAAATAAAAAAAGCACTCCACATATGTATTGCTATGACAATACTAAGTCTCTTGCTCTGAGTTTCTTAGTATGTGTCAAACCAAACAGAGTCAACCCTACTGTCCAAAATTGTTGTGAGGCTCAAATGAAACCACATATCCATTTACATTGGAACAACTGTACCGTATCCCCAAACTGTAAAATGATTAAAAAGTGAAATGTCATTATTATTACTTTTTTTCTCATGGGAAATTATATTTTAAGTTACAAACATGCGACCTGCAGCTTTTGAAATCCAACATGCCCTTGAGTTTGGGATCCTTGCAGATGGCAAGAGTTCATGCCTATGTTCCCTACGTGCTTTCAGAAAGAAAAGCAGTCAGGTGAGGTATCTTTAAGGATCAGCCAGCTCCTTTTAAAAGGTAAAGAGGTGTTCTCGGCCGGGCACGGTGGCTCACACCCAGCGCTTTGGGAGGCCAACGTGGGCAGATCACCTGAGGTCCGAAGTTCAAGACCAGCCTAACCAACATGGAGAAACTCTGTCTCTATTAAAAATACAAAATTAGCCGAGCATGCTGGTACATGCCTGTAATCCCAGCTACTTAGGAGGCTGAGGCAGGAGAATCGCTTGAACCTGGGAGCCAGAGGTTATGGGGAGCTGAGATCACGCCATTGCACTCCAGCCTGGGCAATAAGAGCGAAACTCCGTCTTGAGAAAAAAAAAAAAAAAGAGGTGTTCTCTTCTCTTCCACATCCCCTCTTGTCTCACCTCGTGGGTTTCAGGATTTTTTTTTTTTTTATATCCTATTTGTAATGGGCCCTTAATGCTATTCCTCATCTCTTCTTTCCCTTTGATACTTCTCTTGCCCTGTATCTCTTTTCTCAAAAATATAGAATTGTCTTTTATCTTCCCTTAAAAAGAATCACTTCCACAATGATAAGTTAGTTCACATTTTTTTGGAAGTCCCAACAGCACGATGTAACAGAATTGTTCACATTCTTTGATTCCTCAATTCCAACCTTAGGCAACAGTCTCAGAATAGCAACTCAAAAGAAGAAAAAAAAGACAAAAGCTACATGTAAAAAGATAATTACAGAAAAATGCTGGAAAATGTTCAAGGATGGAGTCAAATAAACTAGTGCTGAATTAATAAGAGAAAATAACACACAACTTTAAGGAAGAAAAGTGGAGACTTTGTAGAAATGTTTTTGCATTGCTTATGATAGGTGAAAAATTAAGAATACAAAACAATATCCACATTATGACTAAAATTACATAAAATTATGTTCATAAATAGAAATGATCAGAAGAGGACAGAGAGGGGAGACAAGGTACAATCGCTGTGGGGCTGCTTTAATAATACAGAGTGCACAAAAAAGGAAGATCCTCTCGAGGGCTCCCCCGGAGCAGCTCACCCTTTCTTCCTCGTTTTCCAGCCAATTCCAAAATACTGTAAGAAAAATAGAGGGTTTTGCATCAAATAACATTGAAACATTTATTTGCTAAAAACCAAGTGTGAATTTTTGACATTTTCCCAATTGCTAGTCCAACCACCAGCTGCCAGTAGAACAGGATTGTTCTGTGGCTTCCTATAAACATCATACAGGTGTCATTAAATAAGGGTCTTGTTATAATGTAAAAAAATGGCAACTTTGCTTTCTTAAAGCAGGACCCTTCACCAGGCAAGGAAGTCAGCATGAGGCTGCATGCGGCATAGCCCTTATTTGTGTACTTAAAACTTGTTTACTAAAATCTTCTTTTATTACATTGTCATTAACGATGTTCTCAAATTTTTGCAAACACAGGGACTCAAACCACATCATAAATTAAAAGCAGGAACAGACTGTACCAGTTTGCTGGCGCTCAAGCATGATTAGCTTATTAGGCCATAAACTCAACTTTTAAAAATATAAGTAAATAATTTTAAGTTGTAATAAAACCTATTTAATAATCAAGGAGGACTAGGACAGAAGCACTAAAATATTCTATGAAGAGCAGGGATGCATTATTCTATTCAAGTTTGTACTCTCAAATCATTTATATATTTTTCCTAACTACTTTAGAATTCACATTTGTTCTGGATAGGTTGGGTAATGCATATTATGTATTTGTTTAAATGCTTTATGTAAATGAACTCATTTAATTATCACAAATAACCCTAAGGTGTAGGTAGAACTATTATTCCCATGTGGCAGATCTGTAAATTGAGGCCCAGAGAGGACACACTACTATTAAGTGACTAAGCCAGTAGTCAAACTGGGTTGTCCAGCCCTCAAGTGTGTGTTCACAGAGAAGTCACCTATAGCAAATCAGTGTTATTACTTTTGACTTAATAGTGCCCTGGCGCAGGTGTCCAGTGAAGGGTTCCAGGAAAGGAGGGCGACACTGCTAGGATGAAACACGCAAGGTGGAGAGCCAGAGGAACCGGGGTGAACAGCCTGGGAAGGACATTGAAGCCATTGAGATTCCAGTTTCCTTGCTCCTCAGCAAAACGCTTGCTCAGCTGGGTTCACAGACTGGTGGTGACGACAAACTTTGTGAAAATGTTTACTAAGTTGTAAACCCTGCATGCATCAAGCATTATTTTTTCCCAAAGTTAAAATTTCTAAATACCTGACTTGCAATAGAAATGCTGCTAAAATATGTCACACACTTTGCTGCCTTCTCTAGGGTGTACAGCTTTTTCCTGATGACTCAGTTTCACGTTGTAGTCAAAGAGCTATTTGTCTTATGCTAAAGCCCCCCAGTTCTTCTGTCTGATTCTTTGTTTTTCTTGCTCATCAGCCTGCATGAGAGAGGATAAACAAGGCAGGGCTGAGCTGGGAGTCACATTTCCTTTCTATCTGCTGTCTTCCTTGTCAGGATCCCTACTCTAAAACTGCTATCCCTAATCTACCATGGACTTGGAAATAATGAAACCAAGCTTGTCAGAATCATGCCTCAAGTAAGAGAGTGAGTAGTTTTCAGGTGAGAGCCGCATCATCCTCTTCTGACTGTAGCTCACGAGCGTCATCATTTAGACTAACGTATTTGACAGCTCGGAGGCTTTTCCTGGTGAACTGCCCTGTGCCAAAGGTCGATATAAGGGACTCCAGGCCAGTGAGGTGAACTATATGCCTAGTCTACATTTATACTGAGTGTGTGAATTTTTGCAAAATTATTTTAAAAGCTTAATAATCAACTCCTGACTCACCTACTGCCTGGACTATGAATTCTGAATATCAGAAGACAATTTTTGGTATCACAGCACATCCCTTGAGCACTGCCTTCTCCCTTCTGTGAGGGTTTTAATATTCTTACAGTGGAATATTATAGAGCAGTTATAAGATCCAAGTGTGTCAACATAGTTATATTTCAAAACCATAATTTGAGCAAAATAGCGAGTTGTAGATTAATAAAAGCAAGTTGTAGTATAATGTCATTTATTTGAAACTTAAAGTTATGCAAGCAAGATCATATTTTGTTTATAGACATATACATTTGTACTAAAAGATAAAGAAATGCATGGGAACAGTAAACACAAAAATCACCAAATTTAGGACACTTGATAGCTCTGGTGAATAAGAAGAAAAATTATATGTCAAATGTTTTTTTTTTTCTTGAACTGGGTGTAATGTATGAATGGTAAGCAAAAAATATTTCATTATTTTATAACTGAAGAAGAATAGGAAAAATAGATCAAAATATTTACAGCAGTCAATTATGGGGGATAGGATTATAGGTGAGATTCCTCTACTTTAAAAAATTTCCCCCAGTTTGTCTATTATGATATTTGTCTTATGACAGAAAAAGGACATTGATATATAAGAAGTCTGAAAAATTATTTAATCAGGCACAAAACCTTTTTTTCCTATAATGAGGTGCTAAGCTTAATAGTATACACACAGACACTCATGTACATACACATACTATATATGGAGTATGTAATATATACACACTACATACTGTATATGTATATGTACAAACATACGGTATATAATATATAGAAAGAGTCACACTGGCTATACACTTCTTACTAAGATGTAAATGATTGATAGATATCTTAGGAGCAACTGCAGCAGAGAAGGGAAGAAACAGAGCAAGAAAACATTGAGTGCCTGAAAAGGTTATGAGTGTGTCTGGGGTCAGGGAAGGGATGGAGGGTAGGTAGGAGGTGAAGTGAAAAGGAAAATCACAAACAACGATCACAGTTAGGGGAAAACTGCAGACCCCAAGGTAAAGTGACTGCTGCTACAAGTGACTGGCAAGCCCAGTGAGTCCCACTCATGAGGGCAGGGGCTTGTGATCTGTACAGCCATGGAGGGTTTCTGCCATGTTCCCCTGGATAGTATCCCTTTGCAGTGAAGAAACAGAGGCCTGGGTTGGCTGGGTTGCTACCCCTTCCCTCCCAGGACAAGGACAAGGTTAAGGACGGGCTGGTTCATGTCTGAACTCTGCTTGCTGCCCAGCCTGCCTGAGGCCTGTGGCATCTGACCAGGATCTGCTGCCCTGGAATTCTTCGGAAGAAACGTCTGTTCTACCCTGATCACTGTCAACAACAGTGATTTTTAATTAATGGAAGCGGATGCATTTCTTTAATACATACAGAAGTAAAAGGTTGATTTATGTCTTTTGCGCACACATAGGGATAGCTTAATTTAATGGAGCTGAAACGGGGTGGGGAGAGGGTCTTAGTGAGACCCATCTAGCCCAGCTCCTGTTTACATGGATCCCTTCCCATTCATGACAGAGATGCTAAGGTGAGAGCTACTTTCAAACACTATAGGATGTGGTATAATTACACTGTTCATAAAAGAATTCCAAACTGGGCTCTGTTTTGAATTTGATGGAACGTAATGAGAAATCTCTGTGGCAGATGACATTCTTCTTTCAATTAATGGCTTACTTGCTCAGAATCATCCCCAAAACTATTAGGCACTAATTAGAAAGATTTATGGCCTCTGAAAGGACCCAAACCAAACATTCTTCAACTAGAAAGTGCAGTAAAGCTATCTCCTTTGAGGACTTCTCAGAGGTCATGTATTTAAATGAAATGTGAGTAGACAAAAAAATTTTCTAGAACACTTTCCATCCAGATCTGAAAGTCAAATCGCCCAAATGCAAATCTCATTAGACCAGTTCACAATGTTTCATTCATTCCTTCCATCTTTCAGCCATTCATTCATAAAAATCACCCAACAGATATTTACGGAACATTATTAGGAGCAAGATGTAGGGCTTGGCTGTGTTAAACTGCAAGGATGAATCGAAAGAGAAATCTCTCATAAGAGACTCTGCATGTTGGAAAGAGAACAGAAGTTAGAAATCCTTAATTTAAGCTTAAGCTTTCCCACTTGTTAGCTATGTGACTGTGGGCAAATCACTTAACCTCTCTGAGACTCAAAGTCCTCAAAATGAGGATAAATAATTCCTGTCTTTCAAACTTCATGGAATTGCACTGAGTAAAATAATGTATACCAAATCTGGCCATAAAGTGTGGCATAAATGTAAGAGGCTACTGATATTAAAATACTTACTGCCCAGGAGGGGAGATTTAAAGCACCCAGAAATACCTGTCATCCAGGGTGCCAACCATTAATAATGAGATTCTAAAAATATTAATTAGGCATAGAATTTATTTGAGTACAAAACTTGATGATAGTCACCTGGGAAACACTGACTCCAAAGGGATGGAGTCAGTGCTCCAAAGTGGGGAAGCTAAGGTTTCACTTACATAGGCAGAAACAGTTTTAGCAGAGTTGAAACATTTTACTTATAAGGCTAATGCATACATTACAGCTATTTGGTTAGTACACTGTGCTACATTCCAAGGAAGACTGCTGTAAAGAGGAGTAATGTTTGGAGGGAGTCATCTCTGTTCCTAATCATTTATAGGAAAAGAAAAGAGAGAAGTTACAACTGTATGCCATGTGACTCAGGCTACATAGCCACATTCCTCTTAAGGCTCAGAATAAAGTTCCAACAGCTTTAGGTTTGAATTAATTTCACAAAGACAAAAAAAAAAAAAACCAATGCTATTTTGATAGAGACACAAATTTACTTATTGGTTCCAAATATCTATTGAGCCCTTACGTCGCCAGATGATGTGCTCAAATAAAGTGTAAAGGGGTTTAGAAGAGGAAGAATTATCTATAGGTTCTTTAAATCCTCCCCACCCCCACTACAATTATTCCCCAGATCTTACAGAATCCTTATGATGATCGGTGTGGCTCTCATTTTTTCAACTACTAAATACAACTCACTGTGCATAGACTGATTTCCTTTCATTACAAGGATCTTATTATCTGTTCTTAAAATAATTTCATCCCAGCCTCTCCCTGCCCCACCTCCCTCTTTCTCTCACTTGAAGATGAGAAGTTGAGACAATGGACAAATTTGGAGGCACACAGACCTGCCTGGCCTCTTCCTGGTCCAAGCAGGGAGAACCAGGAAAGCTGTATAATATCTCTGTCTTGGTGATCCCTGTGCAGTGGGGGAAACTACACCAATCCTACAGTATCTTATATAGGGCTGACAGCAGCTTATGTAAAGCTTCTGGCATATTGAACATGCTGAGCAATTGCAGCCATTATCCTTGTAACAAAGGCCATTTTAATCCATCTGCTTCCTCCATTCATGTAATGACTCAGGTTTTGTTAGAGGATTTGATTTAACTGAGTCATGTGGTTTTTTTTTTTCATTTATTGATTTGGGAGAAGAACAATAAGTACGGTTTAAATTTTTTTCAGTAGACTTTAAGCCAGTTTTTCAACAGCTATAGACATGAAAAAACGACATAAATAGGCAAAACACTTGCTTCTTCTCTTATGATCCCTAGAACTGCAGAACCACAGAGTCCCCATTCTTTTGAATCCATTTTTAGCCCTAGTTTTTTTCTCAACCATTTCCCCTGTGGCATGGTTTATGCATGTTTTGCCAAAGGCAGGGGATGTCACCTTTTTGGTTTGGCTACTCTCACTTCAATAATTCAGTTAACAATTACATCTTACTTTTAAGCACATAATGAGAAGGGAATGGCAAATCATCTAGTTGTAAAACATGAAATACTTTGATTTAATACAACACCTTTCCTTCCCCGGTAGTTCAAATACTTGTTTCAGTTATCATAGTAATAGAAATAGGTACTTTGTTTTGTTTTCTGCCTACAATGTAAAACATGCTTTCTAAAGACAAACTTAAATCTGCTAAATTGATGCTACAAGAGCAGTGAGCCTTGGGTGGAGGATGCAGGTATAGGAGGTAGAAAGGGCAACGGCCCTGTGATCAGTGAAAGGATGCCCTGTGAATTGGATCCTTAAAAATGACCTTTGATTCCCCTCACAAAAGCACTCAAGGATGTCCTGAGGTTGTTATCAGTTGCTTATACCACCTGGGGGCACATAGCCAGAGCCTCAGAGCTGTGGAGGGGAGCCAAGAAGGCAAACCACCCCTACTCCCAAAATAGTGGAAAGAATATTTTAAAAGTCTCGGTAGTATTATCAGCACCTGGGTGCCTTCGTGGGGACTTGGAGGCCACGGAGGTTTGCTTCTTGAAGGGAGGAGGATACTTTGTATAGTTGTCTTTTGAGTTTTTACATCATTTACTTCCAGCAAAGGAATTTGTATGCTTACCTGTGTTTGTTGGTCTCTTTCCATCAACTATCACTTCCTTTATGGCATCACCCAACATATGGAAATATATCTGTGCGATATATTCCTGGAAGTCCAACTGCTAGGTCAAGAGTAGAACTCTGTTTTTAATAAGGAATGGTAAAAAGTGCAACCAAAATGAAAACTCCTATTCAGTAACTTGGGATTGGGAAACAAACGCCCATGATAAAGCATATCGACTGCAGGTCTAAACTGTATACCATTCCTGGTAGACAGGGATAGTAAGAAAAATTATAGGACCAGCAAATTCAAAAGGCGTCTGTTTGTTGAATCATTATCCAGGCAATGGGATACATGCATTGAGCAGCCAACCTCTCTGCTCCAGTTTTTACCTTTGGGAGGAAAGATCTGTCCAATGTCCTGCAGGGCCACCCCAAAAAAATGCTCTTGGGAAGTATCCCCTTGTAAGACTATATCACCTTAACAAAACACTTCTGAGTTTTGTCAGTATCCTTTGTACTTGGGCCCAGGGACTTCCTAAGCAGCCCAAGATCAACTCAAATTTGCTCACTGGGCTTAGGCTTTTGGGCTTTAGCTTCCACAAAAATCCTAGCTAATTATTTATTTCATTTTGAGAGAGTTCAGTTGCTAAACCAGTAAGATCTCTCCATATCTGGTTACTTCCTGAAGGTACATCAGCTTGGTCACCTGTTATGATGACCATATCCTCTTTGCTTATGACAATAAAAGCTGATGTGTGGAAGCTGTTCCTCTACATTCTTCTTCATCCAACTAGGGAGCCTAGTAGAAAGTGGTTTGAAGGTATATGAGATCAGGGTGCTCCAACATCTTGGATAGCACTTTTATAATTTTGAAGTTATCAAACTTTCCAAGTCAGGGCACATATCTTGTTCACAGGAAAGGTGCAAAGCTGATAATTTGACCTATGTAGCTTAGTAAGACACATGATTAATGTCTTGTTCTGGACCTTGGAAATCTTGTTTTCTGACCTCGCTTTTTCTCTATCTGCTTTTAGTGAAGTATCCTTGGACTAAAATTGGTCTTTCCTCCTCTACTTAACCAAGATCACAAGAAATAATCAACATACTTGGACAGCTTTACAATTGACTATCAAATCCCGTGAATCTTAGCGATTGATTAGCCTCACTCTCAGTGGGCATGTGCTCAGAATTCCAGAAGGCAAGAGCTATATGACTTAGCAAACAGCATTGTTACTGCAACACATGAGCTGAAAATCATTTTCCTTCTCAGCCCAATTTTGTCCATTTTTAACACTGTCCTTTCAAGGCTTTGATTTTATAGATAAATTCTAGAATCAAAATTTTTGTTAAAGTTGCATCAAATTCATAGAATAATTTGGAGATAATTATTTATTTACACGATTGAGTCTTCCTATCTATGTACATGGTATATCTCCCATTTGTTTAGAAATTAAAGACATAAATGTAGGTCCTTTTTAATAGTTAAACATATTTGTTAATATCTTTTGGTTAAGTCTTATGTTTTTCCAAAAAGGTCTTGCTCCTTTTCAATGCATTATTTTTTCTTTGTTCATTTCATGTAGTTCAGATCACTGAGCATATACCTAGCAGTTATTTTCCTTGTTATTCCTTGTTATTTCCATGTGAATTCCCTAAATGCACATTTAGGCTGAATCAACTCCTACTTCAAGTACAAAAATGATTGTAATAAGAAATGCTATAGTCACATTTGAATATGGAATGTGTGGGAGCTCTAGTGACTAGGGTCATCCTATTTAAGACATTTATTCTTTATTCATTTGCCCGTTCAACCTCCCTTTTTCTCATAATTAAATTTTAAATAACACATATTTTCAGCCTTTTTAAAACTCTGCTTTACCTCACAGCTCATCAGATTAATTAATTAATTCTATGAATATCTGTTAAGTTTTTTCTCATTTACAGAATGAAACTGGAAACTAGAAGTTTATGGTACATTTTGTGGTGGAATTCAATGATACCTAACATGAGCACTTTCCCCCTCTGCTCCTACTCCAGAGTGCACATCCTCTGAAATGATTCCTGCTGACTTGTTCAGAAGGAATAACAGGTTCCCATAACAAGGTACAAGCTTACCCACAAGAATGCTTCTACCACATGGGGAATCACTGGCAAGTTTACTTTATTGAGCACGGTCAAGAGGAGTGGATGGAAGAAGCATTTCACAGATTTTCCATGTATGGGCAACAGCCACTGATTTTTATGGAAAAAGCACTATGAGTTACTATTGTAATCTTTGAGGAGTAACAGGTTACTGAATGAGCCCATGCCACATAAAATGTCAGGCCAAGGACTTAGAGTAAGGGAAACAGTGGCTGAAGGAAGCTATGGTTGCTTAGATTGCATGCAACTAAGCTTGGCTAGAGTCAGGAGCAGGAGTGAGAATTAGGGAAGGCTACCTCTTCCATTCAGCAATGCTGATGCTGATGCCAGCTAGACTGGCCCCAAGGTGGAAGCAGAGGCAGAGCAGAAGTTAGGGTGAGGCCTTGCACCAACCCATATTCTTCCCCCGTCATCATCCATGTCACTCTTCGTAGCCCAGGACCCACAGTGCATGGACTTTTATTTCTCTGAGTATAAGCCCTCCCATGTGTCAACTTCTGCTGCCACTCTCACCTCCCACTAAATAAGATGGTCTTGTGTCTCATTGCTTACAGTCTCAAGTCTATCTTTCCTATGTTGTTTTCTAGATACTCCAATAAATTCATCCTTGCTCGTGTATTATGGCTCTGCTCCCTCATTCATTCATTCATTCAGTCAACAGACAATTACTGATTTCCCCCTATGTGTAGCTCTGTACTAGGCTCTGTACATAACAGAGATAAAAGACACAGCCTCTACCTTCAAGGAACTCAAACCAGTGGGGAAGACTGACAAATAAGCAACTGAATTACAATAAACTCAGTTCCATGCAACACACATTCACTAAATGCCTACCACTCAGGAGACATTTTAATAGGATTGCCTTAACCCAACTGATGGCTTTAATTGGGAATTCCGGCAAGATGGAAACTGTGTGAAAAGTGTATATAAAATGCATTGTAAACTACAAATATTCGCTATTACTATGATGCACACAAGTTGACCAAGTCAAAGTTATTGCTATTGCTTCAGCCTCTCAGCTCTCTAGGCATAGGTAGAGACAGTGAGGAAAATGCAATTTTTACCTAAGCTCCAGACAACTCCTATCAACAGATGAATGAATGTTTCTCTCCAAAGACTGCTATATACTCTTTTGGCTCTACTGAAGCCCTGGCTGGTGGTGACAGGTGGAAGAAAGGTCATCTCCAGAAGTCAGCAAGGGGTTAAATATTCCTGCTTTTTTGTATCCATTTCCCTTGCCCTTGATGGGGGAGAAAGAACACTCCTCCTAGCAGAGACACCTCCTTCACCTGGTGTATGTCCAACTGGGAGCAAAAAGATGGATAAGGAAGGGGTCTTCAGTCCATCAAGGCCAGCTATAAAGTACATGTTAATGCTTTTTCATGATTTTCTCTGGAAGTCAAGGGGACTGTTGCCCTTGGTGATCCCAGAGAAACTTGAAAGAGATCTGATTTGGACCAATCCTCATCCAATAAAAATTCAGGACCACAAGTTCAATTACTGTCCTCTGCCACTCTGCAGGAAAACTTCTAAATCATGGCAGAAAACAAGAATTTGATCTGACAAGTATAAGAGATTTCACACAAGTTAATAGAACTTGGAATTATGAAGCCACTTGAAAATAGCTTTGGACTAAAGATTTTCTCCATGACAGTTATTCTTATTTCCTTGCATTTGTGAAAATGCCCAGACAGAGCCCAGTTACCTCTCCATATTGAAGTGAAGAATTTTATTTCTAATTTTTGCGTGTGTGACAGGTGGGGGTGGGGGCAGCAAAGAGGAATTTTATTTACCGTTTTCTGAGACCTCCTATGCCACTTTGAGTCATCCAGGAAGCAGATGCCCATCAGAATAAAATAAGCAGAAGGGAAATGTTTGTGAAGGGTCCTGGGACAGAGCAGGAGTAGACAGGGAGACCTTTTAGGACCCCATGCAGAGCTGAGACCTGTGCAAGGAAAGAGGGAAAAAAAGGAGAACTGGGTAGGAGGAGATTTAGGGTGCAGTGAAACTGATAAACTCTGAGCCAGGCCAAGAGGAAGCCCCAGAGCAAAGATTTGTTGTTAGAGGACTCCAAGTTGGGCGGGTATGGCTGGTTCTAGCAGCTTTATCATGCTTGGCCACTGGATAGAAACAACCAATGGAGAGCAAGGCCTCAACAGGAATGCTGCATTAGATTCACAGGTGCACAGCTGAAAACTGCCCATGAATTGCTCTCCTTGAAGGTTCTCTTGAAGAGAGATTTGAGTGGAGCACCTCCATGGCTACCATATCCACTCCTTGTGCCACACACATCCATTTCTCCACGTGTGTTAAGTGAACAGCTTCCCTCCCTTTCCTGCGGGCTTCTCTTCCTGAGGAGAAACTCACGTTAGTTGGGCAAACACAGTCCCATCTCTGCAGTTGGTCATTGTCTCCCTTCTCCACTGTCCATACTAAATTCCCCTCACCAGGCCTTGAGAGCTTGCCCAGTGGTATGACCCCAAACTCTCATTCCTAAGTAATCTGAGCCCTCAGTACAACCAGATAAATAATCCTAAAAGGTGCCCAGTTGGCTCCACTGAGTTTCACATATATTCCTCCCCGTTCCCATTGTGTAAAAGTAACCTTGCCTCCCCTGCTGGCCACAGACAATTTTCCCTACCAAAATGATGACTTCACCTCTCACCTTCTGGTCTTTGGACACCAGCAGTCCTAAGTACTCAGGAGGCAACCATAACTTGTAGTTCAGTGGGACATGTGCTATATCTCCACAAGAATGTACCCTCTTTAGAGACTAGAACCTCTAATCCTACAAAGCCCAGTATTGTGGGGGTGTAAATCACGAAGTCCCCAGATGGGTCACTGGACGTGATGGCAAGTGGGCCTACTCTTGCTTGCAATCTTTGATTCCTGGATAGCTCAGACCTACTCAGACTGTGTTATGACAGTGAGTGGGACAGTTAGCATAGCCGTTGGACAAAACTAAATGTCGTTGTCTGTTCCGTGTAAATGCAGACAGTCTCTGCTCCTTCTTTCTGATGGAATAAAAAGGAATGCCAAATCAACAGCCACATACCATGTATATGAGAATTTATGAAATTACTGTAGCAAAGATACTATGTTCAACACAGAACTATAGTCCAGGCTATGGCTTAATTAAGTTTATGGTAGTCTATAGCCATTCTTCATGATCCATCATGTGTCTGTGGGGGCTAGACTGATGAATTAAATGGAGATATGATTAGAACTACTATTCAGCCCTGCATGCTTTAGGTTTTAAATGGTGGCACCAATCTCCATCATTCATACCTCCCCCACTCTGACCTACCAAAAAAAAATTTGAATGCAATATTGTTTTTATTTACTATTTTCTCCAGGAGGCCAAAAACAGAAGGCTTTGGAGTCTTCTACTTGGCCTTCCCCACTGTGCTAGCTCCTACCCGCAGGCCAGGGGTTCAGTGTGAGAGTTATTCCAAATACAAAATATGGGTCCCTGTGAATCCATAGTAAGCCAGACTTGCCAGATCTCCATTCATTAGGGATCTATAGAAACATTCTGGGTCTCTGGGTTTCAATGTCAACTCAGACTCTATGTCCAATACTTCTTTGAATTGTGTAGCCATTCCACTTTCCAAGTATACAGTCACACAAGTAAATGGCCATTGGTCCCTTTGAGGAAGGACTGAGGGAATCATTACAGTGTCTACATGCTATGGTATAGCAGGGTCCTTCCTCTTAGGGACCCAACCACCTCTTTAGTCAATGGGTTTCAGATCAGAAAATTGGCTGAGGGCTAGTAACTGAGCAAGTGATCATGACCTTGTATTGAGGCAACCTACCTCAGCCTCCTTCTCCTCTATTCTTACCTTCTTCTAATGGCATTAAGCAGCACTCTTGGCTTCCCACCTATTTGGCCATATTACATTGACCATCTCCACAATTTCCTGTGTTCAAGCACCTTTGGCTTCCCCTGACATTGCCAGTCATTGTGGTAATGGCAACCCCTGGCATCCAGTGGTTAATGCTGCCACCTGGCCTCTATGACTTCAGGGCTCCATTGCTCCCATTCCTATCCATGAGCCCAGCTCTCTCCTGCCACCATGGGCTTCACCAGCATGTTCCTGATGGCCCTAGTGAATACTGTGTCTTCTGGGCTTTCCTATGCAATACAGTCTTCAAGTGGGTTTCTGACCTCACATAAAATATTGATTCCAACATTCTTTCCTCCTCAAGTCTTTTTATTCCTTCCTCCACCAGCCTCTGCTGGGGCAACTCAGGAAAGTCCACTTTGCTCGATGTTAGCCATTGCTTTCTTTAGGTTGCTAAGAGCCACCTTATCCAGGCATTGGCCCCATACTGGGGGGTTCTTGCTTGTGTCCTAAGAAAGTGCACCAAGTCCATGAATTTCTGTTAATGCAGTTTTACGTTCTGCTCCCCCTGGATCAAGCACCCTGATAATCCGATTCCAAGGGTATTCCCTTTCCTGTGCTGGTACATACTACCTAATTTTTCAGCTCTTTCTGGGTATAATCTCTTCCCTGATTTATCAAGCCCATCGTGTCTCAGTCACACTATGCTGGGATTTAACTTTAGTAATCAGCCTGTTAGCCAGGAGAGGAGGTGGGGGCAGCTATTGAGGGGCACTTGTTGCCTCAGAGGGAAGGGCTTCTTCAGCATCTTCCCACTAGGGGAAGTACCAGCTTTTAATAGAGATGGGTGGATTGCCTTAGCAAGTTCTGAAGGTGCAGGGGAGTCTATATGACTAAAATTCTTGAGGGCATCCACCATGAGGTCCCTATCCTAGGTTCCAGGGTCCCAGCTTTTCCCAACCAGGCCTCTGACTTTAGCATAATAGTCCTGTCTTAACTGAGCAATTAAACATCTCTGGAGCTCTGGAAAACTGAATCTTGTATCCTCTCTTCAACTTTGATCATCCTCCTACTGCAGTAGATAAGAGGCCTCTTGCTCTCACACTTAGTTCTGAATTGTTCATTAACTGCCCTCTGTTTCTCATTATCCCTCCACGGGGTGTCAATACAATATAGTAAAAACTGTCCTTGTAGCTATTGCTCTCCCTAGATATCCAAAATGCCTGAATCACTGTACTGGCAAAGGCATTCTCCTCTATTGGGACATATTTTTCTGGTCACTACCAATGACATCTTCAGCAATTGAGCCACACCACCTTATTCCAGGAACTATCTGCACCCCACATTTCTCTCAGGATGGCATTCTTTTGCCAGTTGTGTGGTGAGTGAGCTGGACCCCAAACCCCATTCTGTGTACCAGCTATTATCATTTTGAGTCATTTAAGAGCAACATCAGGTGGAGCTAGAAGTGCTGGAAATTCACTGGGGAAACATTTGTGAAGGGAAGAAAGGGCAGGAGTAGGTGGGAATGGCCTTAGAACATGATACAAGCCAAAGGAAACAGCTAAGAAAGGAGGATGGGTAGGTAAGCCCCAGACTGCAGGGCAGATATGAGAAGGGCTCAGCAAGGCAGATGAGCCTAGAGCAAAGCTGGTCATCACAGGAGCCCTATGTCAAACAGGAATGGCATGGGGCTGGTATCTGGGCTGTGCCCAGTCTTGGCTGGGCACACACACACAACTCCTCAATGTGGACTCCACTGGAGATCCAAATCTGCAGCTGCTGGAAATTGTCTGCCAGTGGCCCTCGTCCCAACAAGCTCTCTTAAAAGGTTATCTTAATTGGGAACCGGATGTTTGATGCATCTGCCCACAGAAGTGAGAAGCCAGACATCTGGATGCCAGATCAGTGGCCAACCTCCAATGGGACGGAAACTTGGAGAGCTGAATTAGTTCCCCATTGGCTCTGAGGAAGAGTTCAAGCCATGGGTGAGGCCTTCCTTGGGCCATTTTTTTTTGGGGAGTAAGTTCTATACCAGCGGTATCTCCTGATTTCCTTTGGCCCTGTCAGAATTCTTACCCCCATAGGTTGAGCTGTATGCAGAACAAGACTTTCCTGTCTGCCCTAAGCAGCTGTGGCTCAGGACCAAACCTGGTGGTTTTGGAAACTCATGGAAGTATTTTTCCTCTGGGCTCAAAGGGAAGTAAATTCAAGCCAATAAAAGGGCTGGCTTATTGCGGTCAAATCTGACCATTCTAAACACTTGATCTTGGACTTCACTTTAATTTTTCTACTAATTGCATTAAATATCCTCTCTGATAGGCTTGTCTTCAAACACTAGAGGTCTAATTTGTTTGATTGAGGAAGGAAACAAATGAAGGCTTAGAAGTTGAAAGCAAGTAAATCAACTAAATTCTCCCTAAGAAGAGGCTGATAAGAGGGACTGCCTGGGCAATGAGCCCTTAACATCGCTGTGTGGGACAATGGATTTTTCAAGAAGCCCATTTCAAGGAAGTTATAAATACAATCTTCCAGAGGCTAGAACAAAAGAAAAGCCAGAGTCTGTCATGAGGCAGCAAACAGGGAATGTAAAGCGGCCTAACCATGCCGTGCATCAACAGGGTGTGCATGGGCTTCAGAGAGCAGGCACCCCTCTACTTAGAGGCAGCTGGAAGACTTTGGGCAAGGCAGTTGATGCCTGTGAGCCCACATTTCCTTATTGATAAAACAAAATAAGAAAATACCTTTGTTTCTGGTGTATTTAGAGGAATTAAGAAGCAAAACAGCATGGCGTAGTTGGTAAGAGTGAATTCTGGAGTTAGAAGCCCCATCTCTCCCTGAGCAGTTCAACTTTGATGCAGCCACTGAACCTCTCTAAGTGTCAGTTGCCGCTCTTTAAAATGGAGGTGTTGATCCCAGGGTTACAGAGTTGTTGTGATTATTAAGTCCAAAATGCACAGAGAGTATTGAGCACAGGGACGTATAGTGGTGCCACTTCCTCCCTTACACTTCAGTGAGCACCAGCTGTGGGCACGAGCATTTCTTCTCTGAGGGTTTTTTCTTGCCACCAGACCAGCTTTGCTGCCTGGGAGGTGGGCCAAACACTCCAAGGAATGAATGTCCCCCAAGGAATGGCCCTCAGCCAATGTCTGATGGTAACTGGTGTGTAAATATCCCTGTAACCTTCCCTCTGGAATAGGATAACTCAGGTAAGAGTCTCATGTTTCCCTAATGGCAACAAACCTCATAATTCACTTTTAATTGGCTGCCTTTTCCTCTCTGTCTCTCTTCCCTATCCCCTAACATTTTTTCCTCCATCTCCGAAGTAAAATACTTGCATTGGAATTCTTATCTCAGGGTCTGCTTCTGGGGGCATCTAAGGTCGGCAGCCACACACACACACACACATACACACAAACAACAAATCTAGCTGTGATTATTGTACGAAATGTGTTTTATAAAATACAAACCACTGTATGTATAAATATTAGTACTAATAAAAATGTTTGTCAAATTCTCAGTAGAAAAAGAAGGCATCCCACAACATCAACTCTAACAGGTCCAGAAAGAACTTGAAAGTCCTCTTGTTCATACATACCAGCAGTCTCCACTCTTGCCCACCTCAGTGCCCTGCAGCCCAGCACATTCATACTGTCTGCACCTTGGAACCTGCCCATAGTATATGAGTGAGTAGCTTTCTGAGGCAGACTGCGGCAGAGAAAGAGATGTCTCCACAACAACCTCTTCCCTTCTCAGATCTAATGTCAAGTTTGGACCTAGCGATTCTAGGGAAAACAAGGGGGCCTGGCCACTCCACAAAAGACTGACAGCTCCCAGGATGCCTGGAGCTGCCCGGGAGGCTGTTTGGATTTAAACTTCTGTCTCAGCAAGAGGTCTATTTCTTCCTCTACCCTCCTGAAATCTGCCAAATGTGCTTTGTAAAGCCCACCCTTAATAGGTCAGTATGAAAACCAGCCTCTGCAGATTGACAAAATCCCAGGTTCTGAGATGCCTTGCCCCTGCCTCCCCTGAAGCACCTGCCCAAACCAAGCCAGTCCCACTGAATCCCATTCCTGTCATGTCATGGAATGAATCCTGTTTTACATAGAAATGAAATATGGCCCAGAGGAGTTTTCTTTCAGGGTTCATTTTCAGTTCAGTTAGCATGTCTTGGCCTATGGGGAATCCCAAATGCCAAAATACCACTTCCAAACACGGTGGGCTGGCCTGTCTTCACATCCTGAGAGCACCTTCCACCAGGATAGCAAGATGGCTAATAGGGAGTGGGAAGGAGGTAGGACATCCTGAGCCACTTTTGACCATCAGGGGAAACTGTGATGGCAGGGATTCAATTTAGCATATTGGAATTTAATTTCTACATCTGATTTATAATCTAGAATTAACCTTCCCAAGGGCAGGGATATTTTTGTTTGTGTAAGGCTACATTCCCAGTGCCTGGAACAATGCCTGACATACAGCAAGCCCTCAATATTGTCTTGTTTTCTTTTAAAAAATTAAGCTATATTTTACATGTAATGAAATGGACAAAACTTAAGTGGGTGATGAGTTTTGGCAAATGTATATACCCATCTAATCCAAACCCAAATCAAGATATAGAACATTTCCATCACCTCAAAATATTTTCCAGTATCTCTTCCCAAGCAATCTTCTCGCTCCTTCCTAGAGGCAACTGCTGTGTGGACTTTTATCACCTTAGGTTATCTTGGACTTTATATAGATGAAATCATACAGTATGTACCTTTCACATATGACTTCTTTTGTTCAACTTAATATAGTTCAGATTCATCCATTTTGTTGCAGGTTTCAGTGATTCATTTCTTTTTAATGCTAAGCAGATTAAATTTATGAATAAATGTATCCCAACTTGTTTATCTAGTCTCATGTTAATAGACAGTTGTTTCCAGATTTTGCTGATTATGATTAAAGCAGTTATGAATATTCTTGTACAAGTACAAGTGCTTTTGCATATGGATTCATATGTGTTTGTTTCTCTGGGCATCTAGGAATAGAACTGCTGGGTTGTGGGATAGGTACCTATTTAACATGATGAAAAAGAGCCAAACAATTTTCTAAAGGGATCGTACCAGCAATATATATTCTAACAAATATTTGGTGTTGTTAACCTTTTTAATTTCAGTCATTCTAGTGGATGTGAAGCAGAATCTCACTGTGGTTTTAACTGATATTTCTCTGGTAACCAGTAATATCAAACATATCGTTCTGGCATGCAGATAATTTGGATATCTTCTTCTGTGAAGTGTCTGTTGACAACTCTGGACAATTTTTGTGTTGGGTTGTTTGGTTGTTTATTATTTATATTAGAGACTTCTTTAAATATTCTCATTGCAAATACTTCAACAGAAAATAAATAAGTAAGCCTCAGAATTGGAAGAAAGTCAGAGCACAAGTTTTTGATGTTGATGAAGTCCAATTTATTAATTCTTTTTTTAAATGGTTAGTGCTTGTTGTGTCCTGTTTAAAAAATCTTCCCTTATCCCAAGCTCACAAAAATATTCTCCTATGTTTTCCTGAAGAGGCTATATAAGATTAGTGTTTACATTTAAATCTACAATCCAACTCAAAATTAATTTTTGTGCATGGTCTGAGGTAGCAGTTGAGGTACATTTTTGCTATACAGTTACCCAATTGTTCCAGCATCATTTGTAGAAAAGGTTTCTCTTTCCTTATGGAATCACCATGATGTCTTTAGAGAAGATCAACTGACCACATATGTATAGATGTATGTCTGGACTTTATTCTGTTCCATTGAACTATCTGCCTGCCCTTGTGTCAATACCGTCTTAATTACTATAACTTTGTATTTACTCATGAAAGTAGTGTGTGTAAATGCTCCAACTTTGTAATTTTTTAATGATTGTTTTTACTATTCTATTTACTTTTTATTATGACCTAAATTTTAGTGTCAGCTTGATAATTTCTACAAAAAAAAACCTATTGGGATTTTAATACTACATCAAATCTCTAGATTAAATTGGGGAGAAATGATCATTGAACAATATTAAGTATTCTCATCCATGAATATGATGCATCTCTCCAATTCTTTATGTCTTCTTCATATGTTTCAGTGATGTTTTATAGCTGATAGTTTTCAGTAAAGAGGTCTTGCACATCTTCTAATAAATTTATTTGTCAGCACTTTATGCTTTATAATGCTGTTACAAATATGAACTTTTATATTTAATGTTCTAGTTTTTATTCCTAATGTAAAGAAATACAATCTATTTTTATATATTGGCTTTGTATCCTGTGACCTTGCTAAATTCACTTATTAGTTTGAATAGTTTTGGTAGATTCCTTTGAAATCAGATTATTTATGTCTGCAACCTCTGACAGTTTTACTTCTTTTTTCTAGTTCTTTTGTCTCTTAGTTTTTTAATGGTTGCTTTTTTCCCTGGCTAAGATCTCCAATACAATGTTGAATGTAAGTGGTATATTTGAACAGATAATCTTGACTCGTTACTAATCTTAGAGGGGAAACATTCAATATTTTAGTTTTAATATATCATGTTAGCTGTTGTTATTTTGTAGATCGCCTTTATCAGATTGAGGAAGTTTCCTTTTATGCCTAATTTTTAAAGAGCTTTTATTTTCATCATGAATTAATGTTGGACTTTGGTCAAATGCTTTTTCTACATCTATTGAGCCAATCGTATGTTTTCTCCTTGATTCTGTTAATATACGAACTTACTTTTATTGATTTTACTAATATTAAACCAACTTTGACTTCCTGGAAGAATGCCCCACTTGGTCTTTATATATTATCCTCAATTGCTTGATTCTAATTGCAATATTGGTAAGAATTTTTGCATCTAGGTTTATGAGGAATATTAGTCTGTAATTTTCTGTTCTTTAGCGTCATTGTCAGCTTTTAGTATCATACTTATGCTGACCTTATATAATTAGTTGGGAAACATCTCCTTCTCCTTTCCATTCTTACAGTTTGTATAAGATTGATACTATTTCTTGCATAAATATTGAATAGAGCTCACTAGTGAAGCCATGCAGTCTGGTATGTGTGTGTATTTTTTAAATTATGAATTTAAATTCTGTAACAGATATGTATAGCTATTCAGATTTTATATTTTTTCTTGTGTTAGTTTTATCTTTCAATAAATTTGTCTATTTCACTTAAATTACCAAATTTGTTGGCATTAAAATTTGTTTATAAAATTTTTTTATTATTTATTCAATGCCTATAGGAGCTGTAGTAATGTCCTCTCTCATTCTTAATATTGTTGAATTATTCTCTCTTTTTTTTTTCTTGATCCATCTTGCTCTAAGCTCATCAATTTTGTTAATCTTTTTCAATGAAACAACTCTTGGCTTTGTGGATTTTGCCAATTGTTTGTATGCTTATTGTTTTATTGACTTGAACTGTTATATTTATATTTTTATATTCTGTGTATTTTGGTATAATTTGCTCTTCTTTTCCTAGCTTTTTTGGTGAAAGTTTAGATCATTGATTTTATATCTCACTTGTTTTCTATCGTAAGCATTTAATGCTACAACTTTTTCCCTGAGGATTTCTATAGTTGCATCCAACAAATTTTGACATTTTGTTCTCTCATTTCCATGCAGTTCAAAATATTTTAAAATTTTTCTTATGATTTCCTCTTTGACCCTTAGGTTATTTACAAAGTGTGTTGCTAAATTTTCAAATAGTTCAGGATTTTCATAGATACATTTTTTGTTATTGATTTCTAATTTAATTATTGTGATGAGAGAACATATATACAATCACTTGAAATGCATTGAGATTCGCTTTATGTTGCTCAACACATTGTTCCATGGACACGTGAAAAGAATGCAAACTCTGTAATTGTAGGGGAAGTGATTTATAAATATGAATTAGATAACATTTGTTGGCTGAGTTATTGAAATCTACTATATGAGAAGTGAGCAAACTTTCCGTAAAGAGCTAGAAAGTCAATATTTTCAGCTTTGCAGGCCACATATTCTCAATAGCAAATATTCATTTCTGTTCCTATAATACAAAACCAGCTATAAACAATACCTAAATAAATAAGGTAACCAGATTTGGCTGTAGTTTTTAGGTGGGTTTAGTTTTAAGACCCCAGTTCTATATTGTTGCCGATTTTCCTTTTTTTTATTATTATTATTATACTTTAAGATTTAGGGTACATGTGCACAATGTGCAGGTTAGTTACATATGTATACATGTGCCATGCTGGTGTGCTGCACCCATTAACTCGTCATTTAGCATTAGGTATATCTCCTAATGCTGTCCCTCCCCCCACCCCACAACAGTCCCAGAGTGTGATGTTCCCCTTCCTGTGTCCATGTGTTCTCATTGTTCAATTTCCATCTATGAGTGAGAATATGCGGTGTTTGGTTTTTTGCCCTCGCGATAGTTTACTCAGAATGATGATTTCCAATTTCATCCATGTCCCTACAAAGGACATGAACTCATCATTTTTTATGGCTGCATAGTATTCCATGGTGTACATATGCCACATTTTCTTAATCCAGTCTATCATTGTTGGACATTTGGGTTGGTTCTAAGTCTTTGCTATTGTGAATAGTGCCGCAATAAACGTACGTGTGCATGTGTCTTTATAGCAGCATGATTTATACTCCTTTGGGTATATACCCAGTAATGGGATGGCTAGGTCAAAAGGTATTTCTAGTTCTAGATCCCTGAGGAATCGCCACACTGACTTCCACAAGGGTTGAACTAGTTTACAGTCCCACTAACAGTGTAAAAGTGTTCCTATTTCTCCACACCCTCTCCAGCACCTGTTGTTTCCTGACTTTTTAATGATTGCCATTCTAACTGGTGTGAGATGGTATCTCATTGTGGTTTTGATTTGCATTTCTCTGATGGCCAGTGATGATGAGCATTTTTTCATGTGTCTTTTGGCTGCATAAATGTCTTCTTTTGAGAAGTGTCTGTTCATATCCTTTGCCCACTTGTTGATGGGGTTGTTTGTTTTTTTCTTGTAAATTTGTTGGAGTTCATTGTAGATTCTGGATATTAGCCCTTTGTCAGATGAGTAGGTTGCGAAAATTTTCTCCCATTTTGTAGGTTGCCTGTTCACTCTGATGGTAGTTTCTTTTGCTGTGCAGAAGCTCTTTAGTTTAATGAGATCCCATTTGTCAATTTTGGCTTTTGTTGCCATTGCTTTTGGTGTTTTAGACATGAAGTCCTTGCCCATGCCTATGTCCTGAATGGTAATGCCTAGGTTTTCTTCTAGGGTTTTTATGGTTTTCAGTCTAACGTTTAAGTCTTTAATCCATCTTGAATTAATTTTTGTATAAGGTGTAAGGAAGGGATCCAGTTTCAGCTTTCTACATATGGCTAGCCAGTTTTCCCAGCACCATTTATTAAATAGGGAATCCTTTCCTCATTGCTTGTTTTTCTCAGGTTTGTCAAAGATCAGATAGTTGTAGATATGCGGCATTATTTCTGAGGGCTCTGTTCTGTTCCATTGATCTATATCTCTGTTTTGGTACCATTACCATGCTGTTTTGGTTACTGTAGCCTTGTAGTGTAGTTTGAAGTCAGGTAGCATGATGCCTCCAGCTTTGTTCTTTTGGCTTAGGATTGACTTGGTGATGCGGGCTCTTTTTTGGTTCCATATGAACTTTAAAGTAGTTTTTTCCAATTCTGTGAAGAAAGTCACAACCAGTACCAGCCGCTGCAAAATCATGCCAAAATGTAAAGACCATCGAGACTAGGAAGAAACTGCATCAACTAATGAGCAAAATAACCAGCTAACATCATAATGAAAGGATCAAATTCGGGGGGAGGAGCCAAGATGGCCGAATAGGAACAGCTCCGGTCTACAGCTCCCAGCGCGAGCGACGCAGAAGATGGGTGATTTCTGCATTTCCATCTGAGGTACCGTGTTCATCTCACTAGGGAGTGCCAGACAGTGGGCGCAGGTCAGTGGGTGAGCACACCGTGCGCCAGCCAAAGCAGGGGCGAGGCATTGCCTCACTTGGGAAGCGCAAGGGGTCAGGGAGTTCCCCTTCCAGGGGTGACAGACAGCACCTGGAAAATCGGGCCACTCCCACCCGAATACTGTGCTTTTCCGACCGGCTTAGGAAACGGTGCCCCAGGAGAGTATAGCCCGCACCTGGCTCAGAGGGTCCTACGCCCACGGAGTCTCACTGATTGCTAGCACAGCAGTCTGAGATCAAACAGCAAGTCGGCAGTGAGGCTGGGGGAGGGGGGCCCGCCATTGCCCAGGCTCACTTAGGTAAACAAAGCAGCCTGGAAGCTTGAAGTGGGTGGAGCCCACCACAGCTCAAGGAGGCCTGCCTGCCTCTGTAGGCTCCACCTCTGGGGGCAGGGCACAGACAAACAAAAAGATAGCAGTAACCTCTGCAGACTTAAATGTCCCTGTCTGACAGCTGTGAGGAGAGCAGTGGTTCTCCCAGCACCCAGCTGGAGATCTGAGAACGGGCTGACTGCCTCCTCAAGTGGGTCCCTGACCCCTGACCCCCGAGCAGCCTAACTGGGAGGCACCCCCCAGCAGGGGCAGACTGACACCTCACACGGCCGGCCAGGTACTCCAACAGACCTGCAGCTGAGGGTTCTGTCTGTTAGAAGGAAAACTAACAGAAAGGACATCCACACCAAAAACCCATCTGTACATCACCATCATCAAAGACCAAAAGTAGATAAAACCACAAAGATGGGGAAAAAACAGAGCAGAAAAACTGGAAACTCTAAAAACCAGAGTACCTCTCCTCCTCCAAAGGAACGCAGCTCCTCACCAGCAATGGAACAAAGCTGGACGGAGAATGACTTTGACGAGCTGAGAGAAGAAGGCTTCAGACGATCAAATTACTCTGAGCTACGGGAGGATATTCAAACCAAAGGCAAAGAAGTTGAAAACTTTGAAAAAAATTTAGAAGAATGTATAACTAGAATAACCAATACAGAGAAGTGCTTAAAGGAGCTGATGGAGCTGAAAACCAAGGCTCGAGAACTACGTGAAGAATGCAGAAGCCTCAGGAGCCGATGCGATCAAATGGAAGAAAGGGTATCAGCCCTGGAAGATGAAATGAATGAAATGAAGTGAGAAGGGAAGTTTAGAGAAAAAAGAATAAAAAGAAACGAGCAAAGCCTCCAAGAAATGTGGGACTATGTGAAAAGACCAAATCTACGTCTGATTGGTGTACCTGAAAGTAACGGGGAGAATGGAAACAAGTTGGAAAACACTCTGCAGGATATTATCCAGGAGAACTTCCCCAATCTAGCAAGGCAGGCCAACATTCAGATTCAGGAAATACAGAGAACGCCACAAAGATACTCCTCGAGAAGAGCAACTCCAAGACACATAATTGTCAGATTCACCAAAGTTGAAATGAAGGAAAAAATGTTAAGGGCAGCCAGAGAGAAAGGTCGGGTTACCATCAAAGGGAAGCCCATCAGACTAACAGCGGATCTCTCGGCAGAAACCCTACAAGCCAGAAGAGAGTGGGGGCCAATAGTCAACATTCTTAAAGAAAAGAATTTTCAACCCAGAATTTCATATCCTGCCAAACTAAGCTTCATAAGTGAAGGAGAAATAAAATACTTTACAGACAAGCAAATGCTGAGAGATTTTGTCACCACCAGGCCTGCCCTAAAAGAGCTCCTGAAGGAAGCGCTAAACATGGAAAGGCACAACCGGTACCAGCCACTGCAAAATCATACCGAAATGTAAAGACCATCGAGACTAGGAAGAGACTGCATCAACTAACGAGCAAAATATCCAGCTAACATCATAATGACAGGATCAAATTCACACATAACAATATTAACTTTAAATGTAAATGGACTAAATGCTCCAATTAAAAGACACAGACTGGCAAATTGGATAAAGACTCAAGACCCATCAGTGTGCTGTATTCAGGAAACCCATCTCACGTGCAGAGACACACATAGGCTCAAAATAAAAGGATGGAGGAAGATCTACCAAGCAAATGGAAAACAAAAAAAGGCAGGGGTTGCAATCCTAGTCTCTGATAAAACAGACTTTAAACCAACAAAGATCAAAAGAGGCAAAGAAGGCCATTACATAATGGTAAAGGGATTAATTCAACAAGAAGAGCTAACTATCCTAAATATATATGCACCCAATACAGGAGCACCCAGATTCATAAAGCAAGTCCTGAGTGACCTACACAGAGACTTAGACTCCCACACATTAATAATGGGAGACTTTAACACCCCACTGTCAACATTAGACAGATCAACGAGACAGAAAGTCAACAAGGATACCCAGGAATTGAACTCAGCTCTGCACCAAGCAGACCTAATAGACATCTACAGAACTCTCCACCCCAAATCAACAGAATATACATTTTTTTCAGCACCACACCACACCTATTCCAAAATTGACCATATACTTGGAAGTAAAGCTCTCCTCAATAAATGTAAAAGAACAGAAATTGTAACAAACT
Organism: Pongo abelii; assembly: GCF_028885655.2. NCBI lineage: Eukaryota > Metazoa > Chordata > Mammalia > Primates > Hominidae > Pongo > Pongo abelii. The sequence goes on along the minus strand of NC_071989.2, from coordinate 79,448,694 downwards.
GTCTCTCAGATCACAGTGCAATCAAGCTAGAACTCAGGATTAAGAATCTCACTCAAAACCGCTCAACTACGTGGAAACTGAACAACCTGCTCCTGAATGACTACTGGGTACATAACGAAATGAAGGCAGAAATAAAGATGTTCTTTGAAACCAACGAGAACCAAGACACAACATACCAGAATCTCTGGGATGCATTCAAAGCAGTGTGTAGAGGGAAATTTATAGCACTAAATGCCCACAAGAGAAAGCAGGAAAGATCCAAAATTGACACCCTAACATCACAATTAAAAGAACTAGAAAAGCAAGAGCAAACACATTCGAAAGCTAGCAGAAGGCAAGAAATAACTAAAATCAGAGCAGAACTGAAGGAAATAGAGACACAAAAAACCCTTCAAAAAATTAATGAATCCAGGAGCTGGTTTTTTGAAAGGATCAACAAAATTGATAGACCGCTAGCAAGATTAATAAAGAAAAAAAGAGAGAAGAATCAAATAGATGCAATAAAAAATGATAAAGGGGATATCACCACCGATCCCACAGAAATACAAACTACCATCAGAGAATATTACAAACACCTCTATGCAAATAAACTAGAAAATCTAGAAGAAATGGATAAATTCCTCAACACATACACCCTCCCAAGACTAAACCAGGAAGAAGTTGAATCTCTGAATAGGCCAATAACAGGAGCTGAAATTGTGGCAATAATCAATAGCTTACCAACCAAAAAAAGTCCAGGACCAGATGGGTTCACAGCCGAATTCTACCAGAGGTACAAGGAGGAGCTGGTACCATTCCTTCTGAAACTATTCCAATCAATAGAAAAAGAGGGAATCCTCCCTAACTCATTTTATGAGGCCAGCATCATCCTGATACCAAAGCCTGGCAGAGACACAACCAAAAAAGGGAATTTTAGACCAATATCCTTGATGAACATTGATGCAAAAATCCTCAGTAAAATACTGGCAAACAGAATCCAGCAGCACATCAAAAAGCTTATCCACCATGATCAAGTGGGCTTCATCCCTGGGATGCAAGGCTGGTTCAATATACGCAAATCAATAAATGTAATCCAGCATATAAACAGAACCAAAGACAAAAACCACATGATTATCGCAATAGATGCAGAAAAGGCCTTTGACAAAATTCAACAACGCTTCATGCTAAAAACTCTCAATAAATTAGGAATTGATGGGATGTATCTCAAAATAATAAGAGCTATTTATGACAAACCCACAGCCAATATCATACTGAATGGGCAAAAACTGGAAGCATTCCCTTTGAAAACTGGCACAAGACAGGGATGCCCTCTCTCACCACTACTATTCAACATAGTGTTGGAAGTTCTGGCCAGGGCAATTAGGCAGGAGAAGGAAATAAAGGGTATTCAATTAGGAAAAGAGGAAGTCAAATTGTCCCTGTTTGCAGATGACATGATAGTATATCTAGAAAACCCCATTGTCTCAGCCCAAAATCTCCTTAAGCTGATAAGCAACTTCAGCAAAGTCTCAGGATACAAAATCAATGTGCAAAAATCACAAGCATTCTTATACATCAATAACAGACAAACAGAGAGCCAAATCATGAGTGAACTCCCATTCACAATTGCTTCAAAGAGAATAAAATACCTAGGAATCCAACTTACAAGGGATGAGAAAGACCTCTTCAAGGAGAACTACAAACCACTGCTCAAGGAAATAAAAGAGGATAAAAACAAATGGAACAACATTCCATGCTCATGGGTAGGAAGAATCAATATCATGAAAATGGCCATCCTTCCCAAGGTAATTTACAGATTCAATGCCATCCCCATCAAGCTACCGATGACTTTCTTCACAGAATTGGAAAAAACTACTTTAAAGTTCATATGGAACCAAAAAAGAGCCCGCATCGCCAAGTCAATCCTAAGCCAAAAGAACAAAGCTGGAGGCATCACACTACCTGACTTCAAATTATACTACAAGGCTACAGTAACCAAAACAGCATGGTACTGGTACCAAAACAGAGATATAGATCAATGGAACAGAACAGAGCCGTCAGAAATAATGCCACATATCTACAAGTATCTGATCTTTGACAAACCTGACAAAAACAAGAAATGGGGAAAGGATTCCCTATTTAATAAATGGTGCTGGGAAAACTGGCTAGCCATATGTAGAAAGCTGAAACTGGATCCCTTCCTTACACCTTATACAAAAATCAATTCAAGATGGATTAAAGACTTAAATGTTAGACCTAAAACCATAAAAACTCTAGAAGAAAATCTAGGCATTACCATTCAGGACATAGGCATGGGCAAGGACTTCATGTCTAAAACACCAAAAGCAATGGCAACAAAAGCCAAAATTGACAAATGGGATCTAATTAAACTCAAGAGCTTCTGCACAGCAAAAGAAACTACCATCAGAGTGAACAGGCAACCTACAAAATGGGAGAAAATTTTCGCAACCTACTCATCTGACAAAGGGCTAATATCCAGAATCTACAATGAACTCCAACAAATTTACAAGAAAAAAACAAACAACCCCATCAAAAAGTGGGCGAAGGACATGAACAGACACTTCTCAAAAGAAGACATTTATGCAGCCAAAAAACACATGAAAAAATGCTCACCATCACTGGCCATCAGAGAAATGCAAATCAAAACCACAATGAGATACCATCTCACACCAGTTAGAATGGCAATCATTAAAAAGTCAGGAAACAACAGGTGCTGGAGAGGATGTGGAGAAATAGGAACACTTTTACACTGTTGGTGGGACTGTAAACTAGTTCAACCCTTGTGGAAGTCAGTGTGGCAATTCCTCAGGGATCTAGAACTAGAAATTCCATTTGACCCAGCCATCCCATTACTGGGTATATATCCAAAGGACTATAAATCATGCTGCTATAAAGACACATGCACACGTATGTTTATTGCCGCATTATTCACAATAGCAAAGACTTGGAACCAACCCAAATGTCCAACAATGATAGACTGGATTAAGAAAATGTGGCACATATACACCATGGAATACTATGCAGCCATAAAAAATGATGAGTTCATGTCCTTTGTAGGGACATGGATGAAATTGGAAATCATCATTCTCAGTAAACTATCGCAAGAACAAAAAACCAAACACCGCATATTCTCACTCATAGGTGGGAATTGAACAATGAGAACACATGGACACAGGAAGGGGAACATCACACTTCAGGGACTGTTGTGGGGTGGGGGGAGGGGGGAGGGATAGCATTGGGAGATATACCTAATGCTAGATGATGAGTTGGTGGGTGCAGCGCACCAGCATGGCACATGTATACATATGTAACTTACCTGCACATTGCGCACATGTACCATAAAACCTAAAGTATAATAATAATAATAATAATAATAATAATAATAAAAGAAAAAAAGACAAAAAAAGGATCAAATTCACACATAATAATATTAACTTTAAATGTAAATGGACTAAATGCTCCAATTAAAAGACACAGATTGGCAAATTGGATAAAGAGTCAAGACCCATCAGTGTGCTATATTCAGGAAACCCATCTCATGTGCAGAGACACACATAGGCTCAAAATAAAAGGATGGAGGAAGATCTACCAAGCAAATGGAAAACAAAAAAAGGCAGGGGTTGCAATCCTAGTCTCTGATAAAACAGACTTTAAACCAACAAAGATCAAAAGAGACAAAGAAGGCCATTACATAATGGTAAATTCAACAAGAGGAGCTAACTATCCTAAATATATATGCACCCAATACAGGAGCACCCAGATTCATAAAGCAAGTCCTGAGTGACCTACAAAGAGACTTAGACTCCCACACAATAATAATGGGAGACTTTAACACCCCACTGTCAACATTAGACAGATCAATGAGACAGAAAGTTAACAAGGATACCCAGGAATTGAACTCAGCTCTGCACCAAGCAGACCTAATAGACATCTACAGAACTCTCCACCCCAAATCAACAGAATATACATTTTTTTCAGCACCACACCACACCTATTCCAAAATTGACCACATAGTTGGAAGTAAAGCACTCCTCAGCAAATGTAAAAGAACAGAAATTATAACAAACTGTCTCTCAGACCACAGTGCAATCAAACTAGAACTCAGGATTAAGAAACTCACTCAAAACCACTCAACTACAAGGAAACTGAACAATCTGCTCTTGAATGACTACTGGGTAAATAACGAAATAAAGGCAGAAATAAAGATGTTCTTTGAAACCAACGAGAACAAAGACGCAACATACCAGAATCTCTGGGACATATTCAAAGCAGTGTGTAGAGGGAAATTTATAGCACTAAATGCCCACAAGAGAAAGCAGGAAAGATCCAAAATTGACACCCTAACATCACAATTAAAAGAACTAGAAAAGCAAGAGCAAACACATTCAAAAGCTAGCAGAAGGCAAGAAATAACTAAAACCAGAGAAGAACTGTTGCTGATTTTCAATCTATATATTCTTTCAATTAATGAGAGAGGACTGTTAAAATCTATGCTCATAATTGTGGATTTGTTTAGTTTTTAATTTAATTGTATTGATTTTTAGTGTTATTCCTGTGTTGCATTTGGACTTGATGTTTATTTGGTCTGATACTAACAAAGTCAAATCAATGTTCTTATAATTAGTGTTTGTATGGTATAGTTTTTCCATTCTTCTTTTTCAACTCTTTGTGGCTCTGTATTTAAAGTATATCTCTCATAAACAACATACAAGTGAATCTTTCTTTTTATTCAATCAAACAATCTCTGACTTTTAATTCAACCATTTAGTTCATTTATATTTTATTGACATGGTTAGGCTTAATTTGACCAATTCGTTGTTTCTTTCTACTTATCACTTCTTTCTTGACTCCTTTGTTTTCTAAAAAATTTTTAAAAAAATATTTTAAAACATATTTTAGTTTTAAAACATATTTTATTTTACCTCACCTACAGGCTTTTAAGCTATGTATCCTTATTTTATATTGTTAGTGGTTGCTGTAAGAAATACAATGTGTATCCTTAACCTAGTATATCTTGACTTAATATCGTATCACTTCATATGTAATAGAAGACATATAACAACGCTAGTTTGGGTCCTCTGAAAAGCAGACACCAAGATGAGGTTAGATATGCAAAGATTTATTGTGGGAAAAATCTATGAAGGATACAAGGCAAAGGAGCAGGAGGAAGTGAAGACATCCTTCAGGCGGCAATGTAGGTTTGACACCTGTAACAGGAGGGAGGAAAGAAATAATTATGTAAATTGAGTCTCAAATTGCTACAGAGTTCTAAGAAAGCCTAGATCAGGCTGAAGAGGTGGGTATTCCTGAACAAATGTTGCCTACTGGATGTGTCTGGCATTGGGCCAAAATGGAGACTGCCTGTAGTACTCTCCATGATATTCAGTCATTGGCTGGCAGCAGCCAGGAAAAGCATGGCATAGGCATGAAAACTATGGTAGATACAAAGGGGCAATAGCTAGAAATTGTCAGTCAGCTATGCTTCCCACACCTGGCTCTCTTGAAGGAGTCTGAACAGCCTGCTTCCATGGCTGTCACATACTACCCTTTGTGCCACATAGACTTCCTTTCCATGTATGTTCAAGGAGCAACTCCTTCAGGGTTCCTATGGACTTCTTTCTTTCAGAAAAAACTTAGAAGAGAGATATTAGTAGGATAATGACAGCCCCTGCTGCTGCAGTTGGTCATGAAGCTGCAACTGATATATATCATCTCCCTTCTTCACTATCTATTCTAAATTTTCGTTATCTTCAGCTAACTGTTTTGCAAATCTTTGTACTTTACCGGTTGGTGTGACCCAAAACTTCATCACCAAGGGGTTTGAGATGTCTCAAACCAGGTTCACTGCATATATCCATTCACAGTGATAACTGGACAAGAGAATACCGGGAGCTGCCTAAGTACATCAGCTGACTCTCACATGCATTTTTCTCAGCCCCTATTGTGTAAGAACAGCCCAACCTTTTACTGCTGATCAGGGTCAACTGTCCTTTCCAAGATGGCAATTCCTCTTTTTTTCCTGCTGGACCTTGGACACCAAGTGATCAATGGACCCTAACAACAGGCAAGCTTGTAGTCAATGGGATATTTGCTCTGCATCCTGGCAAAAGTACACCCTCTGGGCCTCTGACTTTGCAGTGTTCAGAGTTGTGGGAATGAAAAATATGAAGTTCATCAATGGATCATTGAGTATAATGTCAAGTAGAGCCACTCCTGCTTCCACCCCTTGATTCCCAGACTCATATATTCTTCCTATTGGGAACAAGCACTACATAGAGGTCTCTGATTTAGTATATATACTGCATCTTAAGGAATGGCACCTTTCGTTACAGAGCGTTGGCTCTAAACTGATGCTTCAGTTCGCTTTCAGCAGATCTTTCCCGTGTTCTATGAGATTGATTGTCAATGTATAGTGTAATATGTGATACAACGACACAACTTGTGGATTACATGATCAAGAATCCATTCCCACAAATCCTTTGCTATGAAGGGGGTCGCTTGGATAGCTGCGTTGTATGGATTTTCATACCTGCATGTCAGGCATTCTGTAAGCCCTGAATCATGGGGCTGGCTGAAGTTATGCAGACAGGTAAGGCAAATCCAAACCAGAATAGGTATCCTTGTGAGGAAAGCTACTAGCCCTTCTAAGATGGAGGGATCCTAAAGTGTTTAATTTGCCATTAGTGGCCAGTTGGTCTACTCTGCGAACGGCGCGATGTTGAAGGCTAAACATTGGTGGCTGCTGTCTGTTTGTACTTTCAGAAGGAGCAAGAGTTAGACTGGCCTTTGCAAGTGAGAGCTCATGCTGTGTTTTCAGCTGTTCTGTCTGTAGGCCATTCCTGTGTTCTATGAGGCTGCCTGCACTGAATACTGTACACTGTATGGTGTAGTATATGATACAACCTGTGGATTCTATGGTCAAGGGTCCATTCCCACAAATTTGTTGTGGTGAAATGGGTTCCCTGAACAGATGTCTCCATCTCTGCCACCACAGCAACTATATTTATGAGCCCATGATTCCAGTTCTGGGGTGGCTATGATGAGGGCTGGCTAATGTCAACTAACTGGCTCATTTTGTTTACTTTATTATTCAATGATTCTTCTGTTGAATGCTTTCTGGTGGGTGTTAAAGTGTGATAGAAAAATCACACATTGTTCCCACTCCCATGTGTCCATCCACAAGCCTCTACCCCACACAGCCTTGTTTCTGATCTTCCAGTTCTTTCCTTCTGGATCTCTGACCATCTAACCAGGTCATCAGACATTACCCAGGAATCTATAAATGTATTTTACATTGGGCTACTTCTCCTTACACTCAAAGTGAATGACCACGGGTTGCAACTCCACACCTGGGAATATATTCCTTTTCACTGAGTTTCAAGTCAGCCCTGAATATGGATGTAATGCAGCACCATCTGTTTTCAGCTTACTTCCTCTTACCAAGTCAACCTAGCTATACACCAGGTTCAGGCTTTTTCCTCCTGCCTCAGCTGATCATATGACCGCCCCCTGCAGCCATAGGTGTGAGCTGGGAGATGGGTACTGGTGCGACCTTAGTGAGCGACATGGAAGTGTGGATAACCTACTCATGCAGTCAGTTTGTGCCCTCTGGTCCTACAAGGCTTAATCTTGTAACATTTCCATCTTACAACAGACCACTCCTGGTCTGGTCCAACTTGGTGATTTGACAGGTTTGATAGACCCCAGATCAGAATGGATAGTTCCAGGTGCAGGGCCATTGTGTTCCAAATAACCAATCATTCTATCTCTGCCAGGGCCCAGTATCATGCCAAGAGCCGTTTTTCCAGAGACATAATTCTCTGCTACACATGGCATGACCTTGCTCCAGAACTCCAAAGGCCTGTGCTGTGATCCACCCACACAGCCTTGCCAGAAATTTCACACTGCATGCATCTCTTCCCACCACTGATACCGCCAACACCATAGCCTCTAACAGGTGTTATATGGCCTGAGGGGTACATGTTCTGGGTTGAATATTTGTGTCTCCTCACCTAGAATTCATATGTTGAAATCCTAAACCTCAATGTGATGATATTAGGAGACAGGGTCTTTGGAAGGTAATTAGGTCATGAGAGTAGCAGAGTCCTCACAAATGGGATGAGTGCCCTTATAAAAAAAGAGAAACTGGAGCTTTCTCTCACTCTCTTCTCTCTGTTATGTAAGGATACAACGAGAAGGACAGTCATCTGCAAACTAAGAAGAGGCCCTTATCAGACACCAGATCTACTGGTGCTAAAGCTTGGATTTGCCAGCCTCCAGAACTTCGAGAATTAAATATGTGCTGCTTAAACCACCCAGTCTATGGTAATTTGTTATAGCAGCATGAACTGCCTAAGATAGCAGGGTTGCTTGCACCACAGCCTGGATCTGCTGCGGAGCTCTTTCCTACACTGGGTGACATACAGAGCTGGCAGCCTCCTGTGTCACCAGGCACATAGGCCAGGACGATATTCCTGCGTGCAGAATGTGTTGCCTCTAGAACCTAAAAAAGTGGTCTCTCAGGCATTGTGCTTCCTTCTTTGTGGTAAGCGATGAAAGATGCAATCATTTTTCCTTTACTTTGGTGGAGATGTCTTAGCACATCTCAGACCACCACACCCCTAAAAACTTTACTAAAGTAGCAGGTTCTTGAATCATCATAGAGTTTTTCTTCCAATGTCTGGAGCCCATGAGTCTTAGATGGACTTCACTATAGTACCTCCTGTTGCTCATTCGTCTCAATCGGCATGATGTAGTGGGATAATGTGATGTTTTACAAGATGTTCAGACAGTCTAGATCTCTTTGGAATGTATTATGACAGAGGGCAGGAAAATTAACAGCCCTAGGACAAAACTATAAATGAATATTCATTGTCTGTTCCAAATAAACATGAACTATTTCTAAACTTCTTTTCTGATCAGAAAAGAAAAGAACACATTCACAAAACCATTAGCCTTATACCATGTGTCTGAGGCCTTATTTATCAATCTGCTCTAGCAAGGGCACCCAAGTATAGTACAGCAACTACAATTAAGGTGCCTATTTATTTGAGCTTGCAGTAGTCTGCTTTCATTTTCCAAGATTAATCTGGTTTCTGCAGGGCCCAGACTAATTAATGGATATATAATAAAGACTGCCACCTCTGCATATTTTAAAGCTTCAGTGGTAGCATTATTCTTTGCCATCTCCTTGTGAAATGTGATAGATATTTTCAAATTTACTATTTTGGCCAGGAGAGGCAATTCCAGAAGTTTCCATTTGGCCCAACAATGACAGCTCTTATCTCATAGGCCAAGGATCCAATGCCAGGTATGTTGATACCAATTATGCACACAGGAATTGGGGAAGATGACAACTGAGTGGGTCCACAAACTCAGTTGACCCATTGTAAGCAATATTTTAGTTAGGATTTCATATATTACCTGGCACCTGCTAGCCTCTACTCTACCAGGTGGGCCATGATGAAATGGTGTCTGTCGGTATCAACAGCTACTCCAGCCCTGTATCTAATTGTATTTGAAATGCCTGGGTAGTCCTCTTTCCCCAGTGTACATTCACCTAAGTAAATGGCTGCCGGTCCCTTTGACCAAGGAATAGAGAAATTATTAATTTTGTGCTTACTGGAGATTTCCTTCTGGGGACCTTGTTCTTGACTTTTATTGGGATAACTGCACTCAAGCTTCGCTCCTCCATTCCTGCCTTCTTTTTTTTTTTTTTTTTTTTTTTAGATGGAGTCTTGCTTTGTCACCAGGCTGAGGCTGGAGTGTGGTGGCGCGATCTCGGCTCACTGCAGCCTCCGCCTCCCAGGTTCAAGTGATTCCCCTGCCTCAGCCTCCTGAGTAGCTGGGACTACAGGCATGTGCCACCATGCCCGGCTAATTTTTTTGTATTTTAGTAGAGAAAGGGTTTCACCATGTTGGCCAGGATGGTCTCAATCTCCTGACCTCGTGATCCACGTGGGTAGGCATGGTGGCTCACCCCTATAATCCCAGCACTTTGGGAGGCCTGCCTTGCCTTCTTCTTGTTGTTAATGTTAAGTAGCACCCTATGATAGCTTGCCCTAAGATACCCCATATTCTATTTACCATGTCCATAACTCCCTACAGATCAAGACCTCTTGACTGTCTTTCCAACCTTGCCAGTTAATATAATAACTATGGGCCCCTGGCTTCTGGGAGTTAAGTGTCACAATTGGCCTCTCTAACTTTGGGGTTCTGTTGATTATGATGGATGTTAAGGAGCCAATTCAGTGACTACGTTTGCTACAATCATCCCGGCCTACACAGGAAAGACCACTGAATGTCTCAGCAATGCATGTCTCACTAGTGTCTTCATAATGGCCTTGGTAAATGGGCCTATGCTGTAAATGGGACAAATTTACAGATGATATAGAAATTGAACAAATAAATACAAGATACTATAAATAATTTTTAACTAATACACTTGAAAACATAAATGAAACTTTAAAATCATAGAAAAATACAACATATCCAAAATGCACACAATAAAATATGACACCTGAAATGTCCTCTAACTATAAATAAATATAATATTAAATCATAGACAGAAATATTTGCACAAAGAAAACCACAAGCCTGGGTGACTTTAAAACTTAGGCCTGGCGGGGCGCGGTAGCTCACGCCTGTAATCCCAGCACTTTGGGAGGCTGGGCGGGCAGAACACGAGGTCAGGAGATCGAGACCATCCTGGCTAACACGGTGAAACCCCGTCTCTTCTAAAAATACAAAAAATTAGCCGGGCGCGGCAGTGGGCACCTGTAGTCCCAGCTACTCGGGAGGCTGAGGCAGGAGAAAGGCGTGAACCCGGGAGGCAGAGCTTGCAGTGATCCAAGATAGAGATAGCACCACTGCAGTCCGGCCTGGGCGAAAGAGCGAGACTCTGTCTCAAAAAAAACAAAACAAACAAACAAAAAAAATTAGGCCTACAAAAATTCAAAGAATATATTATTCTAAAGTTACACAAACACTTTTTGACAATTATAAAAGAGAAAGAAAAGACAAGGACTACTAAGAGGAAAAGAGTTGTGCTTCCCAGGCCATCTGAAGAATGTAGGATCCAAGGCTCCAGAGCAGGACCAATTCTTGGAGGACCAAGTAGATACTCTGGTCTTGAGCTCTTCATAAACTTGTGCTTGGACCATCCCTCAAAGGTGCTTCTAATTGGCTGCCTTCTCATTCTTTTCTGACACAAACTTCCCTTGGTGCTTCTTATTGGCCATGTCCTGGAATTCTTGCCAAAATTTACTTGGAGGTGCAGGATAACTAGAAGAAGCTGTGGCTTAAGCCTCAAGAACCTGCCAGAGTACTGGGAGGAGTCACAGTCTAAGTCCCTAGGACCCACAAACTATGTTTTGTGAATGTGCAGCAGATGTATACTTATGTATGAAGCATGAAGAAAACCTCCAAGAGCTTGTCCAGCAATTCCCGAGTAGAAAAAAATGTTTCCTGCTTATAGACCCACAGAAAAGTATGGGAATAGCACATGAAGGCTATATCAGGAAAAGCGTATCTAAGACTTTAGTTCTAAGAATGGCAGAACAAAAAGATTGTTCCATAGAACAGTGAATTTGAGCCTTCTTCTGTGGGGTTTCCCTATCCCCTGCAGCTTTATTGGCAAGAAGTGGCAGGTTTGGTTCAGGATTAGTGGAAAACTGCTAGAAATTTAAGGGGGACATTTTGGAGGCAAAAGAGTCATGGAAGAGCTGAAATAAACTCTCTACACACCCTGGTTCTGACTGCTAAACTACACCGTTACAAGTGTGCAGAGGAGGAAAGTGAAAGTCCGAATTTTCTTGAGGTCAGAAGGTGGAAGTCTTACTGACTTGATGTGTCTGAACACACCCTCGGCACTAATTGCTGGCTGACCACTAAACTATGCAAGCACAGGAGAGAGCCCCAAGGGGCCAGGTGTTTTTTAAAAGCCAATCTGAGCAGAGACATCAGCAATTTCACACCATAAAGGAGACAGATTTTGAAGCTTTAGTCCAGAAAATTAAATTGCCCATTAAAACAAACAAACAAGAAAACAATTACCCTCCCCAAGACCCCAAATCCAGAATTGCTATTGTGTATTGCCTACAATACCCAGATTTTAACCAAAAATTACTAGACAGGCAAAGAATAGGAAAGTGTTTCTCATACTCAGGAAAAAAGTAAGTCAATAGAAACTGATTCTAAGCAGGCACAGATGTTGAATTTAGCATACAAATATATGGAAGTAGCTACTATAAATATATTCAACAAATTAAAATAAATTATATCTTTAAAATAAAGGAAAATATACTAATAATGAGTGAACACATAGGGACCCTAACAGATACATGAAAACTATAAAAATGAATCAAATGGAAATTCTGAAACTGAAAGATACACTAACTAAAATTAAAAAAAATTTACTAAATGGCCTCAATAGCAGATTCGAGATAGCAGAGGAAAGAATCAGTGACCTGGAACATAGAACACAGAGAAAAAAGATGGAAGAAAAATGAAGAGACTGAGAAATCTATTGGGAAATATGAACCATTTTATCATATGTCTAAATGGAGTTCCAGAAGAACAGAGAGAAAGAAGCAGGAAAGTATATGAAGAAATAATAACACAAAATTTCCCAAGCTTGGTGAAAAAATTAACTTCCAGGTCCAAGATGCTCAGTGTATCCCAGTAGTACAGACACATAGAAAACCATATCTAGATGCATCATATTCAAATTACTGAAAGCTAATGAGAAAAATCTTCAAAGCAACAAGAAAAATGACCATTACATATAGGGGAACAAAGATGCAATTAATGGCTGGCTTCTCGCCATAAAAAATGGAGGTCAAAATACGTTGCACAAACATTTTCAAAGTGCACAAAGAAAAAATACTGTAAACTAAGAATTTTATAGTCAATAAAGTTATTCCTCAAAATGAAAGCAAAATAAGAAAATTTCAAGATAAACAAAATGTGAAGAAATCAATCCTGGCAGACATGCACTGTGAGAAATGTTGAAGGAAGTCCTTCGGGCTGAAGGGAAAACATATATGACAATAATATTACAAAGAAGAGGAATGTAATGAAGCTATATTGGGGCAAACGTATTATCTCTTATTGAAAATAAGTCTACTTAAAGTAGACTATAATAAAATAAAGGCACATACATGAATCCCCAGAATAATCACCAAAAATAATTCAAAGATATATAGCTAAAAGTCAATAGAGGAGTTAAAATAGTACAATAAAAGATATTTATGTAGTGCAAAGTAAGAAATAAAGCAGTTATGGAAGAAAAATGAGAGATTAGACAAATATGAAATAGCAAAAAGGCATAAACAAATCCAAACATATCAATTATTGCACTAAATGTGACTGCACTAAATACTTTAATCAAAAGACATAGATTGATACACTGGATTTTTTAAAAAAGATCCAACTGTAATTGTCCACAATTTTTCAGAGTGATAATAGTATTCTAAAACTCGTGGTGATAGCTGCATAAGGCATACATTTTTCCAAAACACATCAAACTGTACACTTAAAAAAGATGTTTTCTTCATTGTCTTCTGGCAAAAAAAAGGTGGATGTTAGCTTTATATAGATTATACCTCTATAAAGCTGTAAAAAAAAAACAATAAAAAGAGGACATATTCCAATTCATTCTATGAATCTAGAATATCCATCATAACATATTCAGATAAGAATAAAAAGGCAGATAGCAGGCCATTTTCACTGAAAAAGTAGATGCAAGAATCCTAAACAAAATATTAACAAAATGAATTCAGCAACGTGTAAAGAAGGATAAAACGTCAAGATCAAGTTGGGTATATCCTAAGAATGTAAGGCTGGTTGAACCTTTAAAAGTTAGTAAGTGCAATCTATCATAGTCATAAATTATAAGAGTAAACACACGATCGACAGAGGAGACGCAGAAAGAGCATTTGATAAAATATATCATTATTTCGGATTTAACAAAAATATAACTCTTATGAAACTTGGAATAAAAAGAAATTTCCTTAACATGACAAGTGAAAGAAAAGTAACAGTAAACAACATACTTAATGGTAAAAATGCTTGAGATCAGGAAACATACAAAAATATCTGCTTTTACTACTCCTTTTCAACATCTTAAATATGATGTACAACAGTTTCAGTCAGACAAGAGGAATAAACTTTAGTGATCTATTAAACAGAATCGTGACTATGATAAATAATAATGCATTGTATATTTCAAAACTGCTAAAAGAGATTTTAAATGTTTTCACCACAAAAAGTGAGAAGTATGTAGTGATGGATTTAATTGTCCTGATTTAATCGATCCACATTGTAAGCATATCAAAACATCACGTTGTACCCCATAAGTACATATAATTGTTATTTGTCCATTAAAAATAAAAATTTAAAAATATAAATGTACAAAGTATAATCCATACAGGAGAAGATTGATAAAACAATATATGAAAATTGACAATCTTTGTTTTCTAAAAAACACTATAAAGACAATGAAGACAAGCCACAAATTGTGACAAGATATTTGCAACTAATATAAACAAAGATTTAGTATTTAGAATGTATACAAAATTCCTACAGATTAATAATACAGAGATTGCCAATTCAATAAAATGGGAAAAATTATGAAAAATTTCACAAAAAAATACTAAGGCTGATAAACAATGAAAAAATTATCAAACTTTTGTATTCACAGAAGTGAAAATTAAAACTACAATGAGATACCATTTCACAACTTCCAGTTTGACAAAAATTTAAAGATCAGACAATGTTAAGTATTGTTATGAAACAGGAACTTTCATGCTATTAATGGGAGTATGAGTTATTACAAACACTTTGGAAAACAATTGGCAGTACCTTACAGAACTGAACATATGCATACCCTATGATTCAGCAATTTCTCTGTAATATATGTATTCATAGATTCATCTCTTGATATATGCAGGGGATTGGTTCCAGGACGCCAGAATATCCCAAAATGCACACATATTCAAGTCCTGTAGTTGGCCCTGCAGAACCCACGTATAGGAAAATTTGGCTTTTCATAAACATGGCTTTTGCATTCAGCAAATACTGTAGTTTTGATCCCTATTTGGTTGAAAAAAACTCGACTATATGTACACAATAATAAACAAGTCTTTCACGCTCAAAAGTTCTCTCAGTGGACCCACACAGTTCAAACCCATGTTGTTCAAGGGTCAACTGTATATATATGTACATATATGTATATATAAGTACATATATGTATATATAATATGTGTATATATAATGTATGTATATACATACATATGTTCAAACATTCTTGAATATATACACATGTACTTGTGCAAATGTACACAGTCCAAATGCTCATCAACAGTACCACAGATATAAAAATTGAGGTTTATTCATACAATGGAATAATAAATGGCTGTTAAACTAAGTGAGCAATATCTATGCATATTCATGTGGTTGTATCTCAAAAATATACTGAGTGAAGGAAATAAGTCATGTGGATTTCATTTCAAAAAATGAAAAACTGGAAAAATTGAACAAATTAATGTGTAGGGGCTATATATTAATAGGTAGTAAAATGATAAAGAAAATCTAGGCAACAGCTAACACAAAATTCAGGACACTGGTTATCTCTGGTGGGAAGGGAAGGGCAGGATAGAGAGAGGGAGTCTAGGAGCCCCTAAGTTCCAGGAAGTGTTCTCTTTCTTGTGTTTGAGTGGTGGGTACATCCCAAATTAATTTTTAAATTAAACTGTACATATTTGTTTTATACATTCTTTTGATGTGGGGTAATGAGACCTTTCATACACCCTTGGTGGGAATGTAAAATCATGTCTCTTTGGGAAAACAGTTTGGTAGTTTGTTAAAATGTTAAGCATCACATTAAACCTACCATATGATGCAGCCGTTTACTCTTAGGTATATGCCACAGAGAAATGAAGGCATGAATCCATACAAAGACTTGGAAACAAACATTCAAAGCAGCTTTCTTTGGAATAAGCAGTAACAACTGGAAACAATCCAAATGCCCCCACGCCTCCTCCACCAACAGGCAAATGGATAAACAAATTACATCCATACATTTGAGATGCTACTCAGCAATAAAATGCAATGGAGCATTGATAACACATTATACTCAGCATATTTTGAACAAATCTTATATTTTGAATAAATCTCAAGACAATCATGCTGAGTAAAGGAAGCCAGATTAAAAAAAGAACATATTGTATAATACCATTTATATAAAATTCTAGAAAATGCAAACTAATCAACAGAGACAGAAAGCAGCTCTGTGGTTGCCTATAGGGAATTAGTGGGATGGATTATCCAGGGGCAGGGGAGAACTTGTCGGGGTGAAGGACGTGTTTATTATCGTGAGTGTGGTGATGGTTTCATCACTGTGTACATACATTCAATTGTACACTTCAAATATGTGCAATTTATGTATACTAATTATATGTTAATAAACAGATATACGGAATATATTTTATATATATATATATATATAAGTTCAGACAATGGGAAATTTTACAAAGAAAAATGAAATAGGACATATGATAGAGACTCTCAGAATATGCTGCCTTAGAGCCTTAGATAGGATGGTCAGGGAAGGCCTCTCTGAGCAGGTGGCTCACTGTAATAGCTGTGGCCAGATTGCCTTCCAAAAAAGCTGTAACAATTCATATTTCCACCAGTTACGAATGAGGGTACGTTTTACTCCCATTTCTCTACCAGGGGCAAGGACATGTGTCTATTGTTTTGCTGATCTGGTGAGAGACGTCCTTTCTCAATACCTTCTGTTAACCTTGTTATTTACATCAGTCGAAGCTACGAATCTATTTATTATTAATCCAGAGAGACACTCTTCCAGATCTAAACACTCAGTCTCTCAAAGGAGCCAAGCCGTGGTATGCACACCCTACAGGCATCCATTTCTCTACACACCTCTCTGCGCTGGCCCGTCAGTGTTCTCCATGTCCTCTGTTATCAGGGCCAACAGCCTTTGTCTCTTTCCATTCAGCTGACCTTATAGCAAGGCAGTCAGGGCTTCCAGAAGGTTCTAAGTGGGTGAGAGAAAGACGGTTGCTTTCTTCTCTCCAATCCTTTGACAGGAGATTTACTTCATCTTTACACAGAAAGAAAAAATATTAAAGAGGCTAGGAAACAGGCTGGTTTAATTTAGGAAGCACCTC
The DNA here is from genome assembly GCF_028885655.2 of Pongo abelii. Lineage (NCBI taxonomy): Eukaryota > Metazoa > Chordata > Mammalia > Primates > Hominidae > Pongo > Pongo abelii. The sequence continues at coordinate 79,431,502 of NC_071989.2, read as the reverse complement.
AAGTAATTAAGCATTGAAATGTTGCTTCCCTGGTGCAATATTCTCCAGCACATTTTCTTAGATTCAGAGCTAATAAAAATCAACAACAATGTGTTTGGGGGAAGGGCAGAGGATGATGAGTGATGAGGGAAAAGGGGATGTAAACAGGTAGGGAGAGAAGGATGCCAGTTATTTTAGCCTATAAAAGGGATGAATTGTAAGCGACCAATTTCCACGATGGATAAAGATGTGCATGTCATTGTATACAGCCCTGATACTAGGAGACAATTGTGGACCCTCCTCCAGCTGGCCCACTGGGAGGATCTGACTATTTTGGCTCACATGATCCAATTCCAAGGGAGGGCTCTTATTTCACCTCTTCCCTGCTTTCTTATGCTGAGGAAAGCAGGATTGCTGTGATAATGGAAACAAAATGTTAGAAGGAAGTTGGCTCTGAAAAATATTATAGAATAATTGGTTATTCTACCACTGCTTTCTACCAAACCACTATCTTCCCTTGAGAGCCCAGAGTTCTGAATTTAAGAAACAAAATAAATCTTTCTGTTGCTCAGACACCTCTAAATTCATTGGTATCTTTGAGATCCAACACTCTCAGTGAACATATATTGTGTCTGCTGTCTGGTAGACATTCAGAGCCAGCGCTAAGTCCTGTGGCCCTTTTATAGTGCTATCAATTTGTCATCTGTCCTTGTTTTAAAGACCAACACATTCTTGCCATGGCCTCATCTCACAATAATGAAGTCTTTGGAAAATTAGCAATCTCAGGCATTTAAACTTGCACGCGCACTGTGAGGCAAGGTGTGGGACAATGACTCCAGCTGCTAAAAGGGAATGTGCAATGATTATACTTACTCAGTAGACTTTATTTTTCACACTGCCTAGGCTGCCCCTGGTGATAAGCTAGCCATTTAAGAAGGCATTTGAACTCTGCAATTCCCAATGTGTTTCTTAGGCCTTTGTGTCTTTGTCTGTACTGTGTCCTCGTCGGAAACATGCTTCTCTCTGTTCAAGCACTCATCCATTAGCCAAAGATATATTTTTCCTTTGACATTTATAGTCTCCCCTCCACGTATTGAGTATTTTAGGAATTTAGGTTACAAGATATAATACAAATAGTCCTTATGATGGAGAATCTGAGAGTTTAATGGAGAAGATTGGGAGATACACACACACAAGCACACACAAACACACACACACACGCAATGGCTAAGAATATAGGCTTTGGCATCATATGACATGGGTTGTAATCCCATCTCTGGCACTTATGGCCTTGACTAAGTCATTTAATCTTTCTAAGCTTCAAACTCTCATTTATAAGATGGAGATTCATTCATCTAACAAATATTTGTTGAGGGCCCACTTTGTGCCCAGCACAGGCCTAGTACTAGGAATCTAACTTTGGACCAGCCAGACAAAAATCCCTCCCAAGTGCAGCTAGCATTCAGATATTAACAGACAGATTGAAAGTTAAACAACAGAGACATAATATGCCAGGTAGTGATGAGTGCTATGAAGCAAAATAAAGCAGGGTGAGGGGATAGTAAATGGAGGAAGATGCTGTTTTTGGTAGGTCAGAGAAAGCTCTCTGAAGAGGTAGCACTGGGCAGAGATTTGAGTACGTTGACAGAGGGTCACTGTGACAATCTGGGAGAAGAGCATTCTAAGTTAGGCCCTGAGATGAGAGAGCACACCTGTCACAGTCAACCAATGGCAAAGTGGCCAGGGAGCTCAGGGTCACCAAAAAAAAAAAAAAAAAAAAAAAAAAATTGGGCTTTTGGAAAGAGGTGAGAAATGTGAACAACAGAAATGGATCAAAGGTTAGGTTAAGCTAGTAGAGGAGACTTCCAGTGTGCAAATGTGACAAAAATTGCCCTCACTCTCCCCTTAGCAGCCTGGTCTCCCTCTCACTCCCACAACTACAGGTCCTGATAGTACTGGAATGAAACTTTTTGTGATAAACCTTGGAGGCTTGCAAATCTTTTAGATTGATGTCCAGAAAGAAAGGAAGATATAAGTAACAGAGAGAAGCTGAACTCCAGAGCAAGAGACCAACCTGAACCTGAAATCTTCCCCACAATACTCTTCGAGTTTTCCTACTCTGTGAAATAGCTACTTACACTGCCTGAAATTCTACTAAAGATACATATGTATCACTATATGCCCTCTCTCAAAAGAAGAAAAGAAAACTCTCAAAATGTGACTAGAAGTGTTACCTAGTCATTTGCACATGAGTATAAATTAGTGTGTTCATCTTTCTTTCTAACATCTAGCTGACATCATTTTCTCTAGAAGAAAGAGTATTTCAGTTAAGGGTAAAAGATAATAAGTAACTCTTTATGTTTTTTCATGTATTTTGTTCTACTTTATATTCCTGCTGCTTCTGAAAAAATTTGAGGTAGCAAATATTTTTAAATTTTGAAGATTTGTGGAATAAGGTGGACTGATTCCACTCTTTCTTCTACCACTTCTGCCTCCTCCACACAAAATAGTGATGCTATCTATAGCTGAAGGTATAGTTGGAACATGTTAGGAGGTTTGGAGACATTGAATTAAAGAGATCCTTGAGAACATAGAAAGTAAATTGTTTCCCACTAGTTATACTACAAAATCCGCACATGTTGGAGCAGAGCAATACTACATCAACTTAAAACAAGCCAACAAACAAACAAATTTAAAAAAACCAGAATGTCTCCCAGGCTACCAATTTTGGCTCTGATCTGATTGAAGACATCATCACAATTAAAGCAACAATATGTCTGGCAAAAATTAATAAGAAGAATAAGAAAAGCCAGAAAGCCCAGAAAAGAGAATGTGAAAGAAGCAACTCCCAAGCCTTGATTATGCAGAGTGCCAGAAGAGAGACTAGTAGGGTCTAAAGTTGTCCTGTCTAGTCCTGTGACAGTTGATCCCTGATCTAAGTGAGGCTCAACACAGTTTTCTGATTGCACTCCAGCTTCCCTTACAGATTTGCTTCCAGGGAGGAAATGCACTGGTAGCAACATGCTTGATAGCCAGCAATGTTTTTAACTGCCATTCTGGTTGGAACATCAAGCTGGTATGAGTCTGTTTAACCTGAGTCAGACCCTGAACTCCAATCACTTTTGACTCTAAGGCCACAAGAGGCTGTATGCACATGACCTGATTATTATGAACTGTGGCCCAGGACTAGAACTGTATTAATAAAGAGAGGAAGAAAAATCTTCCTCCTCCAATTTCTCCTCCCGTCCTCCCCTACTGTCCCCCACTAGTCCCGTCTTCTGCACCCACACATATTCTGTTCCTAGATCCCTCATTTGTGTTACAATTCAGCTTCATTATAGATTAAGTGGCTTCTGGGGATATCGTGAGACCTTCTCTCCACTGTTATTTCTCTGAGAAAAAAAAAAACATTGTTAATTCCAATGTCTGATTTTCAAATAAATTTTGGACCATGACCCAGTTACAATGTGGGGACATTTTGTTCCTGTAAATTGGTCTTTCTAGCCAGTGTCTGGAAGCTGGCTGGGAAATGTACTTAGTAAATCACTCCCAGTGGTTTGGGAAAGGACAGAGAAGGTTCTAGAAGAGATGAGTCAGGCAAGGGGGTGGGCAGCACAGAGGGGAAAGGAACAAAGAGCCAAGCAATATTCTGAAAACAGGATTTGTACCCAGCCAGAAATAACTGTCTGATCACGCCTAGCTAAAGGCTTTCTGAAATGACAAAGCAAATATTAACAGAGAATTCTTTAAGAGCCTCTCTCAGTGAACACAACATTCTTTTTGGTGATAAGCCAGGTGGGTTTATGAATAATACACTTTGCCAAGCAATCTTGATAAGACCTCATTCTCCCCTCCAGGGCTGGAGAGTTGAGAACTGAAGCTTTTGTATCTCAACAAGAATATAGCACCTGACACAGGAACCCACCTCCCTGTACTCACCAAACAGCTTGAGATGAACATGATGCCCGTCACAAGGATGCTAAAAAGCCCAAAGGACATGCTTTAAAAAACCGAAGGAAAATGATCAGCTTACTTTCAACCCCCTACATGGAAATGGTGGGCTTGGGCAAGAATAGCTCAATACTTATCCAGCTACTTCTTACCTAAACTGGTGTGTGAGTGAATGTGAGTTTCTGTTTGGCAGATGCAGGGATCTGGGATGAACCAAAAACTGTCAAAAGAGAAAAACTCGTACAATGTTGTTGTTGCAATCCTTCTGTCTTAAAATTAAGCATGTGGCTCCTTTACAAAGGGATTATAACAGCAGCTTTGTCAGAGTGCCATGATTATACATATTGAAAACTACATTCATTCATCCATTCATCCATTCATTTAACAAACGTTTATTGGCTGTACTGTGTTCCAGGATGCAACAGGCCTAGGAGAGGCAACAGAAGGTACACAGTTGCAACCTTGTAGGAAAGAAAGAGAGTACACAGGAGACTTTGAAAGTACAGAGGATGGACATAGAAGGGGAGTGAAAACAGAGATGGTCCCAGCCAAGTTCAGTCCCAACTGGTCAATCATTTACAGAGTAGAAAACAGCGGTACCTCCAAAAAGGGGTGGGGCAGAAAGGCTGGATCTGATACTGTCTGGGAAAAGCAAATGAACACTCAAAAAACTGAACCCAAACAAGCCACAGCAAGTAAATACACGCACAGGATGACCATCTTGCAATATGCACATTGTGGAGGAGAGGAGAGCAATGTAGGACTCCGACACGAAGGCAGGCCGGAATGCGACCCAGAGTGACGGGGGCCAGAGCTTTCACAGGGAGAACAGAAATTAGCCTGACAAGGTCAGAATGCCCAGCTATTTTGACAGTGCTTGTCAATATTTACTTGTTCAAAGTGTCCCCTCCACTTGAGAGAGTTGATACAGTTTCCCAAATCTGACAACTAAGAAGCTGGCAGGGTAGTCTCAGAACAGCAGTGACTGTTTTCAGCATGGGGTTAGGGGAAGCACTCCAGCTCTGAGGTCAGAGTTGAGTTTCTAGCAAAGCTCTGCCACTCCTTGGTCCTCAGTGTCCTCATCTGTAAAATGGGGAGAATAATAGAATTGCTTCAAAGCAAGGATTAAATAAGACAGATTCTGTACCAAGCTTATCACATCATGAATAGCCAGCATGTGTTAGCCATTATCATTGCCAGCAGTAAAGGAGAGCTATTACTATTTGTTGTCTGGGGAGACAGCAGTGCCCTGGTGTCACAGCCACATGATTTTTAGGCAAAACAGAAATCAGCCAGGAAAGGGGAATTCTGCATCCCCTCCTCTGTGGCTCCTCATCTGCCGAAGCCCCTTCCCCTGGGACCACACTAATTTAGCAAGAAATGTGACTGTTGAGCCCAGGATCCTACCTGCCCATTCCCCAGATTCATTCACACACTTGCAGATAGACTTCAGGGCTGCTGTAATAGAGACTAAGGTAAGGAAGGAAGAAACAGAAAGCAACCCTCCAGTGTGAGGGAAAGGAACAATGCTGAGATGTGGTAAAAAGAAAAAACACCCACCTCTACAGATCAAACACACCATCATAGAACAAGAGCCAAGATACAGAAAGTTTTCCTGAAGTCACTGAGGGGAGGGAAACTGAGGCTTATTAATGTAATGGGACTTAAGTGAAGGGCCACCAGCTTGTTGGGTGACAGTCACTGAGGACCTGTGTCCTGGCAAGGCCTCATCCACAGTTCCTGCAAAGAGCAAGAGCAACAGGCCAGGAACTGTCCAGAATGTAGAATTAGGATTGGCCAGAGATCTGATGAAGAGAGATGCAGAGGATCTGGTAAGTGCTCTGGGGATGCCAGTCAAAGATGCAAAGAGGACAGGGAGAGTGGGTGGAAAAGGCACGGCTCAGTTATCTCCCTGCAGGGGGCAAGGGCAGGAGGGGACACAGGCAGTGAGCACATCAGCTCTGACTCACAGGAACAGTAAAAACGATCCACACTAATTAGTTTGGGGATTTTCTTCTGAATTAATTTATTTGATAAGGATTTCTCTGAGAGTCTGGAAATTAATCGGCTATGGTCTGAATGTTTGTGTTCCCCCAAAATTTATGTGTTGGAATCTCAACCCCCAAGGTGATGGTATTAGGAGGTGGGGCCATTGGGAGGTGATTAGATCAACAGGCCTTCATGAGTGGGATTAGTGCCCCTATAAAAGGGGCCCCAGAGAGCTGCCCTGCCCCTTCCCCCATGTGAGAATACAGCGAGAAGGCACCATCTATGAACCAGAAAGCAGGCCTTCACCAGACGCTGAATCTGCTGGCCCCTTGATCTTGGACTTCCCAGACTCTAGAACTGTGAGAAATAAATTTCTGTTGCTATAAGCTAACCAGTTTATGGCATTTTGTTATAGCTGCCCAAATGAACTAAGACAGACATATTGGAATTGAGATGTAAGAACTAACTCAGACAAAGCATTTCAGTCCATTGTCATGTGTAACGGCTCCCAGTCCCCACCCCATTCTAGGGAATAGAAGGCATCACCTTCAGCCCAATGCCAAGACCTGCCCGAGCAGAGCCACTCTCAGGTACTTCATGGCTGGAAAGAAGGAACGTGGTATTTGGATTCACAAGGCCTTATCAGGCATATCCAAGGGTTAGGAACAAGAACTTTTGGGCTCTCCTCTTGTATCTTCTAATAATCTGAAGACTCCATTAGAGTCAAGGTGACCAGCCAAAACATCTGGAAGAAGATGCCCAGAGATGATAGCAGGATTACAAAAAGAAAATAAATACGTGCTACAAATGGTCCCTAATTGAAGTTTTTAATCATGTCCCTCAGATTCCTAGTTTCTTCCTTAACCAAAGGGTATGAATCAAGTTAAGCATCTTGACAGAGAGATTCTTAGCATAGAAACCTCCTTATGAGTATACAATGGTCAAAGAGAAACCTGGCATAACCCTCATCCCTGCATCCACCCCAAATTCTAGCTTTAGGCTATTTCTTTCTTTTCTTTTCTGTTTTTAAATCTTGATCTTTTTACAGTTTATTCTTCTTGTACTTTTTTATTGACATATAATAGTTGTACATATTTTGGGGGTACATGTGATATCTGGATCCCTGTATACAATGTGTCATGGTCAAATCTGCATAACCGGATGCCCATCACCTCGAACATTTATCTTTTCTTTGTGTTGGAAACATGATAATTCTTCTTTCCTAGTTATTTTGAAATATACAGTAAATTATCTTTAACTATAATTTCCTTACTATACTACTGTATACTAAGCTATTTTTAAAACCAGGACTCTCCAGACTTGGGAACATTTTCAAATAGAAAATAATGGATGTGGCCGGATGCGGTGGCTCATGCCTGTAATCTCAGCACTTTGGGAGGCCGAGGTGGGTGGATCACAAGGTCAGAAGTTCAAGATCGGCCTGGCCAATACGGTGAAACCCAGTCTCTAATAAAAATACAAAAATTAGCCAGGCATGGTGGCGGGCACCTGTAGTCCCAGCTACTCGGGAGGCTAAGGCAGGAGAATCACTTGAACCCAGGAGATGGAGGTTGCAGTGAGCCAAGATCACACCATTGCACTCCAGCCTGGGTGACAGAGCAAGACTCTGTCTCAAAAAAAAAAAGGAAAGAAAGAAAGAAAATACTGGACGTACTGTACTGCATTCTCCTAGAACCTATCCCAGACACTTGACCTTTGCTAGGACCCCATAGTCATTCATCCTGGGGGAGGCATGGAAGTGCTAGGATGGGTCTCAAACAGTGAATCTAGATGCTTGATAGATGCCAACTACAATGAATTCAATATAGGACTTTTCTTTTTCTTTTCTTTTCTTTTCTTTCTTCTTCTTCTTCTTTTTTTTTTTTTTTTTTTTTTTCAAGATGGAGTTTTGCTCTTGTTATCTAGGCTGGAGTACAATGGCATGGTCTCAGCTCATTGCAACCTCCACCTCCTGGATTCAAGCAATTCTCATGCCTCAGCCTACCGAGTAGCTGGGATTACAGGCATGCGCCACCAAACCTGGCTAATTTTTGTATTTTTAGTAGAGACAGGGTTTCACCATGTTGGTCAGGCTGGTCTCGAACTCCTGATCTCAGGTGATCCACCTGCCTCAGCCTCCCAAAGTGCTGGGATTACAGGTGTGAGCCACCATGCCCGGCCTGGCATAGGATTTTTCTTCTCCTAACTCTCTGCTTATAAGTAAAGATGAAAAAGAGCCCCAGATTAGTCAGTGAGCCCTGATCTCTTGTCAAATTCTCTTCATAGTTGTTCACAGATACTCTCCCCATTTTCATATTTGTACAGCTTGTTACCATGGGAACATCTTGGTCCCCTCCCATCCACATGCATCCGGCCCAGAGGATGTGTAGGCGTGATACAATGGTTGCCGAACTTAATGAACACAATCTGGTACACAGGCATACTTGGGCCCTTTGGAATTCCAAGATACCAGTAGACGACACAAGTAGAGGAAGCAGTAAGGTGCATCTGGAAGGTAAGACCTTCCTAATCTTGCTTTTACATCTACATTAAGGTTTTCAGAAATGGTAGAGTATTGATTGTACATTCAGAACTGACATGTTCCTTGGAAAGATCTCTTCCCTCTCATAATTCATAAAGTAGAAGCTACATTCTGAAACCTGAAAGAAGCTGTTTCTAAAAGCAGAATCTTTGCGATAGGGAATTTAAGAACTTCTGATGATTTTAAATGAGTAAGATGCTTCAGTATTATCTTAGAAGAATGCATTATCAGAAAGTATTCTGAGCCAAGAACACTTTGCAGAATTCCCCAATAGATGAGACACGTCAGACACCCATAGACTGAGAGCAATAAACTGTAAATAATTTAGACCTCCTTGATATTATCCTGCCTGCTCATAACGTGTCTTTAATAATTAATTCAGCTCAACCTTCAAAAAAAAATTCTCCCTATGTAACTTAAATCACATCCTCTGTTTTGCCTGTTAACAATAGGAGATCATTTCCTGTTTGGGACTTGTCCTTCCCAAGTGAGATGCATTTATTTACGCATAAGACATCTTCCTGTTGTTGTTGGTTTTCACGAATGTATTCTGCACATGCTCAGTGAACATCATGATTCTGATCAGATTCTCTTCCAGGTACTCACCATTGTCTGGAACTGTTTTAGTGTTTTATATCTACTGACATAATTTCCACAGCAACCCTATGACTTTTCTATTTTACAAATGAAGAAAATGGTTCAATAATTTAAATAAAATGCTCCCATCACACCTGTCTACCCCCAGCACTGACAGATCATTGCCTGGCATAGTCATCATGGGAACAAGGCTGTATATAACTCATATCACAGTGTATAAAGGGTTCATATTGTGTAGAAAATGTGTCTTATTTTAAAAGAAGCTGGTCCCTTTAAATATCAGATTATTGAGTCCTACTAAATCATTCACACATAGAAAGCCTTGGGGGGCGGGGAAAGGGAAGTGACAGGGTATTTGAAAATAGATAAGGGATAGTGACATCAAATAATTCAATATAAAAGGCAGAGGGACACCAGTGGCAGGAGATTTAGAGGTGGAGAGAAGGGAAGTGGAGCATACTTATGTTTTGTCAAATTCAGTTATCTGTAGAAATGAAAATTATTCCAGGAATGTCAGAGAGAAGAAGCTGCTATAGATGAAAGGGACAGAGCTGAGCAGAAATCCTTCAACCCAAAAAAGAATCAGATTGGGTAAATTCATAACACTGTGACTCCAAGTAACTTATCCATAGCCGGGTGGCATCTGCATGGTATTTATGTCCTGAAACTTTGCCTCTTAAAGATGGCTGAGAAGGCCAAAACAGAGGCATCACAAATTAAGGAACCACATAGTATACCCTTTTATTGTATATTTTATTTTCTGTTTCAGTTGCAGATGCTATTAATTTGTGGGTCTTTTCTTTTCTTTTGAGACAGAGTCTCACTCTGTTGCCCAGGCTGGAGTGCAGTGGTGCAGTCATGGCTCACTGCAGCCTCAACTTCCTGGACTCAAATGATCCTCTCACCTCAGCCTCCCAGGGTAGCTGGGACTACAGGCATGTGCCACAATGCCTGGCTAATTTTTTATTTTTTGTAGAGACAGGGTCTCACTATGTTACCCACGCTGGTGTCAAACTCCTGGACTCAAGTGATCCTCCCACCTCAGCCACCAAAAGTGCTGGGATTACAGAGTGAGCCACTGTGCTTGGGCTGTGCTTTTTTTTCTAAATTGAAGTATAAAATACAAAAAATAGTGCAATGTGTAAAGTACAGGAATCTTGTGTGTCTAGCTTAATAAATTTTTACACACACATGCACACACACACACATGTTAATGTAGCCAACATCTAGATCATGATACAAAACATTTCTACCATCCCAGAAAGCTCCCAGGCAGTACCCACCAGCCTCCTCCAAAAGTAAAGACTATTCTTACTTCTAATACCCTAAGTTAGTTTTGCCTGTCCTTGGTAAATAATATAAATAAAATTGGACTGTATGGGCTTTCGGTTCTGGCTTTTTTTCACTCAACATAATGTCTGTAAGGTTTACCTACACTATCATGTATTTCAGTAGTTTGCCCTTTTAAATGGGAGTTTCATATTCCATTGTATAACCAGATGCATAATTTATTTATTTATTCTCCTGTTGATGGACATTTGCATTGTTTCCAGTTTAGGACTATTATGAATAAAGTTGCTATGAAAATTAAGATGTAGGTTTTTAATGAATGAATGCACTCATTTCTTTTTCATATATACCTAAGGGTGACATATCTGAGTGACAGGGTAGGTATATGTTTAACGTTAGTTAATGCTGCTGGTGGGCACTGCAACATGGCCCTCAGATTCTCCTGCAGGACATTCCCTGCAGCTGCAGGACTGCTGCCAGCTCTCAACCCTCTTTGGGAATTGCTTCAGCTGAAGAACTTGCTTCTCCTTCAGCTCATTTCTATAACATGGGGTCCCTTATGACCAGATGACAAGAGAAGGAAAAAGTCTAAACTCAGTTCATAGATGAGTTGATTTGGATTTGAGTATAAGCCAAAAATGGCTGATGGTTCACACTTACAGGTGAACTTGAAGACAGTGGTGAGGGGAAATCCTCTTAATGAACAGATCTTTGGGCAGTGAATCTGGTCATCTACTTTATGTGACAAGAGAAGTAGCCAGAGGATTGAATACACAAAGATTTCATGAGCAGTGACAAATGGCTTAGTCAGCTGATCAAAGGTTTAGAAAGGAGAAAGAAAGATCAGCAAAAAGAAGTCTTGGGTAGAGAAATGGACATATGGGAGGGAGAATGAAGAGTGAAGATCTTAGTATTGCATGTTAACACCTACCAGAGAGTACTCACCATGGAAAAACAATAAAAAATCTAGATAGACAAAAATGGTTCAACCAGTTGACATCAGCCACCCCTATCATTGGCCATGCCAGAGCCAGCACAATGGGCACAAGAATGGGGTAATCATAGTGGTGGGGATGGAGACTATGTATGGTACCAACAGGATGCCTCCCACTTACAAAGGCTGATCTTGCTAATGCTGCTGTCAAATGTCCAACCTGCCAACAACAGAGGCCAATGATAAGTCCCTTAATTAGGTCAACCAGTCACTTGGTAGCAGGTAGATTACATTATACCCCTGCAAGTCAATGAATGAAATTAAGGGAGTGTTTCATTTTGAGAGTAATAGATACATATTTGGATATGGATTTGTCTTTCTGCCCACGGAGTCCAAACCAACTCCATTACCCAAGGGTTTACAGAGTGAGCCACCACTTTAAAGCAAAGAGTCTGTGTGAACGTCCACATCACTATGGGATCCACTAATTATATCAAATATCACATAACCCAGAAGCAGTCAGCCTGATAGAGATGGAATGACCTATTGGAGACACAGCAGAAGTGCCAATTTGGATGTGGTATCCTGCAAGGATGGAGTGTACACTCTAATCGATGACCTTTATATGGTGCTATGTTCCTAACAGATTGAATATATTGGTCCAGGAGCCAGGGGATGGAAGGGGGAAACGCCTCACCTAACATGACTCCCAATGACATACTGAGAGATTTTGTGTTTCTTATCCCTGCAATTCTGGGCTCTGTAGGTTTAGAAGTTCTACAGAACTTCTAAACAGAAACTTTGGGCTCTACAGAACCTTTGGTTCTGGCTTTTTTCATTCAATGTAATGTCTGTAAGACTTACCTACATTATCATGTATATCATTATATACTAGGAAACACAGTTAAGAGTACCACTAAACAAGCCTGGACATTTTAGGCTCATTCTGCCAAGAGACCAGCTGTCAAGAAAAGGAACCACTATACTGACAAGAATAATTGGCACAGATCATCAAGAGGAGGGCCGGAAGGAATCTCATTTACACCAATGTAATCCATTTGGGTGTCTCTTAATACTCGTATGCCCAATTCTGGTGGCAAAAGGACACGTGCGGCAACACTGGCCTGAGAAGGGAATGGTAATCAGGGACTTGGCTCTCTTGGAAATGAGGTTCTGGGTCATACCATCAAATAAGCCATTTATACCCCAGAGGAGCTAACTGGGGATGAAAGAAATCTAGATTGGGTAGCGGCAGATGGGGAGGATGAGCCTCATTCCCAGCTGAAATATCAAAGACTACAGTTTGTTCAAGAAGAAGTCCATCAGGATTTTGGAAGAGCTACACTCCAACCCTCATGATGAAGTGAATCCAATTAGTACAAGGGTGGACCGTGGTGGCACTGTGAGGTGTTACCCAGGTCTCCCTTCAGAACTGAAGACTATTTCCCCAGCTGTTGGGAGACAGCCCTCCATGGTCAGTCCTCTTCAAGAATCTCCTTGGCTAAGAAGAGGTGCCTCAGCGAAGGTCACACCTTCTTCCTTCTTCCCAGGCCAGCCCACATCCGGTGACTGATCAGCACAGAAATATAAAACCAGGTTCCCTTGATCCAGCTCAGAACAACTCTGAATGGTCATTCCAGGGTTAGAGTTCCTTGTGAGGTCACCTGAAGTCTTTCCTGAGACTGCCTGTATATCAACTCTTCTCTCTACCCAATCCTCCTTTCTTCTTTTCTTTTTCCTTTCCTTTCCCAAGTGTTGGTCCCAAAAGTACTTCCCGATAAACTTCCTACATTGCAATCTTCATCACAGAACTTGCTTCCTGGAAAGTTCAACCTCCAGAGTTTTCCAAAGTGGCTGACCTAATTTACACTTCCATCTACAATAGACAGAAACTCTAACTGTACTATATCCTCATCAAACTCTATATTGTATGTATTTTACAATTTAAATTTAAATTAAAAATAAAATAAAATTTAAATTTTGCCATTCTGATGGGTACGCAGTGAAATCTCATTGTGGTTTTAATTTGCATTTTCCTGATGACGGATGATGTTGAGCACCTATTCAAATGCTCAGTGGACATCTGGATATCCTCTTTTGCCCATTTGTATTGATTCGTTTGTCTTTTTCTTATTGATTTGTAGGAATTTTTAAATATTTGGATGTAAGCTGTTTGTCAGATAAATGTATTGCAAAAGATTTTCCCAGCCTGTGGCTTGCCTTTTCAGTCTTTTAATCACAGTATGCTGTAGTGTTTTTTTTAAAAAAACTTTTATTTTGGAATAATTATAGATTCACAGGACTTTGCAAAAATAGTACAGAGAGGTCACCCAGTTTCCCCCAATGGTTACATCTTACATAACTGCAGTACAATATCAAACCCAGGAAATTGACATTGGTACAATGTGTGTATAGTTTCATGCCATTTTATCCCATGTGTATCACTGCAATTCAGACACAGAACTATCCCATCACTGCAAAGATCTCCTTCATGCTATTCCTTTATAGTCACACCCATCCCCTTCTCCAGCCCCCCATCATCTGTAACCCCTAGTAATCACTAATTTCTTCTCTATCTGTACAATTTAGTCATTTCAAGAATATTACATAAATGGAATCATAAAGTGCATGATTTTTTGAAACTGGCTTTTTTTCCACTCAGCGTAATGCCCTTGAGTTCCATCCAAGCCATTTTTACTGTAGAAAACTTATGTTACTTATGCTACTTTGCATTACTTGATTATTTTTGTTCAATGAGGGAATAAACCAGTTTGTTTTGTTACTATAAATAAACTTTTGTCTTTCATGTAAACACATCAAGATACTTCCCTGGGATTTAAATATTCAGCCCTAGTTGCCAGACACACTGTCCGCGGAGGCGGCCCACACACTACCCACATCTGGTGGGCCAGGGAAAGGGACACCATGAACTTACGTCCCACAGGTCACAATTATGGCTTCCATTATTGCCAGAGGTCCACAGGCGCCTCTGCGTTCGTGTTACCAGTGTGGAAGAAGGAAATACAATAGAACCAAAACTGCTCTTTTTATGGTTCAAGGACAGTGAGAAAAACAGATGACTCATTTTGCTTTTAAGAATGATGAAACACACAGGTTTCAAAATGGGACATATTAAGAACCTCATTTGTTACAATCACTTTCAGGAGAAATTGGAATATCCTTTCTGAATGCAAAAGTGTCCTGTCCATGGTGCTCACTTTATTGCGGGAGACAACATTCTCTGAAGTCTAATTTCCCTTTCCGACTTCCATTCCTCTGCAGCTTCCTCTCCCAGGGCACCATGTCCTCACGCCTTCTCTAAGGTGTCTGCCATAAGCGCTAAATCTCAAGGAGTTCTGTGGCTGCGCATGCTAATCAACAGCCTGCAAAACATCTCTGCCTTTCACTTTGAAAGGGACACACTTGGTGGCGTTTTATTTCAATTGATTCTCTTTGTATTCAACTGCATATTACAATATCACAGAAGATATTGTCAGAATATGACAGAAGGTCATCGATGCAAGAAGTGGCTGCTGCCTTTCCTTTCAGTTGGAGCAATGGTGGTGAGGGGGAGGAGGAACAAAGGGGCTTTCTAGGGTGCCTGGTAAGTGTGCAAGGAAGAGAATGTCTAGGATAGCTTGGGTAAGTGTGGGGCTACACTGGGAGATTGCACATTGAGCAATAATAACAAAAAGTGCCTGGTGGCCAAGCTTCATGGACAGTGGAGCTGGAGGGCCATTTATCAGTAATCATTTAGGTGTTACCTTGAAATTACATCCAGATTCTAACCCTTTTTTCTTTTTACTCCCACTACCACTTCCATCTTCCTCTCAGCCATCATCATCTCTTGCTGATGGGGTTACTGAAATGGCTTCCTGTTTCTACCATTGTGTGTCACCCTCCTACCCTCTCCCAAGAAGCCAGATTTTAGAAAATCATGCCACTCTTTTGATGAATATCCTTCAGTGGCTTCCTATCTCACTTAGAATAAAACCCCAAATACTTCCTCTGACCAAAAGCACCCATGTATTTCTCTGAGCCTCTTCTCACATTCTCCTTCTTGTTCCAGACATGCCAGCCTCCTTGCTGCTTCTTGGACATATCAAGACACTCCCACCCCATGGCCTTTGCCTTTCCCATCAAGCATTTTCCCTCTTTCAAAATGTTATAGATGTAAATTCATCAGAAAAGGGACGTGTTAGCAATGTGTGTCTCCAAAGGTACGATTTTTGAAAGTCACTATTCCTTTGTGCTTTTAAAAATGTTTCTAATTATTTTCAATGAATACCATGCATTCATTTATGTAACTGGAAAATAAATATAAAATTAAAAATCAAGATCTTAAAAAGACAGTGTTGCCTATTTCAACAGTGTTGATTAAACCCTTTTAAAAGGGCTATCACATAGGTGAAGTCTCCGCATGCAGCCCAGATAGTCGATCAACATTTGGGGCCCACACAAAGCCCACAGGTCTTCTCCAGGTCCCATCCTCCCATCCCCTTTGCCTCATCCTCATTTCCCTCAGGAAATGATCACCACACCAGGATGGGGATAACTAATATCTGGGTGAAGATTCTGACTCACCAAATTAAATTGCAATGAAATGCTTTTTAATATATAATCTAGGATGATGAGTAAATAGTTATTTTCCTCTTGTGAGGAACATTACCTGCCATTCTAAAAATTAATCTTATTTAAGAGATGCTTAAAATATGGAGCAATAGCATGGCGTTTCAGATCAAGCAGTTAATGAGTAATTAAATCTGTGTGAATTATGAATCTCGATTCTTTCAATGCTATTTTCCTTTAGAGCTATTAGTTACTCTCTTTTTTTTTCTCAGTTGCTACAGAGATTTACATTCTGGCTTTTCAGAATTCTCTTTGTAAAATGGAGAAAATGCTATTGGCCAACTTGAATGTAATATATACAACCAAAAAATTCTTTAGGTACAGTAGATAAAGCTCAGGATAGCATGGTTGAGGGGTTTCCATAAGGTTTGGTAGGCTAGCGTGAAGAGCATGCAAAAAAAAATTATTTCTACTTTTTTTGGAAGAAAAATGACAGCGTGTCAGGCACCATAGCATTGCTAACAGCACTAGTTCCCACTTCATTTTTCAACTTCACATGTTCCCTAGAAGATAATTGGACAAAGCACTGTGCCATGAGGTAAGAGGTGGAGTAGGGAGATCCATTCATCGTGGATTTTATTATGGATTTTATTCAAACCTTTTGTGTATGTCTTTGAGGCTCTTCAGAAATATTAAACTAAAATCTTGCTTTTAAATGTCAATGGTCTTTAAAAAAATGTCAGTGGTCTTTACATCACTCTGCAGTTTCATCTGTTCCTTGGCGAGATCTGTAGAGTGGAACAGACTGTATGGCCTTTGTTCGGCTCCAGGCCCTATCCTGTGTTTGCACCTGTAACTCCCTCTGTGTTGCCCCGCCCAAGCCTCAGGAGCTTATGACATAAAGAAGGTGAAGCTTTTGTTGGAGTCAGATTAACTGAGCTGTGCCATGCTTTGAAACAGGCTGAGCATTATCATGGGACAAGCTCTGCCGTTTAAACAACTCCTTCAGACTGCTGCAAAATGTATTGATTCTGCTTAAGACAAACACCAAATATGGATGGTTTATCTCTTTTTCTTTAGGGAGTTGGACTTTTCAGCCACTTTGGGTAGCCCCAAACCTCTCCTTTCCCTCTTCAGAAATGGTCTGTACCCCCATTCTTCCTACCTTAACACCTACCAACTCTACCATGGTGGCCTGTCGACAGCCCAGGGGCCACATTCATCTTGTTCATTGTTGTAATCCAGAATCTGGTACAGAGTTTGGTGCACAAAGATGCTCAATACATATTTGTTGTATAAACAGAGGGGTGAATTAACAATCAAATGATGTCACGTCTCCTATGCAAGTCCCAACAAACAAAGCCAACACTATGCTTTCTCCAACTCTCCCTCCATGTTGCTAGCAGCTCTATACCATGTTCATATATGATCCACTTGGAGGAGGAGGCTGAAACCTGCCAGACTGCCCACATCAGCTCCTCATCACTCCGGGTTTGGTCTCTGCATTTGCAAAAGCACAGATTCTGTCACTTTTGCCCTGGCCTTTGACCTTTACGTGGTAACTCATGATGATATAAAAACTAAAGCAAGGGCTCGGTAATGTGTAAGCAATATGCTAACCAATTAGTGACTCAACATTTACTAGACATGTACCTCATGCACTGGTACTGGACATCTACCTCAGCACTGCTATATAAGCTGTCATGGTTGTTCCTTTTCGTTACCAGTGGTGGCTGCATGAGGATGGTGGTGTGCCCTTGGCTGGCATGAAGTAGGGTGCCCAAGAAGCTTCATATTCTACTCTTTGTTACTTGACTGTATTTACTGCTAGGCTCTACTACTACCATGTGTTCCTGAATTTTTATTGCACCTGGATGTCACTGCCTATCCTCCAGCATTCATTTTACAGCCAGGATTTCACTTTGAACATGATTTAAATATGATAGACGCCCCCACTGCCATCATGGCAGCATAGTGGTATACACGAACTGCTAATGTCAACAACATCCTTTCTTTTTATGAGTGGCCCCTCAGACACTTGGTCATGACTTGGGGTAGTTCACAGATTACTTTGTCAGCCAAACAGTTTTCGGTTGGATACTTTGCATTTATAATTAATAATTAGTAATGGTTTTTATTTAGCACTGAGAAATATTTTCACTGGTTATATACGAAACAACCACATAATAATATCATGATAATAACCACCGTTATATAGCACTGACTTTGTGCCAGACATTGCTCCAAGTGTTTTACAACTTAACTCATTTCCTTCTCATTAGAGTCCTATGTGGTAGATATTATTGTAATAATTGTCATTTACAAAGGAGCAAACTGAGACACAAAGAGGTAAATAACTTAACCAAACACATCTAGTAAGAGGCAGTCAGAATGCAAACCCAGACAATCTTAGTCTGAGTCCAAGCTGTAAAACCCTATACTTCAACACTTACCTAAGACAGTAAGCAATTATTATAGTGCCCCATTCTTAAATCTTAATGTCTCTAACCTATATATTCTCCCATTACTCATCTACATCTCTCCACCTTTTCAAACTTATTGATTAACATTAGTGATCACTAATACTTATGGAGCCCTCACTGTGTGTCAGGCAACGTGGCAAATATTTTACATACAGTATCTCATTTAATTCTCATAACGATTTCTTAAGATATACTAGCTGTATTGTCCCTCATTTTGCAGAAGAGGAAACTGAGGACTGGCAAGGTGAAGTCACTGGTAAAGTAGCTGAGCTAGGATTCCAGCTCAAGTCTGTGCAGCCCAACAATTACTCTACACTGCCCCCGTTACCTGTGCAGAGCCTCATGAACCACACCTCAGCTCTGACTGCAGGCCACAGCTCCACAACAACCTGCTCTTCATCAACTCACTACTAGTTATCAATTTTTTTTTTGTAGCCTATGGAGGTCTTTTTCCATTTGGATCTCCAGCTCCCATTCCCATTTATCACATCTAGTCTGGGACCTATTGTGAGGCAGGCCCATTTTTTATTTTTATTTCTTTTGCAATTCCTCCCTGGACAGTACAGATCAAGTATACCTATCATGTGCTTTTGATTGACAGAGCCACCTGACCTGGTCACTTGGCGCAGTCAAAGAAGCCAGCTCTTCGGGAATGCACCTTCACTAGAGCACCGTGGTTCTTTTCTTTTCTTTGTTAGCTTTTCCTCCTTTGGCTCATGGTCAGGCTTTACTGTCTGTCCTTTGCTACCTGCATCGCTCCACCCCATTGGGTCAGTGGGCTGGAGTTAAGAGCACTGGCCATCACCCCAGACCCAAAGACTTTACCAGTAGCACCTACTGTTTTTCTCTCCACACTCCAGTCAAGCAAAGCAGCCAGAATTGCTCTTCTCCCAGGAGGAAATTCACAGAGGAAATTAGCTCTAGGCTCCAGGTATGCAGAACAGAAGAAAGCCAAGTTCCACCACTGGTCCCCACTAGTAACTACAAAGCCCACCAATACACTCCTCAACCAAATGGTAGTGGGGGGAGCATCCAAACAAGACTTCTCCAGCAGCAGCAGCAGCAGGATTTCCAGACATCTATTATAAAACCAAGTTTCCCTTTAGGAAACTTCATACAGCAGATGCCCCAAACTAGACACATGGCTGAATTTTAAGTACTTCCATGTGAATGAGGTTGATTTCATTCCACTGATAGCACCACAACCATGCATGAAATGAAGCCATACATACACACACACACACACACACACACACACACAGAGTCAGCTCTCCGTATCCATGGATTCAACCAACAGCAGATTGAAAATATTTGGGAGGAAAAAGTTACAGTTGTATTGAATATGTACAGACATTTTTCTTTGTCGTTATTCCTGAATAATACAACATAACAACTCTGTACACAGCATTTACATTGTATTAGGTATTACAAGTAATCTAGAGATGATTTAAAGTATACAGGAGGATATGCATAGGTTATATGCAAATACTACACCTTTTTTTCTTTCTTTTTTTTATTATACTTTAAGTTCTAGGGTACATGTGCACAACGTGCAGGTTTGTTACATATGTACACATGTGCCATGTTGGTGTGCTGCACCCATTAACTTGTCATTTACATTAGGTATATCTCCTAATGCTATCCCTCCCCACTCCTTTAACCCCATGACAGGCCCCAGTGTGTGAAGTTTCCCTTCCTGTGTCCAAGTGTTCTCATTGTTCAATTCCCACCTATGAGTGTGAACATGAGGTGTTTGGTTGCAAATAGTACACCATTTTGTTTCAGGAACTTAAGCATCCATGTATTTTGGCATCCATGGGAGGTCGTGGAACTAATCCCCAGTGGATCCAAGGGGTGGCTGTATATGTCAAACTGCTTTTATACTGAACTTTTATTTCAACAGTCAGTAAGCCAAACTGATAACTTGCCAAGTCTCATACCCTTGTGCTTTTGTTTTGAGACACATCATCTCCCTGTAAATCAGCCTTTCAATTGATGGATGGTTTAGATTCTCCTACATTGTTTATTTAGGGATATGCTTTTGCTATATTTTTATAACACTTTCAATCAGAATATTTTTATTTTTACTGACAAGCCATAAAAATATAATCACACTTCATGTCCTCATGATGTCTATCTGATAAAGATGTTGCTGTAGATTACGTGAGTCTCACTGACTGATGCTCAGAGCCCTGTGCCTGTCATCAGACTGAGGGCCTGGTCTGTCTGAAGCATTTAGAAAAGGAATCATTACCCCGGAGTTGCCCACTTATCTCAGCTTATAAAAATAAATATTTGCCCAATAATATGGCAGGTTTATGAGCTGCATTTAATACTGCAATGAAAGTCTATCACTGTGTGTGTGTGATTTAGAGAGAGAGAGTGTGTGTCTGTGTGTGCGCGTGTGTGTGTTAAGGTTGCCACGGGAGCCCTTAGTGCTTCTGAACCTTTATAATTATGAACAATAATTAGATGTAATGCTTTATGGTGGTGAAGCACCTCGTGGGCTCCTGATAATTGTAAAGTGTTTGGCAATTAATTCACACTCCCTGAGATTCAGGTTGGTATAATTAACCCCATGAGGAGAAGCAGCCTCAGAGAAGGGGAGCCACATGGTTGGGAACCATCCTGCTTTGTGTTGGCACAGACAAAGGGAGGCCCTCCCAGTCTTCCGGGCCCTGCACCACCTCCACCCCAAGCCTCTGCATACTCCCCTCCTAGGCCCCAGGCACTTAGCTCAACTGGCTGAGAGTGTGTGCCCTGCTGGAAGGGGCACGCCGGACCGAGCTCAGGCGTCAGGCTTTCAGCTTTGCATTTCTCTGGGCGAGAACCTGCAGCCCTGCAGAGCTGTGCCTCTTGGTGGGGAGAGGAATTCAGAAAGCCACGTGGGGAAATGGAAGTTGGAAATACGCTGCCTGGCTGTCATCAGCTAAACCTTCATGAAATTGATACTTTTGTCCTCTCTTCCCAAAGCAGCTGCAATCTGGGGTTAGTCTTCAGTCTGCCAGCTTTTCTAATTATTGTCCCATAACGGGAACAACAAACACGCTCTTAGACACCTGTAAGAAAGCTGGGAAGGGGGTGGGTATACTTAATGAAAAGTGTTATTGAAATGATCTATGTCTATAGACAGTAATATATAGAGTAATATATGTTATTGTATTATAATTTATATCTATTTATCTATATTATATATAATTTTATATGTACACACTTTTTTTATATATATGTATGTATAAAATTGCAAGTCAACCCCTGAAATGAGTGGGTTGTATGCTTGGGCTCTGTCATGTCAATCAAAAACTAGATCTTCATTTTCTCCAAAGAAAAACAAAATTCTTGAAGAAAATTTTATCCAATACCCCTTTTTGTTTCAACTTAAATTCTCATGGACTAATTCAAATATTTCATTTTCTTGGTTGCAGGCTATTACGGTCTGAACGCTGACGTATCCCATGAGCGAATGTGTTGGATCACTGCCATTGACAAACTTCAGGCCATTTCTCATGTCCCTGCCCACATTACCCGCCCCCAGCTCTGAGAGGGTGTGGTGATGAATCACAGCATGGAGTCCAGACCTGAGGGTGATAGATAGGTACAGATGGTCCTGGGACCATCTTCTTCAGTGCTATGCTCAGAAAGATGGCACGGGTGTTTTCCTATGACACAGCTGTCTGATAAATACCCGCCCCAGCAAAGTTAATACCTGGATACACTGCACCGACAGCCAAGACAGAGAGGGAGGGGCAGGCTAGGTAAGCTATGTCTTTCACTTTACTCCTAGAAAGAATCTGGATAGCACAAGGCCTCCAGCTTATTTTGACTGACTGTTTTGTACCAGAAAAGCTAATTTGCTATGATTAGTTGCACTACATTTGTGAGATAGTTACTCTGTGTTTATTTGGAAGGCAGATCAGAGTATCTTTTGGTGACTTTTCTTTATGAGCTGAAGAAACTCTCTAAATTTTCTTTAAAAAAAAAAAAAGCAACCATGAATAAAACTTCTTGGGTCCTGGGAAATAGAAATGTTTATGCACCATGAAAAGACAAAATGGGCCCGCACCATTTACAAGCAGCCCCAGCAGAAACGCAGAGGGAGAGAAGGAAGCCGGAGGGCCCAGGGAAGCCAGGTATAGGACTGAGGCCTGGGGGAGACTGAGCCAGTGGTGACAGGGGAGATGCAAGCTGGAGGAGCCTGAGCTAAATGCCCAGATCAGACAGGAAGAAATAGAGAGGTCTTTCAGAAAGTTCTCAGAATGGCAGACAGGAATAAAGGGAGAATTGGAGGCTTCATAGAGTAGCACTGTAGAGAGAGGGAAACCCTGGGGCTGAACACAGAGAGGTAGGACTTGAGAAAAGCACGATCCTGGTGGGAAGAGACCCTAATCTCTTGCTCTCATCTTTCTTTCTTTCCTTCCTTCCTTCCTTCCTTTTTCCTTCCTTCTTCTCTACTTTTCTCCCTCCCTCCCTTTCAGTCGCACTCATACACACACACACACACACAAATGTCTAATACATATCTTTCTTCCATGAAATTCTATGTGCTATGCAATATAGACCCTCTCTGGCCAACTATAAATCATCAGTAAAGTCTACATTTCTCACGAATGCCTGTAGTGTGAGTTTTCTTTCTAAGGGATGCAAGAAAATCCTGAATCCTGCTTTGGGAGTGGCATGAGAGAAATCTAGGCACATACATCCTCTTTTGATTCCTGTAGTCACAAAACAAGGTCAGTGTAATTGATAGGGGTGCAAAAGGAAGATAGAAGTTTGAAACCCTGATCCCACATTCCTTTACACCTGCTTAGCAGCTCTGACCTCTCCTTCCCATTCTGCAGTGCAGTGCCCCCCACCCACCCAACTCCCCACCTCCCCTCTCCCAAGGGAAGTGAACCCAGGTGGTCACTGTCAGGGCAATTCCCAGGACTCAGGAAAACCACAGCCTCACCACATGAGCCTAGGCTGCCTCAGACCCAGGTGAAGTCTGTTTCACCTGGTCGCCACTTATCAGCAAGCTCTCCCATGCTTCTGAGAGGATCTGCTAGGCCTGACCTTTCTAATTCTGCACAAACTCGTTAGGCCTGGGCTCAGGTGGGAGCAGAAAGTAGAAGAGCTGTTCCAGGTGCAAGGCCATCTGGGAACCGAGAACAGAGGACAAGATGCCCTGAAACTCCATCTCAGGGTGTGCAGAGGCAGTTGTCAAAGGAGGCGGCACCTTCTTCATATTCTTAACACATCTTTGCAAGACTCGAGACTTTGCAATTTACTCATGGTGCTGATCAAAAGAGGGTCTTTTTTTTAGAGATTAAAAAAGAAAAGCAAAGAAAAGCCAAGTGTTCACTCATGCAGTCTTCCTAATTAACACGGCAGGCTCTGAGCGAGAGAGAAAGCACATCAGAATTTTTGGAAGCAGCTGTTCTCCCAGCAGTAGTCTCTTCTCAGGGAAGCTACAGGTTGATGCTCTCAGAGCCTGTGAATTCAGAGGCTTCTCACCACTTCAAATGAAGGGCAGGCTGAGGGTTGGGGAAAGTACTCGTTCTTAAAGCCAACCAAATAGGCAGCTGGAGCTACAGAACCTGGAATCCACGTGAGTCAAGAGTCACCCAAAGCCTGCAGTGATCGAGGGTTGACTGTGTGCCCGACTATGCTAAATTCATGACCTGCATTTTCTCATTTCATCCTAGCAACAACACCATGTGGTATTATTGGCCCCACCTTACCAATGAGCAAACATCACTGCCCATAGCCACCCAGTGCAGAAGCAATGCAGAATGGGATTGAAGACAGGTTTGCCTGAATTAAAGCCCATGCGTCATGCTCCCCACCTGTGTGTCAGACTGCCTTCTCCTAGCTTACCCTTCTTTTGCTGTTGGGCTATTTCCAGTGTCTAGCATTGTTGAGATTAAATTAAAACATAATAATTATGGCAATGAATTTTTGTTTTATTGATTCTCCTTCAGGAAGCCGTCACTAACCCCAGGTCCCTCCTCTGTGCTCATGACCCACACATTCTTGACCCCTATGGTGGCTCATATCACATTGCTTGTAATTATTTCTTCTTACTGGCCTTTCCTGCAACACTGTGAACTCCTTTGGGGAGAGCAGTGTGTGAGTGGGGGGCAACTTTGCATTTATTCCCAGCACAATGTCTGATTTATAATAGATATTTGTTGAGTGAGTGACCTAAAACATTTCATAAATAAAATAGACAACAAAATAACAACGGAGTGGCTTCATGCAATGGAGAGCGCACTACATGTGGAATCAGAAATCCTGCGCTCCACTCCAGCTGCCTTATTTATTATCCGTGCGCTTTGGAACAAATCATTTAGCCTATCTGGGCTTCCGTTGCCTTGTCTACAATTGAGAGAGCTGGACTTGAGCTCCTCAAGGTCATACCCAATGCTGGCATTCTATGAGTCCAGGCTGAGCCAGAATCCTTTCAACTCCTTCTTGAAGCCACCTGCTTCAAGGTACACTGCTCCATGCTCAGCAATAATGCCCCTCCACAGACCCAGAGTTTAAGGATTTATTTCCTGGGCTGGCCAGCCCCACAGCTCTGCCCACAGAAAGGCCTTTTGGCCCATTCTCTGCCCCTGTACCAACATGCCTGCCACATCCTTTCAGCTTCATCCTCACTCCAGCCTCTTTCTAATTCAGCTTGCTGCCTAATGACCCACTCATCTTTTCTATCTCTCCCATTTTTCCCACCCTTGTGGGCAGGATCCACTGAGGAGCTGAGACACCTCCAATTGGAATGTTAGTCTCTAACAAAAAAAGAAAATTTCAGGCCAATATCCCTGATGAACATCGATGCAAAAATCCTCAATAAAAGACTGGTAAACTGAATCCAGCAGCACATAAAAAAGCTTATCCACCACAATCAAGTCAGCTTCATCCCTGGGATGCAACGCTGGTTCAACATACACAAATCAATAAACATCATCCATCACATAAACAGAACCAATGACAAAAACCACATGATTATCTCAATAGATGCAGAAAAGGCCTTCGACAAAATTCAACACCCCTGCATGCTAAAAACTCTCAATAAACTAGGTATCGATGGAATGTATCTCAAAATAATAAGAGCTATTTATGACAAACCCATGACCAATATCATACTGAATGGGCAAAAACTGGAAGCCCTGGCACAAGACAAGGACACCCTCTCTCACTACTCCTATTTAACTTAGTATTGGAAGTTCTGGCCAGGGCAATCAGGCAAGAGAAAGAAATAAAGTGTATTCAAATAGCGAAAGAGGAAGTCAAATGGTCTCTGTTTGCAGATGACAGGATCGTGTATTTAGAAAACCCCATCGTCTCAGCCCCAAATCTCCTTAAGCTGATAAGCAACTTCAGCAAAGTCTCAGGATACAAAATCAATGTGCAAAAATCACAAGCATTTCTATACACCAATAACAGACAGAGAGCCAAATCATGAGTGAACTCCCATTCACAATTGCTATAAAAAGAATAAAATACCTAGGAATCCAACTTACAAGGAATGTGAAGGACCTCTTCAAGGAGAACTACAAATCATTGCTCAAGGAAATAAGAGAGGACACAAACAAACAGAAAAACATTCCATGCTCATGGATAGGAAGAATCAATGTCGTGAAAATGGCCACACTGCCCAAAGTAATTTATAGATTCAATGCTATCCCCATCGAGCTACAACTGACTTTCTTCACAGAATTGGAAAAAACTACTTTAAACTTCATACAGAACTAAAAAAGAGCCTGCATAGCCAAGACAATCCTAAGCAAAAAGAACAAAGCTGGAGGCATGATGCTACCTGACTTCAAACTATACTACAAGGGTACAGTAACCAAAACAGCATGGTACTGGTACCAAAACAGAGATATAGACCAATGGAACAGAACAGAGGCCTCAGAAATACCACCACACATCTACAACCATCTGATCTTTGACAAATCTGACACAAACCAGCAATGGGGAACAGATTCCCTATTTAATAAGTGGTGTTGGGAAAACTGGCTAGCCATATGCAGAAAATTGAAACTGGACCCCTTCCTTAAACCTTATACAAAAATCAACTCAAGATGGATTAAAGACTTAAATGTAAGATCTAAAACGATAAAAATCCTAGAAGAAAACCTAGGCAATACCATTCAGGACATAGGCATGCGCAAAGACTTCATGTCTAAACATCAAAAGCAATTGCAACAAAAGCCAAAATTGACAAATGGGATCTAATTAAACTAAAGAGCTTCCGCACAGCAAAAGAAACTATCATCAGAGTGAACATGCAACCTACAGAATGGGAGAAAATTTTTGCAATCTATCCATCTGACAAAGGGCTAATATCCAGAATCTACAAAAAACTTTAACAAATTTACAAGAAAAAAGCAATCCCATCAAAAAGTGAGCAAAGGATATGAACAGACACTTCTCGAAAGAAAACATTTATGCAGCCAACAAACATATGAGAAAATGCCCATCATAACTGGTCATTAGAGAAATGCAAATCAAAACCACAATGAGATACCATCTCACGCCAGTTAGAATGGCGATCATTAAAAAGTCAGGGAACAACAGATGCTGGAGAGGATGTGGAGAAACAGGAATGCTTTTACACTGTTGGTGGGAGTGTAAATTAGTTCAACCATTGTGGAAGACCGTGTGATGATTCCTCAAGGATCTAGAACGATACCATTTGACCCAGCAATCCCATTACTTGATATATAAACCAAGGATTACAAATCATTCTACTATAAAGACACATGCACACGTATGTTTATTGTGGCACTGTTCACAATAGCAAAGACTTGGAACCAACCCAAATGTCCATCAATGATAGACTGGATAAAGAAAATGTGGCACATATACACCATGGAATACTATGCAGCCATAAAAAAGAATGAGTTCATGTCCTTTGCAGGGACATGGATGAAGCTGGAAACCATCATTCTCAGCAAACTAACACAGGAACAGAAAATCAAGCACCGCATGTTCTCACTCATAAGTGGGAGTTGAACAATGAGAATATACGTGCATAGGGAGGAGAACATCACACACCAGGGCCTGCTGGTGGGTGGGGGGCTAGGGGAAATATAGCATTAGGAGAAATATCTAATGTAGGTGACGAGTTGATGGGTCAGCAAACCACCATGGCATGTGCATGCCTATGTAACAAAATTTCCCATTCAGCACATGTACCCCAGGACTTAAAGTACAATAAAAAAATTAAAAAGAATGTTAGTCTCTGTCCTAAAATGATTCCCTACACCCATAGCATATGGAAAGACATCCATGAAGGGTTAATTTTTAATTTGCTATTGTGAGATGTTGTTAATATATTTGAACAAGTAGATTGGAGGACATGCTGCAATATAAGTATTACTAATTAACACCATTCCACCATGCACACTATTAATTGGGCACTGCCGATGATCCCTGAGTCCACTCCCTCCATCTAGTGGCCTTAATAAGAGAGTTCCAGAGATTGTGTGAATTAGATTTCAGGGCCCCTCCATCGCTGCCTGGTGCAGCCAGGCAGGCAGCTGTAAGGACAGATACAGAGTGTGCTTCAGACAGAGAAGTGCCCTTGCTGCTTCGTGTTGTGTGTGAATCCCTCTAGGACAGAAATGTTTTGCAGTGAGGTGATGGCAGAGACACGGCAATTGAGTCAGCAATAGTTCTAGAATTCTGGTTTCTAAACCTGGCTTACTTGGGAGAAAATGATTTAAATTTGTCTTTGAAATGAAAAAAAGAAAGCAACTCTGAGGCTTCTTTGCAAAGGACTTTGTACAGTATTGCAGAAACAAGAGACAACTATAGGAACTGAAAATATGCAACCTGGTGAAGAAGAGGTCTAGGCAGAGGATGCCAGGACCTCACATCTGTGAGGGTTGACATGAGGAGAAGGCAGTTGTCTGCGCCCATCCCCCA
Organism: Pongo abelii; assembly: GCF_028885655.2. Lineage (NCBI taxonomy): Eukaryota > Metazoa > Chordata > Mammalia > Primates > Hominidae > Pongo > Pongo abelii. The sequence goes on along the minus strand of NC_071989.2, from coordinate 79,403,253 downwards.
GCCCCAAGGGCAGAGCAGAAGGAGAGGCAGGGAGTTTGGAAGAGTTCAGCTCTATCTGAGAAAGCACCTTCTAATGATTACAGCTCTGGAGTAGTGTGCTTTCTGTTCCTGTAAATGTGTGAGTCTGGATGGCCACATAGCAGTGCTGTCCCAAATGGGCTCCAATAATACGTATGGGGCCTGATCAGGTGAACATTAAGTTTCCCCGCAGCCCTGACATCTGACCAGAGTGCTCAACTTCATGACTGTGAAAGGTCAATACTGAGCTGACAAGAGGGTAGGGTATCAGAGTCTATCCTGGGCCTGGAAGTCTTTTCACTTGTTTGTTGAATTATTTTCACATCTTTACTGTTGGTGGCAGATATTTTCGTTGGCAGATTCCACAGTAATTCCCAACCTCCTTCTCCCTTGCTGTCTGCCATTATAGAGTTTGGAAGAGTTGAATTCTTGCTTTTCCAGCCTCCCTTGCAGCTACATGTGACCATGTGATCAGATGTGGTCCATGAACATAAATGGAAGTCTCCAGAAGAGAGAGGAAGCTTGTGAGGTCCATAGCACTCAGGTCCCAACAGAAACAGAGGGCACACACAAACTAGGCTAATTCAAGGAAATAGTTTCTTGAATTAGCAGAGGTAAGGAGACTGAAACTGCCATTGCAAAATTGTAACTGAGACAGTGAAAAAGATCTGACCTAACCAACTCCATCTTGCTTCTAACCTCCAAGCTGTTCTTGTTAATTCCTGGTTGTAGGCTGAACTAACTTTGGGAGAAACTTAGTTTATAGTTTAAAACAAAGACAATAATAGCCCTCTTCCCTCCCAAAAAAAACCTCCTTCTTGTCTGGGGACTAGACAGCCTTTGTAGGACTAACAAATTCGCCATAAGATTAGAAATTATGGTTTAGGAGTCATGTAGCTGGAGGCTACAAGATTCTGACCCTCCCCAAACTGATGCTAAGATCAGTGCTTGGGACATTTTGCAGACCCGCACTTGATGGATCAGCTGGCACCACCCAGACTGATAAATTGGCTCATCTGATCTTGTATCCCCAGCCAGGAACTGACTCAGTGCAAGAGGACAGCTTCAGTTTCCTATGATTTCATCTCCTACCTAACCAATCAGCCCTCGTGACTCACTGACTTCCCCCCACCACAAAGTTGTCCTTAAAAACTCTGATCCCCGAATGCTTGGGGAGACTGATTTGAGTAATAATAAAACTCTAGTCTTCCACACTGCTGGCTCTGCATGAATTACTCTTTCTGTATTGCAATTCCCCTGTTTTGAGAAATCAGCTCTGTCTAGGCAGCAGGCAAGGTGAACCCACCAGGCGGTTACAAGACCACAAAGGTAGTGTGGCACCCAAGGCTAGTAACAGCAGAGCTGCTCCCATCCCTAGACCCAAAGGGCCCAGGGAAAGGAGCACACCCAGGAGAGAGCTGTGTCAGGAGGGCTACCTGGAGAGGAGCTGTGGCCTTTGCTTGAAAAGTACAGCCAACCCCAGGCAATTCCAGAGGGAGGGAACAAGGGAATACCTCACTCTCCTCCTTCCCTCATCTGCTGGGACTCCCCACTGACCTATCCCAACCAAAACCTGGAAACAACCTTCATGTAGTTCAGCCTCCTGGGCAGAAGATAGGGTGTATTAGTCAGGGTTCTCCAGAGGGACAGAACTAATGGGATATATGTATATATGCAAAGGAGTTTATTAAGGAGAATTGACTCACAGAATCACAAGATGAAGTTCCAAGATAGGCTCTCCACAAGCTGAGGAGCAAGGAAGCCAGTAGTGGCTCAGTCCGAGTCCCAAAGCCTCAAAAGTAAAGCTGACAGTGCAGTCTTCAGTCTGGGGCCAAAGGCCTGAGAGCTCCTGGCAAAACCACTGGTGTACATCCAAGAGTCCAAAGGCTGAAGAACCTGGAGTCTGATATTCAAGGGCAGGAAGCATCCAGCATGGGAGAAAGATGAAAGCCAGAAGACTCAGCAAACTGTCTTATTCTACCTTCTTCTGCCTGCTTTTTCTAGCTGCATTGGCAGGTGATTGGATTTGTGCCCACCCACATTGAGGGTAGGTCTGCCTCTCCTAGTCCACTGATTCAAATGTTAATCTCCCCTGGCAACACCTTCACAGACACATCCAGAAACAATGCTTTGCATCCTTCAATCCAATCAAGTTGGCACTTAATATTAATCATCACATAGGGTAAAGAAGAATGGGGAGAATACCTAGAGGGTAAATGAAAGATATCAAGCAAAGGGTCTAATTCTTCCTCAGATGTGATGCCTGGAAGTGTGGCAGCCATCTTGTGATCATGAGGTGACTCTCCTTAAGGGACCTATTAAGGAAGAATTTGCTGGAAATCTGCCCCTAAGAAATGTACTTTCCCTTTGCCCAGTCTTGCTATAGCATTAAGGTACTGATGTTGTTACCAGTTACTTGCCCCTGGTGCACAGGAAAACATGAAGCCAGGTATTGTAAAATTTGAGAAATAAAAATAAAATTCTAAGCCCTGCAACTGACTGAATGGACCCTCTCTTGGTTAAGGGGATCCCAGAGAAATCTTAAAACTGAGTTCTCATTCATAACAGGATGGGAGATCAGACACACCTCGTTATGCCCCTCCCTCACTAACCATCACTAGGGCTTTCTTCACTAAGGACTTAACGGGCACCAGTGCTTGTGAAAGACTTGCTTCACCACTGGTATCAACCAACCGCCTGACACAGCAATTTCAGTTTTAACACAACAAAACTTTCTTTTTGCAGTTTTGACACAACAGCTGACCAGCATTCTTTTTTAAGAGACCACCAACAATGGAGTGGTTCTGGCCAGTCTATGGAGAATGCTCAGTGAGGGTTTTGTGTCATCTTTCTTCATCTTTTGATGTCAGTAGGCTGAAGACTCCACCCTGGGATTATGCTAATGCTGCCATTTTTGCACATGGGACCCATGAAGGGGCTTGAAGCTCAATTGCTCATGCTCATGTTTCTCCTCTCATAAATATTCATGGATCCTTCTGTAACTTATTGAATATGTATATTTGGCCACCTCCTTCAGCATAAATCTCTGTCTTATTCTTACCACCCTCAAAGTGCAGGTTTCTGGCTTCTGGCCGGAGGCTACACTTCCCAGCCACGCAGAATGGTCACCCTGCAGTCTGCAATCCTTTATAAGAAATAAAGCTCTCCTTTCTACCTGTGTGAATCTTGTCATTCTTCAGCTGAACAACTTTAAAACTTCATATTTTCCTGTTGCCTCAACATCCCCACAAACAGACTGTGAGCACCTGCTCAGGTAACCAGGTGCACCAGTGCGATAAAAGTGGCCTCCACCACAAGTTTCCCCTCCTACCTTCCCCTGGCTGTGTTCTAGTAACACTTAGAGGCACCCACAAAAGCCCCTGGTGCCTCTTCCTCCCCAGCAAAGGCTTTTGCCCATGGTTCCTCCTCTTTCTCCACTCCCCACGGTTCCATTGGTGCTCCCTCTCCTGTGACCTCACTCACTGTGCAGTGGCTCTGTCTCTTTAGGACCTGAGAGTATAATAAACTCTTTCCCCTCACCTCTCCTGTGTTCCCTCTCCTTGTGGCCACACCTGACTGACCATCACCTAAAAGAACACAAACCAAGCCAAATCTCCAGACAGTCCAGAGAGGTCCGGAGGATATAACCATTCCCTCAGGCAGTGCCGATGTCCATTCGGATGTCTGTTCTGACTGACCAGTGTCCATGCTCTATGGCTACTGATGAGGTTTCCTATGATCCTGCTGGTAAGGAAGTCTCAGGGGACCTCAGGGATCCTCTCCCTGGTTGGGTGGAATCATTGACCATGGGACAGTTCTGTGGGGATTGGAAGGCCAGAGCCCTGGCCCTTCTGGTGGGAGAATCCCTCTGGGTCTGCAGCCATGCATAGCCATCTGCCTATATTTAAGTTAATCATTTCTGTCCTTGGCTCACAGGAATACAATTGTCCTTGATCCCTTTCTGCCTTTCACTCTACAACTACATGACGTGTGAGAAACAGTTCTCCCCTCAACTGGCTTAAAATCTAGGGGAATAAATAAGCATGCATTTAGGGAAGAATTAGAGGACACCCGAACATTAAACTTTGTGGAAATAGCCATAAGTGCCATAAACACTGAAGGTAGGCATTGGTCAGTAGGGGCGGGCAGACCAGAATTAAAAGTCCAGCCCAGCTTCAGGGCAGGTCTGCTCTGCCCCTCACAGGGGCCTGCTGCATATTAGCTGTAACCTTGCACAGTTACTTAATCTCTCTGTGCCTCACTTTCCTTCTCTGTAAAATATAAATAAGGATACTGGCTGTTCTTAAAACTACAAATAAATTACTATATAGTGATACATTCTGATAGTGTTTATTATACACCAGGTACTATAATAATACATAGATTAACTCTGCAAGGTAGGCACCATTCTCCTCCCCAATATATAATGCAGGAAACTGAGTCATTGAAATGTTAAGTAACTTGCCCAAGGTCAATAGCTAGTTTGTGACAGAAAGAGAATTTGAACCCAGGCAACCTGTCTAGAAGCAGTCATCTTAACTACTGCATCACACTGGCTGATATAATAGGTGCTTAATAATCTGTCACTGTTCCTACTATAGCCACCATTGCCACCATCACTAGTGTGAACTAGACTATCTGGTGAAGTTTTCATCAAGAGGAACGTCTGGGTTTAGAGGCCAGAGTGTTTTGTTAGTTACATGAAAAGAAAGAGAGGATATTCGAAATGCGAGTACAGCAAAAGCAAAAGCAGGAGTAGCCCTGGCCCCTGCAAGGGGCAGAGCAGACCTGTCTGGTTGAAAGGAAGCATGGGCTCAGGAGTAATAAAAACAGAACCAGATAGGTAGGGCTGGGGGAAGACCTTGGAAGCACCTGAGAACTGTGCAGAAGAGTCTGAAGTCAGTACTGCCATGGGATGTCAGGCCAGTGGTTGGGTGGGGCAATGTGTTATCAGGATAAGAGCAGTGCTTTAGGAAATGCACTCAGCCACAGAGAGCTCAGCCTTGGCAAGGAGGCTGCCAAGGATGCAGCTGATAACAATGAGGTCTCAAGGGAAGGTCCATGAAATTAGAGAAGGGCAAATGTGAGTGTCATTTTGAGGGCCAAAACTTGGTGAAAGAGACAGAGGGGTGCAGGAAAGGGAATAAGAAAGGAATAGATGAACCCAGCCTCAGGTTTATCAAAAACCCTTCCAAGGAGCAACTGTATCATTCCTCAACTTTCCCTTCGTCAGGTGATTTCACTTTGTCCTGGCACAGGGCAGCAAACATTTGCAGAGCATTTACAATATGCCAGTCCTGCACATGATGGGCATCTCAGAAGACTGTGCTCCATGGGCCTGAGGCCCCTTGACACCACAGTGGAGGGTTCTTTCCTTTCCTTCTCTTGAAGAGCGGATGGAAACAACACACTACGACTCTGACTTTCTGAGGCCCTTCCAAGAGACGGGCTGAGGATCAGCAGCGTCAGAGGAAGCTGTATTGTCTGAAAAGCTTTTGTAAACAAACCTTTTGTTTAGAAATCACCATAGCTTGCTCCTTTGATATGAGGTGCATGCCCACACATATTTTTAAAGGAAAGATGAGAGGAAAGCTTATCCACTGACGTCCGAATAAGGTGAAAGATGACTGAGAGTAGATATCACCACAGCTCTTAATTTCTGCTCTTGCTGAAACAAGAAGTGGGTTGGAACATTCCCTATTCTAGAATTCGATTGCAGGGTCAATTCTTAAAAACTCAGAGCTCCTTTGCACACCAGTTGTTGCAAACCCCTCCAAAGATTGTCACTATTACCCAGTGACACACCAGCCCTGGAATTTTGAGACTACTCGAAGGGTTGAAAGATCATACCTTTAGGCAGAGGGCGGAAGCAAGGCCGGAAATACTTGGCATTAAAAAAAAGGGAATAAAGCACAAGTGAAACCCTTTGTCAGGGCTCAGCCTCTTGGTATCCTCTAACTTTCATGTCTCTCTGCCATATCTCCCATGGGTGGTACTTCCCTCCTGGGGGTGGGAGGGACTAGGGAAGCTCCTTATAACCTGGCAGCAGGTTCCAGAGCCACCTGGGCCAAAGATGGCAAGGGAACCTGCACCGATGGAGACACACTGCTCAATCCAGCAGAACCCCCATGCAGCCAGCTGCACCCCCCTCTGAACAGCCAAGTTCCTAGGCAAGGAGAGAATAGATGAGTCTGACAAGATTTGTTCTGTCAGAAAGCAAGTTTTATTTTTACCCTCAAGCCTGTGATCTTCTAGGTGTCTGCAAATTGGGGGATTATTTTTACCCAGATGTAGAAATAGTTACTCCACTTTGGTTTCCTGCCTGCATTTTCCATGTGGTGTTAGCTTTGCTGTTCAAAGCCACCTGACCTTTGTAGAGACTGAACCGAGATGGAATTGTGCTCATGCCATTGTCAAGCCACATTAACCTGGTCATGTTTTGTTTTATTTTCTTTTTGTGAACCTCAATCTTTTTATCTGTAAAATGCATGGGGTTGGACTAGATGGTCTCTAAGGCGTGAAAGAATAAAAAAGCAAAGGTTCCCTAAAATTCATCTATGTTAATGCAATCTATTTTGTCTTTTCTCCTCCCAATTTATAAAAAAGGCAACATCTTATTTCTGTATATCAGAGAACATTTTGCACACATTTTGGAATTTTATCATCTTTACCAAACGGAAGGAATGAATAATGGAGGGAAAAAGAAAAAAAAAACTAGAAGAGCACAAGAAACCAAAATGTCCAGTTTTCAGAGACTGAAACGTCTAGCAATTAGTTTCAAAGACCCAGCTTTGCAAACATCCTGGCTCGATTATGTCCCTGACACCTGGTTGCTGGAGCTCTTCCCTGCTGCTAGAAGCACCGCTGGAAGCACTAACTCTAAGAATCTGCCTCCCCAGTGATTTGACAACTTCAGAGTTAAGAGCACATAAGTTGAGCAGTAGAGGACATGACAAGGCCTTGTTGGGCCTTCCAAAGGACACAAAATGTTACAGTACGAGATTTCTGCCTTCTTGACCAAGACACATAGAACAGCAGCAGGATAAAAGAATTTGCAGTAAGTACTTACTTTGTGAAACAATCACCAGCCCCCTAGGAGTTCAGAGGAGGATGGCCAGGAGGGCTGGAATAGGTGCAGCACAGAGAATACTGACAAAGCCACACTAACCATCCCCAAACCCCACATGCCAAGAAAGAAAGAATACATTACCTCTGAGCAACCAGTCTGGTTGCCCCATAGTTTACTCATACCTTGCTTCCATTAAGATTCGCTGAGATGAGACTGTAAGTACAGATTTTGTTTCTGAGCTCTCAGTTCTGTTCCGTTGATCTATCTGCCGACCCTGATGTGAGTACCACACTGTTTTGATCATTGTAGCTTTTTAGTAAGTTTTGAAATTGGGAAGGGAAGGTCTTCCAATTTTGTTATTCTTTTTTCAAAGTTGTTTTAATTATTCTGGGTCTTCTGCTTTTCCATATAAATTCAGCCTCATTGCTGTGAAAAGTGGGGCCAGGAGCTGGAATTATTATTTTTTTTGAAACAGGGTCTTGCTCTGTCACGCAGGCTGGAGTGCAGTGACACAATCTAGCCTCACTGCAACTTTTGCCTCCCAGGTTCAATCAATTTTTGTGCCTCAGCTTCCCCAGTAGCTGGGATTACAGGTGTCCACCACTATGCCCAGCTAATTTTTGCATTTTTAATAGAGATGGGGTTTCACCATGTTGGCCAGGCTGGTCTCAAACTCCTGACCTCAATTGATCTGTCTACCTCAGCCTCCCAAAGTGCTGGGATTACAGGCTTGAGCCACTACTCCTGGCCTAGGGCTGGAATTTTTACAGGAATTAAAGATGAATCTGGGAAGACTTGGCACCTTAACAATATTGAGCCTCCTAATTCATAAAGATGGGACGTGTCCTTCTTATTTAGATCTTCTCTAATTGCCCTTAGCAATGTTTCATAATTTTTAGTGTACAAGTCTTATACTTCTTTTGTTAAATTTATTCCTAATCATTTTATTATTTTTAATGCTACTGAGAATGGAATTTTTAAGTTTATTTTTGGATTGTTCATTGGTCATGTATAGAAATACAATTGATTTTTGTATCCGGTAACATTGCTTAATTTGCTTATTAATTCTAATTGTGTGTGTATATGTTCCTTAGGATTTTTATCTAATCATTCTTACTTTAAGCACAATCATAAGTCTATAAATCCAGTTTGCTAGCTCACAATAGACTAGAAGTTATTAAGGAAAGGAGCAGCCCAAGAAACAGGTGCACTGGTATTCCCAAGAGTTTCCATATAGTCTACAGTAAATGAAACAGGGGAAAACATAGAAAAAAACCCCACAAGAACCTCAGAGAGTCAGTCTGAGATCATTTAAGTAGGGATAGGAAATGCCACACCTCTTCAATACCACTGAGGACACCATGGCATTAGCAGTCCATGATAATTAGCTGCCCAAAAAGAAAAAAAATTAAATTAGGTTCAATGGTTGCTATTTGAGAAAATTAAATATATATGTCTGTCCACCTAAAATGTTAATATTTTTGAAGTTTTAACATTCAATAGAATACATTTCTTTTCCTATCGCAGAGTGTTTCAGTTCTTAATTTTTCCTTGTGGATATGCTGTGTTAACAGTCATATGAGTGTAGTATGCTTGAACACAGATGGATTTTGTTATAAGCATCAATGTGACACTTACAGGACACTACAACACGGGACATTGTTTCTTCCATATTTGGAAGATAAATTTATGTGTAGGCTTTTTTTGTAAGATACGGTTAATAACTAAAATTTATTGAAATGGTCTTCTAATGACTTGTATTCAGATGCTTAAAAAGAGCATTGCTGCTACAACTATTTCTAGTTTTAGAAAGGGTTTTTATGGACCAATGTCCCAGTTGTCAGCCAGAGCTGTTTGTGTGTACATTGTTTAAAATGTCACCTGTAAAATGGACATTATTTATGTTTTCTTTTTTTTTTTTTTTGCATTCCTGGTAATTATATGTGTTGTATAAAGAAAATCTGTACATTGGGTTATAACACTAGTATATTTAAACTTACAGGCTTATTTGTCATATAAACCACCATTTTAATGTACTGTAATTAACATGGTTATAATATCTACTATCCTTCCCTCCTCTCATCTCACAACTTTTTGTGTGTGTGATAAATCAATTTTGGTTTGCAATAAAACCTTGAAAAGTATTTACCAAAAAAAAAAAATACATTTTTCTTTTCAAGAAGGTTCATTTAAATGCTCTTTGAGGTGTTACCATCTTCTCTTTTCCCCGAATCCAGGGTCACCCAGGCTGCCACCAGGGCAATCGGGCATTTTCCCAATGGTTTCTGGTAAACTCTGTCTTGGAACTCTCTCAAGTTAAGTTGCCTTAGAAAATCATCTGCTGGCATTGAAGAATTTGCTAAGTCTGGGTGGAGTTCTGACGCTGCTTGTCTGTATTCTCAGGATAACAGCCTGAAAGCCTGGCCCAGGGAGAACATTATGCATAGGAAATTAATACTGTGGAATCGTCTCTCCAGTCAGAGGAGAGGAAGCGCAGGCTGGAGCCATTTAAAGTGAGTTAAGCGCTCACATAGCAGTGTCACTGCCCCTGGGGCAACACAACTATCCCAAAGGCTCTCTGCCTTCTAGCCTCCCATCAGCTCAGATGGAACAGATGGGTAGGGCCTGGGGGATGAGGAGGCCTGGAGTGTACAAGAAGCAAATGCAAGCCAGTCCTTTGCAGAGCTCCTCAGAGATTGCCTGGGGTGGGGACGGCAGGAGGGCCAGCTGTCCCACAGCTCCCAGGGACACTTCAGCTGTGTGCCAGAGGCAGGTGATAGTCGAAGGAATCCCTCTGTTTCCATTAGTGACATGCAGGGCACGAATAGGGTGCTGCTCTCTGTCACTCTGTATTGCAGTCCTCTGAGTGGGAGGGAAATGAGAGGCAGAGAGAGAGAGTGAAGATGAGCAACAAAGATGCCGTGTCACTGCTGATCTGGGCATGCCTCTCAGCTCCTGCTGATCTGGAGGTCCTGGGAAAATGCTCATGACTCCTCCCTTCTCCTCACTGAGTCTGATCTCTATCTCCCAGGCCCATTCTTACTCTGAATTCCCCTTCTGCCTTCCCAGAAAATTCACTTTCCTTCAATCATATTCCGCCCCTGAGATCTTTGTTACAAGTATATGGGGTGTGGGGAGAGACACCCTGGCTACTCACAGACATCCCTATAGCAAATAGCCACAGCAAATACCAGGAGGTGGCTCACAGCAACCCATGTGATTCTGTGATACTTGCAAGGAGCCACTCTGCCTGCCCGGCGGCTCCCTGGCGGCTGCTGAGTCAGGTTCAAGAAGATCAAACATTAGCTGACTCTGAACCTGCAGGCTCTGGTGCCCAACCAAGGGGCTTTGGAACTGCATGCTGCTTTGCCTCTTAGCCAGGCAGGAAGTAAGTCCAGCAGGAGGGGAAAGCCTCTGTCTGGGCTGGCCACCCTTCTCACAGCTCTCAACATGGGCCCTGGCAGCCCCAGCCACACCCTTCCTCTGCAAGCCGAGCCCACATGCACACTCATCCCAGGGCGCTGGCTGAGCACCTGCTTATGGACAGCCTGCCTGATGATAGCAAACAAGATGAGGAGAGAGCAGGTGGGGATGCCGGTGGCAAGAGAGGAAGCAAGGACATCACAACTAGAAACAGGGATGGAGTAGATTCCCACCTAGAAGGCCCAAGAGAAAACTGGAAGCTAAAAACATTTAGGCTTGCAAATAAGAAACCAACCTGACAGGTAGAGAGGCTTCCTGAGCTATGAAATTATAATCACCGTCCTAGGCTTTCAGGAGCACAAAACGAGTGGCCTGGTGAAAGTACAAAATATTTATTCCATACGTTTGAGAGTGGCTGGTCAATCAGGGACCTGAGGCAGTGGGGCCAGGCTGGCTGGGGGCAGGGCAGATGCAGCTCTAGACTTGGGCATCTGTGGGAGAGCTAAATATGGGGACCTCAAACAGAAGCACAGCTTGTCCCCTGCCAAGCAGCCAATCAAAGTTCCCCAAACAGCAGCTGTTTCGGTAACAATGCAGGAACTCTTCATGCTTCCAGCATTGTGAAGGACTGAGTTGTTCTACATGAGTGAGATCACCCTTTAAATAGCAAAACTTTTGTATTTTAATAACTTTAAATATCTCCCTCAAATGAACACCTGTGGCTCTTACCACCAAAAAAAAAGGAAAGAAAGAAAAAGATGATCATGAGGCCTGTGATTCCCCAAAACTCATTTATGCAATCTGTGAACTCACACTGAGTTCTCCATATGTGCTAGGCACCAGCATGGGTATAACAATGCCTCAGGCATGAACTCTGCTCTCCAAGAGCTTGCAGGGTGGTAGAGAATGTAAGCTGTGGCCACAAAAAACCACAAAACAAGATAGATGGTGGCATCTTGCAGGATGTCTCTTATAGGCAAGATCTGAGCCAAATGCTATGGCCACACATGGGTTAGCATACATATATGTATCTCCCAGCTCTGCCCGCTGAGAGGGCCTGGACACAGTGACAGCCTCATAGCCACAAGCATACCTGGTGGACCATTCTTGGTTTCTAAATATCATAAGCCCAATGGCCATTTTTGGTTTCTAAATATCTTTCTCTGATAAAAGGACCCAAGGCTGTTTGGAGCAATGGCCGGTTCTAGGGTGGAGGAAAAAAGGATGGAGGCATGGCAGAAGAATAAAGGAGCCAGACTGAAGAAGCTCTCACTAGCCAAAGACACAACAATTTGTGCTTCATAATTAAATAGTGATAATATTAGATTATAACCCTAAAGAATCAATATCTGTGAGTCTATTCTGATATAAATGATTACATAAATAAATAAATGGGAGATAAGGGACAAATCTTTCTACAGAAGAATTCCAACAAGTAAATGTAGAAGCAATGAATGAAATAGAAAATCATCATTAAAACACCTCAGTAATAACTGCTGCTGGCAGGGACCCTAGATAAATGATCAAATAAGTGGGTGAAATTTTAAGAGGGAAACAGCTTCAAAGTATTTCTTTCAAAATTTACTAATTACTCTAGTGGCTGTAATATATAACAAATTCTTTGATACCCTGCTCTCCAGGATGCGGTGCTTCATTCTCCTGCTCTTGGGTGTGATCTAGACAAAGAGACCCACTTTTAACAAGTTGTTTGTGGAAGGAGACGTGTAGTAACTTTACCATGGAGAAACCTGGCAAATATTACCTTAACAAAGTGATCAAGGTTAACGTCACCATGTTAAGTCTTGTTGATATCCACTATCCATTGATATGATGAGATGAGAAAGGCACTTCACTCTGTGGTATTCTTACCCCAAATCCATAACCTTAGTCTATGAATGAGAACATGTCAGATCAACCCAAACTGAGGGACACTGGACATTCTACAAAATATCTAACTCCTACTATTCAAAGGTATCAAAGTCATGAAAGTCAAAGAAAGACTGAGGAATTGTCATCGTTTGGGGGAGACTAAGAAGACATGATGACTAGATACAACGTGGTACCCTAGACCAGGACCTGGGACAGAAAAAGGACATTAATGGGAAAACAAAGGAAATCTAAATTAAGTCTGTAGTTTAGTTAATGGTATTGTATCAACGTTAATTTCTTGATTTTGATTAATGTACCATGGTTATATAAGATGTTAGCATAAATGGAAGCTAGGTAATGCTATACATGAACTCTCTGTATTATCTTTGCAACTATTTTGTGAATCTAAAGTTATTTCAAAATAAAAAGTTTTTTTTAAAAAAATGCTTTTACTAGAGGCTCTCAGTTCTAGGCAAGATGGAACATGCTTTCTGCAGTTTTATCTCTCCTGCTGGTTACAATAAAACCTTGAACAAAATAGAAAATACAGCCACTTGAAGATTCTAAAAAATAAAACTAAATCATAATAGTTGAAAGAGGAAGGCAAATCAAAACTTGAAGGACTACCAGGACAGCCATGGTGAGTTTCCTGGTTTCTGTTTCCTTCCTTTATCTACTAGGTTTGACCCAAGGACAAGCCAAATCAAGAAAATGTGCCATGCCATGAAAAGCCCAACTTTGAGGAAAGCCTGTCCTTCTGGCCAGAGGATTGGGAAAAGCAGCCCCTGTAAGCTGGAGACTGTAAGGAGAATCCAGGGTTTGTTTTGTTTTGTTTTCTCTTTTTTCTCTCAAAGCCCTTCCTGGAAGCCAGTCCCTGCCCCATAGTAGCACAATTGCCAAATGTGGCGGTGTGGTGGGCATCTGAAGTTCTGAGAGAAGAGTCACCCCTCCAGACATAGGAGTTGAGGAGAGGCGCCCCAGTTGTGCAAAGTGTAGGAGGACTTCCTATTATTTCTCTCTCACTTATTTCCTGCTTCAATGAATATAATTCAGAGGCAAACTCCATCTTTCTAGTGAGAGGACTCCAAAAAGGAGACTCCAGGTGCTGGAAAGTGCGAGAAAAATCATTCAGAGGAGTGAGCAGAAAGAGGAGATCCCCAATTTTTTGTAAGCTGTCACAAATCCTGAGCTCACAGACAATTGTGCATATGTAGAACACACCCCAAGAAGTATAGCAGAGGCTCTGAGAAGTAAGCCTCAATGGCTTCCCCCAAAAGCACAGCTTTTAAAACCGTATGGACATTGGTACCACCCACCAACAGAAGGTGAGACAGAACTCACAGTCTAAACCTGACTGGTGTAATTCCTGCCAAAACACAACCTCTACATTCTCCAGAGGAGAATCTCAGGGCCCAGAGATTCACAACAAAATATAACAGGGCCCAGAGTCTCACAACACAATATAAACTGTCTTGGATATCATCGAAAATAGTCAACCTGCCAAGAACCAGAAAAATCTAATTCTCGAGGGAAGAGTCAATCAACCAATGACAACTTCGAGATGACCAGATATTGGAATTATCGATAAAGACCTTGAAATATCTATTATGACCATTCTCCATGAGGAGAAAGGGAGCACTCTTGAAATGAATGAAAAGTTCTCAGAAGAGAAACAGAAATCATAACAAGAGAACCAAATGGAATTTTAGAATAAGAAATACAATATCTGAAATAAAAAATTCACCAGATAGACTCAAAGTTGCAGTCCATCTTCAAAAAAGTCGATATGACCAAAAAAAGAGTCTATTAACTTAAACTAATTAGAAACGATACAATCTGAAGGACATGGAGAAAGTAGGTTGAAGAAATGACCAGAGACTCAGGACCTGTAGGGTGGGACAATATGAAAAGTTTAACATGCATGTGACTGGAGTCCCTAAAAAAGAGGAGACACAAATTGGTGCAGAAAAAAAAATTTGAAGAAATAATTACAGAAATTTCCCAAATTCAGTGAAAGACATAAATTTGCCAATAAAAAGAAGCTCAGGGAACTGCAAACAAGACAAATCCAAATAAAACCATCAGAAGAAAACTGTGAAAACCAAAGGCTAAAGAAATATCAAAACCAGCCAGAGAAAATGACACATTGCATATAGATTAACAATTTAATTGACTGTGTATTTTTTTTCAAGCCAGAAAGAAAAGAACTGTCAACTCATAATTCTATATCCCATGAAATCAAGACATTCTCAGATGGAAGAAAACTAACAAATTTCATTGCCAGTAAACCTACTTTAGGCCAGGTGCAGTGGCTCATGCCTGTAATTCCAACACTTTCGGAAGCCAAGGCAGGTGGATCACCTGAGGCCAGGAGTTCGAGACCAGCCTGGCCAACATGGCAAAACCCTGTCTCTACTAAATATACAAAAATTAGCTGGGTGTGGAGGTGCACACTTGTAGTCCCAGCTACTTGGGAGGCTGAGGTGGGAAAATCACTTGAACTGGGAGGCAGAGGCTACAGTGAGCTGAGATCACACCACTGCATCCCAGCCTGGGCAACAGAGCAAGATTCTGTCTAAAAAAAAAAAAAAAAAAAAAAACACTTAAAAAAAAAGTTACAGGAAGTTCTTCAGATTGAAGGGAAATTACCCCAGGGGGAAAATCAGAACTTCAGGAATAAAGGAAAAGCAACAGAAATTGTAAACATCTGTGTAAATATAATAAACCATTTTGTCCTCTAGAAATATGTATGACTATTAGAAGCCAAAATTATAACATTGTTGGAAGGGAGAGTTTTCAATGTATATAAGTGTAATACATATGGCAATTATAACATAAAGGAAGGAGGAGGGTATGGAACATACATGATTTAAGATTTCTACATTCTACTCGAAGTGGTAAAACACGAAATTTAAATAGAATGTGAGAAGTTAGATAGGTATATATAAGGGATACATAACCCCTAGGGCAACTACAAAAATAAATAAATACAAGATGATACCAATATGAGCCTGGCTGCCTGCCCCTTCCCAGGTCTGGACTAAACACCCCCCATCTGAGACTATTCACCCATTGCTCACCCAAACCTTCCCTCTGGGGCTCAACTGGAACCCCCTCTTATTGTCACATTTTCTAATTCCCCCCATAGCTGTGGAGACAGAGGTGACTCAGCTCAGTCACATCCAGGATGCTATAAGGCAAGGAGAAGTTGAGGAAATCCAGACCCTTTCAGTCCATTCTCCAAGGGGAAAATTGCTGCTTGCCCAAGAGCCCACAGCAAGCCACTGCTAGAACAGTGGCCTGGAAGCAGATATTCCAGCACCAGACGCCATCATGAAACTGGAGATTGGGGCTCCTTCCCCAGCTCCTCTGCCCCACCTGGTAGCAAGTGCTTGTGTCCAACTATCCCTCAGGACTACTAGGAATGAATGCATACATAGACGTTCTATGTGCCAGGCACTATTTTAATTGATTCTATTTCTGTCTATCTATTTACTCATCCATCCATCCGTCCATCCATCCATCCATCCATCCATCCATCCATCCATCCATCCACACTAAGCCTCAGATTGCCCCAATTGAGATAGGTACTATTTTTCTCTGTTGTTTATAGATGGAGAAAATCAAGCATTGGGAGGTTAAGAAACTTGCCCCAGATGACAGAGCTAATAAGTGTTGGCCCTGGAATTTGCATACAAGTCTGGCTCTAGCGTCTGAGTTCCTAACCACAGTTAGCAACACAAAGCACAGCTCTCTAAGACATTCCGTGGTCTGGAGGCTCCCCCTGACCCACACCCCCAGGATCATTTCTGTTCAGGTGGAATTTGGTGAAAAGGCACATAGAGGGCGGCTTTGAAGGAAGGAACTGGAGGGTAGGAGCTGGTAAGAGGCCTCACGCTGCTGACAGGCTGGTGGAGGGAGGCACTTGGGTACTGTTGCTAGGCAACTGCCTCAGGCCTGTGGTCCTCTCAGCGCTGGAGCCTTCCTCTTGGGCTCCTCCGTTCTTCCCTAACAATGGCTGAGGACACCAGCACTTCCTCCCTTCTAGCTTGCTGCTCCCTCTGAGTCACTGCCATTCCCAGTCACATGGTGTAAGCAGCTTGGCTTTGCCCCAAGACCCTGGTGGGGGCAGATAAGGAGCCTCCTGTCATGCCTGAGTCCAGCCTCACTCTCTGGAAAAGTCCAGTCTCTTGTGGCAGCCAAGCATGGCAGGCCTCGGCCAACAGGTGTTAAGCCAAGCATCCTCAGACCATGTCCCAGCTCCAGTTCAGTCTGACCTGCGTGCAGAGATTAGCAGTCAGCTAGTGGAGTGAAAAGGGATCTCCTCATCTTGCTTCCCTTTTGCCTTCCTCAAAGGTATTTGCTTTGTCATTTATGTCCAAAGATCAACAAACAAAGTGTTGCTGCTGGTGACACATCACAAATTTGCCCCTTGGACTTACCAGGAAGTCCAAAGGAGGCCAATTAATCTCATTACTTTCCTATATTCCCTGTCTGCTTTAAATGTGATTCATTGAAGGTGAAAGGCTATTTTCACAGCCAACTATAAAAAGCCAAAAAAATGAAATCACTGCGACCCAGTAAAGAGGGTGGGACACTGTTCACTCCCCCAGGAAAGCAACCAACATTCAGAGGACGGGGGCATCTCCCTTCTCTGCCAATAAGCCCACTAGCATTGGCATGAGTCACAGTTCAGTCCCCTCCATGGCAGCTTCCCTTGGCCATTCTTCCTCCTCTAGTGACATAACAGAGGCCCCTCCTTCCCACCACACTGCCCCATTCAGCTCACAGACCATTTAGCCACCTTCTAAAACACTGAATTGTACCACTTTCAGTAAATAGCCTTGCTGGATACCTTTCATGGGCCAGATTCTTGACTTTCATAACTTATGTAAGTGATAGCCAGTGTCATGCTTGAAATCATTTTTAATAACATCATTAGGAAACATGCCAATTTTTTTTTGTACAGGAAGAACTAAGAAGAGGAGGCCAGGAAACAGCTCCCACCTTAAGTGCATCTGATGACAAATGACTCAAATACCACTTTGCAGAGGTAAAGGTGCTAGGCTGAGTCTTTATAACAACTGGACCCAGAAAGGCACTGAGAAACACACAGCTGCTTTCTGTTGAAGACTAAAAGCATTCTTCAGCTACTCTAACATTTTCTCCCAGGCATTTCCAAAAGTGGGGTTCCAATGCCAAGGTCACTGGTGAATACTAAGTATCAAGTCCACTTCCTACTTGTTTTTCTCTTGAGCACACTCTAAAGTAGAACCCAGAGCTCTCCTTTAGTTCTTCCTGTGGTTCTTTCCTCCAAAGGAAGGGGGAAGATACACAGGTTGAGGAGGCAGAGGACAGGGCACACGAAGCTTTCAGAACTGTAAAAGTCTCCTATGTGATCCTGGAGAAAGCTGTGCATCTAACATACTGTCCTTTTTCCAGAAACCAGCAAGTATCTGTCTGCCCCTCGCCTAGCCTGGGTTCCCAGATTTGGACAACTGCCCCAAGAGAGATGGGATCATCTTCGGCATCCAGCCTATGAGGTTCCCAGAGGGAGGGAGCCAGTAGCTCATTACTGTTTCATCCTTCCGGTAAAACACCTAGAAGGGCTAGTTTGTCTTGTGAATAAAACATAGAGTTCTTTCTAACTTGTCTCAGGACCCCAATTCACTATGCCAAAAGAAAAAAACATTAAGCTGAAAGCTGAGTCATGCAAGAAACTGCCTTTCCTTTTGTTCCTAAGCAGAGAGCTACAGATAAAAGGTTAAATATCTCCACAGGTGATAACTCCATGTTCACCTTACCTTATGTAAGGTGACAATTTACTGAGCATGAGATGAATACATAGTTGACTGTTCCCCTACCTGCTCCTTTGTCTTACAACATGTGGATTAGCATACCCTCCCTCTTTCCCCTCCAGCCTACTTTTCTGCTTTTAATATTGAAGCCCTCAAATTCATCTTTGGAGAAAGGCACAGACCACAGACTCTTTCTGTGATTTCTGTGTTCTCTTCTTCTGGGCATGTCCTTACTCTTGGCAAAATACGCTTCTAAATTGATTGAGACCTGTGTTAGACAATTTTTGGTTTACAAGCCCTGCTTACTCACCCCTCAAGAAGATATCTTGTTGGGCTGGGCGCAGTGTCTCACGCCTGTAATCCCAGCACTCTGGGAGGCCGACGCAGGTGGATCATGAGGTCAGGAGTTCAAGACTAGCCTGGCCAAGATGATGAAACTCCATCTCTACTAAAAATACAAAAATTGGCCAGGCGTGGTGGTGGGCACCTATAATCGCAGCTACTCAGGAGGCTGAGGCAGAGAATTGCTTGAACCTGGGAGGTGGAGGTTGCAGTGAGCCAAGATTGCACCACTGCACTCTAGCCTGGGTGACAGAGCGAGACTCTGTCTCAAAAAAAAAAAAAAAAAAGAAGAAGATGTATTGTTGGGTTTAGTCATCTGTGGCTCTGAGTGGTCGCACTGGGTACCTTTCCAGTGGGGCTACATAAAAGGGATCCGAACAACTACTGTTCTCAGGAAGAAGAGTGGGAAGTTCTTTAACTTCCAATCCCAGTAGCACTCCTTCTCCCCCTCCTTCTATCACATACATGGACAGACATACCGACATACCATGTATGCACAATTATGGATATAACAACTCCATTTGCTTTCCTAAGAAGGGCAAAAATCTTCTTCAATTCATCATCAGACTCTGTTTTCTATCCTCACCTTACATTCTTCAAAACCATAAATGAGGCATGAAGGAGTGAATAAACTCAAGAAGAAAAAAGGCCTTTTATTTGATGGGATTTAGGACATGCCACCCCAAAATATGACCAGAATATGCCACCCTCAAATATGCTTCTTTGGCATAAGGATTATTTGAAGCGGTTCTTTTGACAAACTGCAGATACAGCAGTGGCTCTGAAAAGTTGTCTTTTTGTAAGAGAAATTTACATTTACAAAAGAAATCCCCATTTTTAAGGGTGCCTCCCTCTCTGCACCAGGAGAAGAAAGATTGCTAAATTATCAGAGACTCTTCATCAGTGGAGAAGGCATCCACTTAAATCTGCATAGAAAATCTTACCCTTGGTTTATGGTGCTTTTCCTGGCCATTGCATCTTAATAGGGCCTTTTTCCTATACACTCCTTTTTTATGTTTCAGAGAAACAAAATATTTAAGCCTAAAGTCTAATTTGAGAGCTATAGGAAGTGTGCATGTTATTAAACATCTGTTTGTTTTTCTCTTGTTAATCTGTCTTTTATTAGAGGGAGTCCCAGCTAAAAACTCACGTAGAATGGAGGAGAACATTGTTTTTCCTTCCCACACTTGTCTCATACTCATGGCAGAAAGCAAGAAAGAAGGGAAGGAGAAAATAACACTGGAGTATGTGCTCTTGGAGAACCTTGTTCACAAGTTTCAAGAAGCCTATCAGGCCCTGGAATTAACCTGTTCCCAAAAGAGATTGGTTGAACTATGTCCCCAGATAAACCCTCAGATTCCCAAATCTCTATATGTCACATCCTCAACCAGTAGTGGTGTTTGATCATCTTCTCCAGATATACAGAAGAATCACAGGAGATCTGGCAAGAAGCTGCAACATTTCCTACTATGTCTGGTTTTCTTCTTCGTGTTGATGATGAGGCTTAAGGGATGATATAAGCAGAAGGAGAATTTCTTTTTGGAGATTAATAAAAATAACATTGAACCATTGCTGCATAACAAGCTGTCTTAACATTTAGTGGTTTTGTTACTGGAAAGGGGTTCCAATCCAGACCCCATGAGAAGGTCCTTGGATCTCATGCAAGAAAGAATTTGGGGTGAGTCCACAGAGTAAAGTGAAAGCAAGTTCATTAAGAAGGTAAGGGAACAAAAGAATGGCTACTGAAAAAACAGAGCCACCCTAAGGGCTGCTGGTTGGCTATTTTTGTGCTTATTTCTTGATCATGTGCTAAACAAGAGGTGGATTATTCATGAGTTTTCCAGGAAAGGGGCAGGCAATTCCCAGAACTGAGGGTTCCTTCCCTTTTTAGACCACATAAGGTAACTTCCAGATATTGCGATGGCATTTGTAAACTGTCATGGCCCTGGTGGGAGTGTCTTTTAACATGCTGATGCAATATAACTAGTGCATAATGAGCACTGAGGATGACCAGAGGTCGCTTTTGTGGTCATCTTGGTTTTGGCAGGTTTTGGCCAGCTTCTTTTTTTTTCTTTAAAATTAAACTTTATTTATCAAAGCACCGTTAGAACAGTGAAAAGTCACAGCATGGGAGAAGATATTGGCAATATATATTTTTATTTCAATAGTTTGGGGGAAACAGATGGTTTTTGGCTACATAAATAAGTTCTTTAGTGGTGATTTCTGACCAAGATTTTGGTGCACTCATCATCTAAACAGTGTACACTGTACACTCACCCCCCCCCCACCATCCTTCCCCGCAAGTCCTCAAAGTCCATTATATCATTCTTATGCCTTTGTGTCCTCGTAGCTTAGCTCCCACTTAAAAGTGAGAACATATGATGTCTGGTTTTCCATTCGTGAGTTACTTCACTTAGAATAATGGTCTCCAACTCCATCCAGGTCGCTGCAAATGCCATTATTTTGTTCCTTTTTATGGATGAGTAGTATTCCACAGTAAATGTATGTGTATGTGTATGATATATATATATCACATTTTCTTTAGCTACTTGTTGGTTGATGGGCATTTAGACTGGTTCCATATTTTTGCAGCTGCGAATTGTGCTGCTATAAATATGTGTGTGCAAGTGCTTTTTTCATGTAAAAACTTACTTTCTTCTGGGGAGATACCCAGTAGTGGGATTGCTGGATCAAATGGTAGTTCTACTTTTAGTTCTTTAAGGAATTCCACATTGCTTTCCACAGTGGTTGTACTCATTTACATTCCTACAAGCAGTGTAAAAGTGCTCCCTTTTCACTACATCCATGCCAACATCTATTATTTTTTATTTTTTAATTATGGTCATTCTTGCATGAGTAAGGTGGTATTTCATTGTGGTTTTGATTTGCATTTTTCTGATAATTGGTGATGCTGAGCATTTTTTCATATGTTTGTTGGCTATTTGTAGATCTTCTTTTGAGAATTGTCTATTCATATCCTTAGGCTAATTTTTGATAGTATTATTTGTTTTTTTCTTGCTAATTTGTTTGAGTTCCTTGTAGATTCTGGATATTAGTCCTTTGTTGGATGCATAGTTTGTGAAGATATTCCTTCCACTCTGTAGGTTTTCTGTTTACTCTGCTGATTATTTCTTTTACTGTGCAGAAGATTTTTAGCTTAATTAGGTCCCATCTATTTATCTTTGTTTCTGTTGCATTTGCTTTTGGGTTCTTGGTCATGAACTCTTTTGGCCTGCTTCTTTACTGCATCCTGTTTTATTAGCAGGGTCTTTGTGACCTGTATCTTGTGTTGACCTCCTATCTCATCCTGTGACTAAGAATGCCTAACCTCCTGGTAACCAGCAGGTCTCAGCCTCATTTTACCAAGCCCCTGTGCAAGATGGAGTTGCTCTGGTTCGAATACCTCTGACAGTTCAAAATGACATTGATCATTTGTTTTGCTCATTAATCTGCAATTTGAACAGGGTTCAGTGCAGCCAGCTCACTTCTCTCCAGCCAGCATCAGCTGGGGTAGCTTGCCTGGAACTGGAGGTTCCACTTGTAGATGGCTCATGCATATGGCTGGCAAGTTAGTGTTGTCTGTCAGTTTCTCTTCAAATGGGCCTCTCCACAGTGTGGCTTGGGCTTCCTCACAGCATGGAGGCAGGGTTTCAAGTGTGAGCATCCCAAGATAGGCAGGAAAAAGGTGTATCATTTTTCATGACCTAGCCCCAGAAGTCACAAAGTATCACTTGCCCCATAGCCACTTGTCTATCTACATCCAAATACAGAGAACATAGACTGCCCACCTCTCTTGGAGGGGAGGAGAGTTACAGTCACATTGTAAAAAAAGTATATTGATTGGGGAGATGCCGTGGTAGCCATTTGGAGGAAATACAACCTGCCACAAACATTAGCTATAACTAATATATGCTGAGTCCTTACTCTCTTCTAGACTCTAGCCTGAAGTGTTTAAAATGCGTTCTGATACTAACTCTCACCAGAGGCCTATATGGCAGATCATAGCATTATCCCATTTTACACATAAGGAAACTGAGGCTGAGAGGGAGGTTGATTATTTATCAGCTTGAAAATGATAGAGCTGGACTTCGAATCCAGATCCACTTGGACCAAGTGGCAGAGCTCACAATTACCATACTACATGCCTCTCAGCAGTGATGGGTGGTCCTGATTTGGGATGTATTAAAGTGAAACAATGGAACTGGAACAGAACTGAGGATAGGAGCCAAATTTTGGCTCCAGCTCTACTACTCATAATTAGAGATGTCATTTATTATATGCATCCTCTCACATATTCCTTGACATTATGCTTTGCAGGACTTATTATAGGATGCCCATTGAACAGGTCAGATAATTCAGGCTCCAAGAGGAGAAGTAACTCCTGCAAAATCAAAAATATGTCCAAGTCACACAGATGTTAAGTAACTAGACTGAGATTTAAAACTAGGTCTTACTCCAAGACTCTTAATCACCTCAATCCATGGCCTGGGTCCCTAGACAAGCCACTTCACTCCCTGAGCCTCAAACACTTCACCTGTAAAAAGGGAAGGAACTATGATTTCTAAGGTCCTCCTTGTTCCAGCAACTCTACTGGATGGCCCTGGGCAGTGGACACTGAGGCCTCTGGTGTTAAATCCCCTTAAAGCATGGTTTCTCAACATCAGCACTATCAATATTTTGGGCTAGATTTTGGGATAAGATTTTGTTGTGGGTGCTGTCCTGTGCATTGTAGAAATTATAGCAGCATCCTCAGCCTCTACCCACTGGGTGCCAGTGGCATTCCTTCCCCTCAATTGTGACCACCAAAGTGTCTCCAGGCATTGCTTAATTTCCCTTGTGGGGAAATCTTGCTCCACCTCTTTGTCTCTTGCCTATTGAAAACCTCTGCCTTAAGTAGTCCAATAATATAAGTCTTTACAGAGGTCCCGGTGGTCAGTGCCTCCTTCCTCAGAAGTCCCTGTCTCTTTACTGGTAATATCACCAGCTGGGAGGATCAGGGAGGGATCTGGATGGTATGACAAACCCAAATTTTTCCTCTTGTTGAGCTATTCCTTTGCTTTGGACTCTGATCAATAACTCAGAAATTGATGGGACACAGATGTCAACAAATAGCCAAATGCTAGACCAAATGTAGGGAAGCAGGCTCTTTTCCCCTCCCTCTCCCTGCCTCTCTCCCTCCCTCCTACCCTGACTCCGTTCTCTCTCTTTCACTCCTAACTCTGTTTTCTGTGTGTGTGTGTGTGTGTGTGTGTGTGTGTGTGTGTGTTTGCCTCTCTCTCTCTCTCTCTCTTCTTCCCTCTCTGTCTCTCCACCTCTCTCTCTCACCAGACATTGGCAGGGCAAAGGAGATCACTGTTGCCAGGAAATTGTTTGCATTCCCGGGTCTTTCTGGCAAGGCCTTCCTCTGAGTGGAGTCTGAGGTAAGCCAGCCACCCATCTCCCAGTACCAGGCAGTCTGGCACCAAGGGTCTAAGCTAAAAATGGATCCTTCTAAGCTTTGCCTCCAATAGGTACTTGAGCCTATGGAGGGGCTGACTCCTTTACAGACACTCCTTTCTCCAAATGAATTGTCATGTCTTCTAGGATTCTATAGGGTATTAAGAGCAGTGGTTTTTTAAAAACAAACTTAAAGAAAAATCAAGAGATTTCCTTGCCTCTGGTCATTTGGCACCTCTTTCTCCATAGCCCTTAAAGACAACCAACAACACTTGTAACTCCAATGCCAATTTGGGATGCTCTGTAATGTAATTCTTCTGGTCTTGAAAGCTGCACTCACTGTGCAAATAGATCTTCTTTCCCAAGCCCAACCTTCATCTTTGGATTACATTTTCCTTAAGAAATGTTTATTCTGTAAATTTTCAGCTTGGAGATCCTTCTCCCTGATGGAGTAGGGAAGTAAAACAGGAAATGAGCAGTGCTGCTTGTCTTGCTGTCTGTCAACATTACATCATCTGCTCCTGGCCTTTACTTCTTCGTTGCTCTTAATCCCTGTGTAGCTTCCTAAGAGCCCTTGGTTTTAGCCCTTACCACTTTTCATGAGCCTCAGCTTGTTCTGGGATTTTACCTTTTTGGCTTGATTCCTTCAGGTTTGTGTCCCTCTTTTGTGTTTGTCTTGACTATAGGCCCATATTTTTTCCAGAAGAATAATATTACACCACTAACATTTTATTTAGCAGCCTCTTCTATGCCTCCTAACTGAAGCATTTTCCCTCTTAGAGCCTCTGGCTATTAGATGTTACCTCTGTTTTTCTGGTTTTAGTCCTGAGCCTTCATACACCCAGACCATACAGTAGCAGGGCAGTTCTAGAAGTGCAGAGAACAAAACAGCATGGCTTATAAAAGAAATCCCAATCCCAACAGGGTGTGAGATTAAAACAAAAACATAAAAGGAAAATGAGAGTAATAAGGAAAATTAAGGCACTTACAAACTCAGATTTCCCTGATCACCTGAGATGTTTGTAAAAAATGCAGATTCTTGGCCTCACTCTAAACCTCTTGGCTTTCTAGGATAGAAGCCAAAGCATTCATTTTTAAACAATTCCATCAGCTGTTTTTTATGTATACTAAAGCTCAACAACAACTTCACTAGAGGCCAAAGAAAGGAGAGCAGAGTGAGTTTTTGGGGCTGAAACGGATTGGAAAATCAAAGCCTACCCATTTCTCTGTACTACTGAATCACTATGAATTGAAACTCTACTAATTACAAAGGAATACTTCAGCCTGGGTCAGAAGGCAGTTGAACATTAGAAGAAACAAGACTCCTGTTGAAGTATTTAGACAGAAAGTTCTAGGGCTCAGTTGTAGAACTAGAACTTGCTGACCTTAGAATAGTCATTCTTGCATTGTCTTCTTAAACCATCTGCATTTAGTAGGAAGATAACTCACGCTCTGTGATAGATATCAGGGCATCTGACAGTGAAAACATGAGTTTTGAAGCCCAGCAGGTCACATTTCAGTACTATGTCTTCTACTTAATAGTCAACTGATCGTGTTCAACTTGCTTAACTATATATGCAAACTGAAAATAATAACACTAACTTTTATATTTGAGAACATCAAGTGAATAAATATTATCTATAAAGCACCTACTGCATATTGGTTATGCAACCTACATTCCTTTCCCTCCTTCCCTAAGGAAGATGTACTCCCAAGTATTAACCATTCTTCCCATTCCTTGGAAATTCTTTTTTTTATTTATTTATTATTATTATTATACTTTAAGTTTTAGGGTACATGTACACAATGTGCAGGTTAGTTACATATGTATACACGTGCCATGCTGGTGTGCTGCACCCATTAACTCGTCATTTAGCATTAGGTATATCTCCTAATGCTATCCCTCCCCCCTCCCCCCACCCCACAACAGTCCCCAGAGTGTGATGTTCCCCTTCCTGTGTCCATGTGTTCTCATTGTTCAATTCCCACCTATGAGTGACAAAATGCGGTGTTTGGTTTTTTGTCCTTGCAATAGTTTACTGAGAATGATGATTTCCAATTTCATCCATGTCCCTACAAAGGACACAAACTCATCATTTTTTATGGCTGCTTAGTATTCCATGGTGTATATGTGCCACATTTTCTTAATCCAGTCTATCATTGGTGGGCATTTGGGTTGGTTCCAAGTCTTTGCTATTGCGAATAGTGCCGCAATAATACGTGTGCATGTGTCTTTATAGCAGCATGATTTATAGTCCTTTGGGTATGTACCCAGTAATGGGATGGCTGGGTCAAATGGTATTTCTAGTTCTAGATCCCTGAGGAATCGCCACACTGACTTCCACAATGGTTGAACTAGCAGGCTACCTGACTTCAAACTACACTACAAGGCTACAGTAACCAAAACAGCATGGTACTGGTACCAAAACAGAGATATAGATCGATGGAACAGAACAGAGCCCTCAGAAATAATGCCACATATCTACAACTATCTGACTTTGATGAACCTGAGAAAAACAAGCAATGGGGAAAGGATTCCCTATTTAATAAATAGTGCTGGGAAAACTGGCTAGCCATATGTAGAAAGCTGAAACTGGATCCCTTCCTTACACCTTATACAAAAATTAATTCAAGATGGATTAAAGACTTAAATGTTAGACCTAAAACCATAAAAACCCTAGAAGAAAACCTAGGCATTACCATTCAGGACATAGGCATGGGCAAGGACTTCATGTCTAAAACACCAAAAGCAATGGCAACAAAAGCCAAAATTGACAAATGGGATCTCATTAAACTAAAGAGCTTCTGCACACCAAAAGAAACTACCATCAGAGTGAACAGGCAACCTACAAAATGGGAGAAAATTTTTGCAACCTACCCATCTGACAAAGGGCTAATATCGAGAATCTACAATGAAATCAAACAAATTTACAAGAAAAAAAAACAACCCCACCAAAAAGGGGCAAAGGACATGAACAGACACTTCTCAAAAGAAGACATTTATGCAGCCAAAAAACACATGAAAAAATGCTCACCATCACTGGCCATCAGAGAAATGCAAATCAAAACCACAATGAGATACCATCTCACACCAGTTAGAATGGCAATCATTAAAAAGTCAGGAAACAACAGGTGCTGGAGAGGATATGGAGAAATAGGAACACTTTTACACTGCTGGTGGGACTGTAAACTAGTTCAACCATTGTGGAAGTCAGTGTGGCGATTCCTCAGGGATCTAGAACTAGAAATACCATTTGACCCAACCATCCCATTACTGGACATATACCCAAAGGACTATAAATCATGCTGCTATAAAGACACATGCACACGTATGTTTATTGCAGCACTATTCACAATAGCAAAGACTTGGAACCAACCCAAATGTCCACCAATGATAGACTGGATTAAGAAAATGTGGCACATATACACCATGGAATACTATGTAGCCATAAAAAATGATAAGTTCATGTCCTTTGTAGGGACACGGATGAAATCGGAAATCATCATTCTCAGTAAACTATCGCAAGAACAAAAAACCAAACACCGCATATTCTCACTCATAGGTGGGAATTGAACAATGAGAACACATGGACACAGGAAGGGGAACATCACACTCTGGGGACTGTTGTGGGGAGGGGGGAGGGGGTGGGATAGCATTAGGAGATATACCTAATGCTA
The DNA here is from genome assembly GCF_028885655.2 of Pongo abelii. Taxonomy (NCBI): domain Eukaryota; kingdom Metazoa; phylum Chordata; class Mammalia; order Primates; family Hominidae; genus Pongo; species Pongo abelii. The sequence goes on along the minus strand of NC_071989.2, from coordinate 79,375,620 downwards.
AATGACGAGTTAATGGGTGCAGCACACCAGCATGGCACATGTATACATATGTAACTAACCTGCACATTGTGCACATGTACCCTAAAACTTAAAGTGTAATAATAATAAAATAAAATAAAAAGAATTTTTTTAATTTCCCCCTTAATTTCTTCCTTGACCCACTTGTCATTCAGAAGCATGTAGTTTAATTTTCATATATTTGTACAGTTTCCAAAGTTTCTCTTGTTGTTGATTTCTAGCTTATATTCTACTGTGGTCTGAGAAGATACTTGATATGATTTTGATTTTTTTAAAATTTGTTGAGACTTGATTTTGTCCTAACATGTGATGTATGCTGGAGAATGTTTTGTGTGCCAATGAGAAGAATGTGTATTCTGCAGTTGTTGGATAAAATGTTTTGTAAATATTTGTTAGGTCCATTTGGTTTAATGTGAAGTTTAAATTCAATGTTCTTTTAATTTTCACTGTAAATGATCTGTATAATGCTGAGAATAGGGTACTGAAGTCCCTAAATGTTATTATATTTGGGTCTGTCTCTCCCCTTATGCCTAACAATATTTTCTTTACATATTTGGATATTTTGGTATTGGATGCACATATGTTTAGAATTGTTATATATTCTTGCTAAATTCATCCCTTTATCATTATACAATGATCTTCTTTGTATTTTTTTACTGTTTTTGTCTTAAAGTCTGTTTTCTCTGATATTAATATAGCTCCTCCTGCTCACTTTTGCTTTCTGTTTGCCTGCAATACCTTTTTCCATCGCTTTGTTGTCATTTTATGTGTCTTTAGAGGTGAGATGAGTTTCTCATAGGCAGTATATCATTGAATCATTTTTTTAATCCATTCGGCCAGTCTATATCTTTTAGGTAGCAAGTTTAATTCATTTACACTAAAGTTTATTATTGATATATAAGGGCTTATTCCTTTCATTTTATTACTTAATATCTTGTTTGGCGTATCGTTTGTTTCTTTCTTTCTCTGTTACTGTTTTCATTGTGGTTTGGTGGTATTCTGTAGTAGTAACATTTGAGTTTTTCTCTTCCTTGTTTGTGTGTTTGCTCTAGCAGTGGTTTTTATATTTTCATGTGTTTCCATGATGGTACTTATTGTTCTTTTTCTTCCAGTTATAGAAATCCTTTAAACATTTCTCATAGGGCCAGTCTAGTAAGGATAAATTTCCTCAGCTTTTGCTTCTCTGAGAAAGACTTTATTTCTTCTTCCTTCATGAATGATACTTTTACTGGACATAGTATCCTTGGCTGGCATTTTTTTTCCTTCAGCACTTTAAATATCATCCCATTCTCTCCAGTCCTGAAGGTTTTTGCTGAGAAATCCATTGTTAGTCTGACGGGGATATCTTTATTGTGACTAAATGTTTTTCTCTTGATTCTCTAGAATTTTCTCTTGTCTTTGATTTTTGACAGTTTGACTATAATGTGCTATGAAAAAGACCTTTTTGAATTTTATCTGTTTAGGGGTCTTTGAGCCTAAACATATTATATCTGGATGTTTAAATCTCTTGCTAGACTTGGGAAGTTTTTATCTATCATTTTGTTAAATAGGCTTTCTAACTCTTTTGTTTCCTCTTCACCTTCTGGAACACCAAAAATTCAAATATTGCATTATTTTATGAAAGGGTCCCACATGTTGCAAAGGTTTTGCTCATTCTTTATTATTTGTTTTAATCTGACAGGGTTACTTCAAATGACCTGTCTTAAAGTTCTGATATTCTTTCTTCTGCTTGACCTAGTTTATTATTGAGGCTTTTGAATGTATTTTGTATTTAATTCAATGTAGTTTTCAGTTTGAGAATTTCAGTTTTATTCTTTTTCATGTCTGTCGCTTTGATATGAGGATATCTTATTCATATCCTGAATAGTTTTTCTCATTTTTTAATATTGTTTTTCAGAATTGTCTTGTATCCCACTGAACTCCTTCAGTATCAACATTTTGAATTCTTTTTCTGGAATTCTGCAAATTTTTTTTGGTTGGAATTTGTTAGTGGAAAATGATTTTATTCCTTTGAAGGTGTTACAGTTCCTTGCTTTTTAAAGTTTCCTATGTTTTTACATTGATAACTGCACATCTGGTGTAACAGTCAGTCACTTTTTCCCATTTTTTAAATTTGATTTCATAGGGAAGGAATTTTTCCTGAAGTTATATCTATTGTGTTTGTTGGGTAGGGCACTTTGGTTTTGATTCTGGGTGCATGCAGTACTGTAGTTTCTGTATGATTACATCAGTGATGTCTGTGATTTCCTTGGTGGCTTAGGGTGCATTTGTTAATGGGGGCTGTGGTAAAGTTTTGCTGGGGACTGGGACATCAGTTGGGCAAGTCTTGAAGCCTCAATGGTGGCAGCGGTGGGCTGAGCATGCCTGTCCTTGAGCCCCAGGGTGGCATACACTGGTCCTGGTGTTAGCAGCTCCAAGCCAGTTAATTCTTGAGCCTCCAGGTGGATTGCTTGGGTGCTGGGAATGACAGCAGTGAGTTGGGTGGGTGAGTAGGTTCTCAAGCTATTGGGAAGCAAATGTGTGGCATGGTTAATGGCAATAGTAGTAGTGGAACAACCCTCTGGGACCAAAGTGGTCCACATTGGTATTGGCAGTCATTGCAACAGGTTGGGTGGTCCAGTCCCCAGACCTACATGTGAGTGCCAGCTTTGATGGTAGCACCAAGTTGAATGGAGCCAACCTCAGATCCCAGGAAGAGTGCTCAGGTGCCACTTATGGTGGACTGGGCTGGGTAATCCCCAGGCCCCTAGATGGTGTGCTCAGGTACTGGGGAGTTGGGAAGCAGCACCAAGCTGGGCAGACCTGCCCTCAGGCCCCCCTGGTGGTACAAGCAGGTGCTAATGGGCAACCATTTTTATTAACAGGTAAAGGAAGCAGCCAACATTTTGCCAGGCACATTAGGAAAAAGCAGAGTTGTCTGGAGACAATTAGTAAGACTTAGTACATAAAGCAAGTACTTAAAGAAAGAAAGATTCTCATGCAAAGTGGCCTGGGGACAATAGCAACAGGGAACCCACAAAAGAGGATACAGAGACTTGGAGTAGAGACTCTTTCCTCAGTTTTATTTGTTAAGGGTGACTATTCTGTAAGTAGGCAGGAACTAGAGACTGATGTGAAAACCTGCTGTATATTCTTTATACTTTTTGCAATTAACTGTGTGTTTTAAATTGAATCTAATTTCCATTAGTGATTCTAGTCATTCTCTACTAAGCCTTTGTTCATTTTCATGAACCCTTTCAAGTATGTTCAAATGGAGACACGTGGCTAAGTGAACTCTACTTGTTACACTTAAGTCTCTGATGTCAAGAACAGTAAAATCCAGGTAGTCCGAACCTTCCCACATTCACCCTCAAAATTCTGTCTTAGTGAGGCTTAGTTCCCAAGATCCCTGGGTCTTAGGAAATAAAGAGCAGAAGCACTCCATAAAATCAATAGACACTCCTAGATGTTGATTTTGGTTAATTGGCCTCCTAGGTAACTCTACTTTAACTTTTACTTAAGTCAAGAATTTTAAATGGAAAGCTAAAAAGAAGCATAAATTAAGGAAGGAGGTGATCAAGAAGGCACTAGGCATTTGGAACTAGTTATTATAACAAATAACAATTAATAACATAATGTTTCAGACACAGTAGAAGTTTATCTTAGTCCAAGGTAGATGTTCCTTCTCAGTGGAGGTTGTCTTGCTTCCATCCTCCAACTGTCATTCAAGGACTCAGGCTGACAGGGGCTCTGTCATCTTCATCTAGAGTTTCTAAGATCACTATAATCATCTCCATCCCAGGGGAAAGAGCATGGAGGAGGACTTAATAGGAAATATCCATGGGCCAAGACTACAAATAGCACATACCATTTCTGTTCACATTTTTGACTAGAACATCATTACATGGCATCACCTTACTACAAGGGAGTCTGGGAAAGATGGCCTTAGCTGTGTGCCCAGCAATATGAGGAAACAGATGTTAGTCGGTAGCAGCTCTGACTAGAAGTTCCATGAATATATTGACCGTCCCCCACCCCCCGCCCACACACACAGATACACACACTAACACTCACACACAACCTGGAATACTATTGCTTCATTTCCAAGATGATTATAGAAAATCAAGAGAAAGTTTTGTTTGAAATAATAAGAGTAAGGTAAGAGCTACCATTTACTGAATACTCACTGTGTTCTAGTACTTGTGTTAAACACACACATAATGTGTGTATTTAATCCTTATATCAATTCTGACTTTGCAGAAAAAGAAACCGAGGCTGAGAGAGGTTAAGGCCTCATAGGCAGTCAGTAAACAAGCTGGGATTTGAACCCAGCTTATCTGACTCCAATGTCCATACCCTTAACTACCTCATTATACAATCATAATCGCATCACAGAAGGACCAAAATATAAATTGCAATCTGCTCCAAAGTTAAGCCAGGGTTCTTCTATTTTCAATTCCAGGAAAAGGAAGGAATGATCTTCAGATTTTGAAAATTCTCAAGTGAATGAACTTGAAATAGAAAAGCAGGAAAGCCTTTGGCCAAGTTTAGAAATCCTTCGAACTCCTTGGAGTCTGCCATTGAAACCCAGCCTGAGCCTTTCTGGTTTATTTTTAGTTCTTACCAGGCACCATTTCCTGGATCAGTGAAGTAGGTTTAAATATCCTTATGAAGTCTTTGAACCTAGTGAGAATTTTTTAACTGAGTGAGGAAGAAATGCAGCTAAACCTTGGGGCAAAAATATCTAAAATAAGACCCAACATTCAAGCAGTAAGAGGCCATACCTCTCAAAGCCAGTTGGGCTTTCCTGTGACCCCACAGGCTGAAATCCCCTTAGAAACCTCACTTGTTCCTTGAGTCTGTGTCCGAGTCTAGGAAGTGAAGGCTCTGTGATTTACTTAGCACCCTTTCCCAACACTGTCTGGAACCTTAATAATGTCAATTTAGATCCTTAAACTCTGCAAATATTCCTATAATCTTTGTGGTTTGATCTTTATTAACCACCCATATAGAATTCAAAACCCTCAATGGTCACTCAGGCTAAAATCAGGAGACAGAAGTAGAGATACACACGAGAAATTCCAAGTGAGGTGGGTTAGTAAATTCTGCTCACCACTGTCCGCAGTTAGCAGCTTGTGATGCTTGTGAGCTCTGGGGCCAGGTCTACCCTTGGGTTTACTTTCAACATGTCATCATGGACAGTGGTCCTAATCCAAGGCCATTTGCCCTCCTGCTGACACATCTTGCTCACCTATGAAGAGCATTTGAAAGACACATCACCATTTGCCTCTTCTCTGAATCCTCTAGATACTGCCTCTTTAGTTACCCATGTTAACATGCATCATGCTATGTCTTGGAGTTGTGAATGGAATTTTTCCCTCCCTTAATAATCATGAGAAAAAAGAGGTAAAGACAAACTTGTCCTGTTACCCATCATCCTTTTCTTCCATGCAATTGTTTCCTCATGAAGAGAAATAGAGGAAAGTGAAAACATTACTAGAATTTGGCAAACTTTTCATGAAGCTGGGTGGTGGGTACAAGGGTGATCATTGTATTATTCTATGTAAACATTTTGTGATTTTTATTATTTCATAATAAATCAAATCTTAAAGGAAAATAAGTTAGACTGATTTTTTTGTTGTTTTTATTTCCAACTCTATTACTCACCAGTGGATCCTGGGCTGTGTGGATACCCAGATACAAGGCAATATTGGAGTTCTCTGTTGAGTACAAAGAGCTGACTGCCCCAGCTACTGGATATGTGCCCAAAGTTATTTTCCTTTACACTGTTTCATACCTTCCTCATATTGTCTTAGGTGAACTTGTGTTTCCCAAGACAACCTTGCAGTCTGCCACAATGTATTTCCAGCAATGGCATAATCATTTTCCTGTTAATAATTTCATAGGTACTTTAACAGGAAAACACCTTGGTTACTGAGCTGGGCAGGCATTTCTCTTCCCCTGTCTTCAATTTTCTTCACATCATTCATTAGATTTATTCACAGGTAATCTTCTTTGGTAGAATTATAAATAATATCCTTATTAAAGTGCAAATTCTGACAAATAGAAATGGAATTGACTTTTGTATATAGATTTTATCATTTGTGAACTTGCTAAACTGTCTTATTAATTATAATAGTTTCTCTTGGACCACTTTTAGTTTATTTTCTAAGTGGAAAATTATACTATCCAGCAGTAATGACAATATGGAGCCTTTTATTTCCTCTTTCTGTCTTATCGTACAAACCAGGACCTCTAGTACAATATTGGTGAGAAGCGAAGATATCATAATTGAGTTTTCATCTCTTCACGATTTTTTTAAAGTCACATGTATGGAGATATAATTTTCATAAGGTAAAATTTATCCTTTGTAGATGTACAGATCTTTGTGTAACTACACCTACAAGGAAGATGTAGAATATTTCCATCAGCCCAAAAACTTTTCTCATGTCCCTTTGTAGTCAATCCACTTCCCTCCCTACCCCCAGCTCCTGGCAACCTTTGATCTGCTTTTTGTCTCTGTAATTTTGCCTAGATCAATACTTTATTGCTTTTTGCAACTGAATCATATTCCATTTTAAGGGTGTAACACAAATTTTTTTAATCCAGTCACTAGTTTACAGACATTTGGGTTGTTTCTTGTTTGGGACAATTATGAATAAAGCTGCTATAAGTATTCATGTACAAGATTTTTGTAGATGTATGTCTAAATTTATTTTGGATAAATACCTAGGAGTAGGATTGCTGAATTGTACAATAAGTGTGTATTTAACTTTATAAGAAACTACCAAACTGTTTTCCCAAGTTGCTGAACCAGCAAAATGGCTCTTCCACCAGCAATATATGAAAGTTCCAGTTATTTCACATCCTTGCCAACACTTAGTACTTTCAGATTGTAAAAAATGTCATTATTCTTTTATTTATGGTATATACGGTGGTATTCACTTGTAATTTTAATTTTATTTCCCTAATTACTAATGATGTTGAGCATCTATTTATGTACTTATTAGTAGTTGCCATCATATTTCTTCTTTGGTAAAGATCTATCCAAATCTTTAGCCTATTTTTAAAAATTGAGTTTCTTGTTTTCTTTTCTTTTCTTTTTTTTTTTTATTTTCTGAAATGGGGTTTCACTCTTGTTGCCCAGGCTGGAGTGCAATGGCACGATCTCAGCTCACCACAACCTGTGCCTCTCAGGTTCAAGCGATTCTCCTGCCTCAGCCTCCCGAGTAGGTGGAGTTACTGGCATGTGCCACCACACCCAGCTAATTTTGTATTTTTAGTAGAGGAGAGATTTCACCATATTGGCCAGGCTGGTCTCAAACTCCTGACCTCAGGTGATCCACCAGCCTCGGTCTCCTAAAGTGCTGGGATTACAGGCGTGAGCCACCATGCCCAGCCTTGTTTTCTTATTATGGTTTTCAGAGTTCTCTATCAATTCTAGATACCGTTTCTCCTCTGATTCTGTCTTTTAAATATTTTCCCCCAATCTCTGGATTTCTTTTTAATTTTCTTAATAGTGTCTTTCAAAAAGCTGAAGTTTTCGTTGTGGTGACATTTAACTTTGTCTTCTCTGGCTTGTGCTTTTTGTCTCCATTAAGAAATCTTTGCCTCAATCAAGTTCACAAAGAGTTTTTCCTATGTCTTCAACAAGGATTTTTAAAGTATTGTTGGGTTTTACCTTTCAGTGTATAGTCTTTCAAGTTTCATGGTGCAGGTTATGGATCGAGATTCTTTTCATTTGTTTGTTTAGTTGTTTGTTTTTCCAATTATTATTATCGTTCAAACCTTTGGAACATTTCTGAAGCCAAGTGTGTGGGGTTCGTCCACACCAACTGGACGTTCAATGATTCAATTCAATCCTGACACTAACTGCTCAAAGTTAACACCACACCCCATATATTAAGGGGCCAGTTCTACAAAACTGCTCCCCATTATACATACCATTCACAAGTCTCAGGCCTCCTGTACCTCTGACCAACCAGCAATACATCAGAGATTCCCATGACTCCATCCTTGGGTTGAATAATTTGCTAGAATGACTCACAGAACTCAGGAAAACAGTTTACTTACTATTACCAGTTTATTATAAATAATTCAACTCAGGAACAGCCAGATGGGAGAAATGCATAGAGCACACCACCCTCTCAGAATCTCTAATGTATTCAGCAACCTGGGAGGTCTCTGACCCCGTACTTTAAGGTTTTGATGGAGTTTCCATTACATAGGCATGATTGATGAAATCATTGGCCTTTGAATTATTTGTGATCTAATTCAATTTCCAACCCCTCTCTCCTCCCATGAGGTCAGGAGATAGGGCTGAAAGTTCTAAATCTCTAATCACACCTTGGTCTTTCTGGTGACCAGCCCTCATCCTGAAGCTACCTAAGAGCCTCCAGTCCCAGTCATCTCATAGTATTAAAAAAGACACACTCTTATCACTCCAGAGATTCCAAGGGTCCTGAAGCTCTTGCATCAGGAACCAGGGCTAAGACCAAATATTATAATAAAAGATGTTTCTATCACCCCATCACTCTGAAAGTTTTAGGAGCTTTGAGCCAAGAACCAGGGACAAAGACCAAATATATATTTCACAATATCACAACAATGAGTATCTAATTTTTCCAGCATCATTTGTTGAAAAAAATACTTTTTTCTTCATTGTATTGCCTTTACACTCTTGTTAAAAATCAATTTTATAGATATATTGTTTGTGAGGGTGTATATGCGCAAACGCACATAACACACACAATCTCTATTTGGTATTGTTGATATACACGTGTGTCCTTTCACCATTACCCCACTGTCTCAATTACTGTAGCTTTACATTAATACAGAAAGTAGGTGGTGTGAGTCGTCCAAATTTGGTCTTTTAAAAAATTGCTTTGACTATTCCGTTGTCTTTGCTTTTCTACATAAATTTTAGAATTCTATTGACAATTTTCATAAAAATGCCAGGCCAGATTTTGATTAAGTATTGAATTTATAGACTAGCTTGGAGAGAACTGATATCTTAACAATGCTGAGTTTTCTAATCCATGAACAGGGTATAATTCTTCATTTATTTAGCTCTTTTTGTTATCTCTCACCAATGTTTTGTAGTTTTCAGCATACAAATTTAGCCAGTATTTGTAACATTTATCTCTAGTATTTTATGTCTTATATATAAATGGTTTTATTTTTTAGATTTCTATTTTCAAATGTCTGTTGCTAGTAAATATAAATACAATTAATTTTTAAAATATTGACTTTGTATCATATGATCTTGCTGAATTCACTTATAAGACCTAAAAACATCTTTACAGGTTTTGGGGGTATTTTCTGTGTGTGCAATTATGTTGTTTGTTAATTAAGATAATTTTATTTCTTCGTTTCCAATCTATACCTTTTATTTCTTTCTCTTGCCTTGTTATGCTAGCTGGGATATCTAGTATGATACTGTATAGGAATAGTAGGAGGAAACATCCTTGCTTTATTCCCAATCTCAGTGAAACTATTTTAATCTTTCACCATTAAATATGATATTAGCTATAGGTTTTTGGTAAATGTTCTTTATCAATTTAAGGAAGTTACCTTTTTTACTAGTTTACTGAGAGATTTAACAAAATGAGATATTAAATTTTTTCAAATAATTTTTCTGCATCAATTGAGATAATATGATATTTTGTTTCTAGTCTGTTAATAAGGTGAAATTGATTTATTCTAAAATTTTGAAATCTTACACTCCCAGAATAAACCCCATTTGGATAAGATATATTATCCTTTTTATATATTGCTAGACTCAATTTGCAAATATTTTGTTAAGGATTTTTGTGTCTACATTTATGTGAGTTATTGGTCTTTAATTTTCATTTATACAATCTCTATATAGAGTTTTGGTATCAAGGTTATGCTAGCCTTATAAAATGAATTGGGAAGTATTTTCTCCTCTTCTATTTTCTGGAACAGTTTGGTTAAAATTGTTATTCTTTCTGCCCTAAATGTTTGGTAGAATTTACCAGAGAAGCTGTCTCTATTAATTGCTACATAAAAAATGACCCCCCAAAATTAGCATCTTAAAACAATGAACGTTTTTCATTTCCCAGCTTCTTTGGGTCAGGAATTTTGTAGTGGCTTAGCTGGGTGGCTCTGGCTTAAGGTTTCTCATGAGATTGTAGTCCTGTGATAAGTCAGGATCTGCTTCCAAGCTCACACACATGGCTGTTGGCAGGGTTCAGATCTTTGTGGGTTGTTAGACTGAGGTCCTCTTTTTTTGGAGATGGAGTCTCGCTCTGTCACCCAGGCTGGAGTGCAGTGAGGCCCTCATTTTCTCACCATACCATGTGGGCCTCATTCTTAGAGCTGCTCACAACATGACAGCTTGCTTTGCCTAGGGAAAATAATGAGAGAAAAAAGAGAGAGAGACAACCCAAGATAAAGGCTGTTTTTTCTTTTTTTTTTTAAATAACCTAACCCTGGAAGTGTTATCCCATTCCATCACTTCTGCTCTTTTCTATTTGAAAGTCAATCAACAAATCCATTTGATACTCAAGGAGATGAAAATGTACAACATTGCAAATACCAGGAGATGGGAATAATTGAAGAACAACCTAGAGACTGCCTACCACACCATCTGTACCAGCAATTTTCCTTTCAATTTCTTTCATGTATATAAACTCTTCAGATTCATTTATTCCTTCTCCAGTGAGGTTTTAATCATTCATCATTTACCAAACTTGTCCATTTTGTCTAGGTTATCGAATTTGTTGGCATAAAGTTTTTCATAATATTTTCTTATCATTGTGATGTGATCCATAGTGATGCTTCCCTTTTCCTCCAGATGTAAGTCATTTGCATCTTCATTTCTTTCTTTTTCTTGGTCATTTTGAACAGAGGTTTGTCAATTTTACTGATCTTTTGAAATAACCAGTTTTGCATTTCATTGATTTTTCTTGATTAATTTCTGCATTCAATTTTATTGACTTCTGCATTCAATTTTATTGATTTCTGATATTATCTTTATTATTTCCTTTTCTCTCCTTGATTTAGGTTTATTTTACTTTTTCTGATTCCTTAAGGTGGGAGCTTAATTATTGATTTGACATTTTTTCTCTTTTTCAATACAAGCACTTAATACTGTAAGTTTCCCTCTTGCCTCTTCTTTAGCTGCATCTGACAGGTGTTGATAAGTATGTTTTCATTATTAGATTTAAATCTACCATCTTTCTAGTTGTTTTCTATTCATTCCCTCTGTTTTTCTATAGATTTCATCTGTTTTTCTGTAGATTCTTCTTATGCCTTCTCTTGAATCAATGAAATATGTGCTATAATTTCATTTTATTTCTATCCTAGGCATCCTAGTTATACCTCCTTTAAAATTTTTTTATTGATTTCCCTAGGGTTTATAGTATAAATTTTTTTTTTTTTTTGAGACGGAGTCTTACTGTGTTGCCCAGGCTGGAGTGCAGTGGCATGACCTCGGCTCACTGCAAGCTCCGCTTCCTGGGTTCATGCCATTCTCCTGCCTCAGCCTCCCGAGTAGCTGGGACGATAGGTGCCCACCACCACGCCCAGCTAATTTTTTTGTATTTTTTTTAGTAGAAACAGGGTTTCACCGTGTTAGCCAGGATGGTCTCAATCTCCTGACCTCGTGATCCACCCGCCTTGGCCTCCCAAAGTGCTGGGATTACAGGCGTGAGCCACCGCACCTGGCCTAAATATTTTTTTAATCAAACTTCACATTCAAATCATATTATACTACTTCACTATAGCATAAAAACTTTATAATAGTATACTACCAATTCTTCCCTCCCAGATTTTGTGCTGTGATTTTTTCATGTGGTATAAACCTCATAATACAAGTCACAAATTTTTCTTTAGGGAGCAAGAAATATTTTATAACAATGAAAAATAAGAAAAAATGTCTTTTATAGTTATCTTCATTTTTACCATTTCTGGAGTTGTTAATTTCTTTGTGTGACTCTAAGTTCCTGAATGGTCTAATATTCCTATGCCTACAGAACTTCTTTGTAATACAATTCTGGCAATGAATTATTTTCTTTTTTCTGAAAAAGTTTTCACTTCATCTTCACCTATTAAAAGCATTTTCTCTGGGTATAAATTCCTGGGCTAACAGCTTTTCAAAAAAATTCCTTAAGATGTCACACCTTTGTCTTCTGGTTCACATCATTTCTACTCTGCTATATTTCTTATCATTGCTCCTTGTCTGTAAAGTGTATTTTTTCTCTGGCCATCCTCAATATTTTATCTTTACCTTTGATTTTCAGCAGTTTGGATATAAGAACTCGTGTGTGTGTGTGTGTGTGTCTGTGTGTGTGTGTATGCTTGGAGTTCTCTGAGCTTCCATTTGATGTTGCCCCACAGATCTTGGATGTTGTGTTCTTTTTATTCTTCACTCCTTTCTTATTTGTATTTCAGTATGGATAGTTCTTATTGCTCTATCTTCAAGTTCATGGAGTCACCGTAACTATGGTGATTCTACAAATAAGCCTGCTACTAATAAGTTTCTCTCTATTAGCACCAACATTGGGATCATCTCTGAAACTTGTTCTGTTAATTGCTTCACCTATTGACAATCGTTTGATTTTTTCCTTGCCTTTTTGTGTAACTTAGAATTTTTTACTGACTGCCAGACTTTGTGCATAGAATAGTAGAGACTGTGTTACATAGTATTTGTGTTGGACAGATTCTAAAATAGCCCACGATTATCCCCAATTCCTGGTATTCACACCTCTGTGTTATCCCCCTGCCTAAGGGAGGGCAGAAACTGTGACTTGCTTCTAACCAGCAGAATATAGGAAAGAAGATGGGATGTCACTTTGGCAGTTAGACTCTGTAATAACTTCCATCTTGCTAAAGCAGACTCTCTTTATTACCTTCTCAGCTTCCTTGTTTTGATGAACAAGTGACCATTGGGAGGCCCACATAGACAAGAACTGAGGGCAGCTTCCAGCCAACAGTCAGTAAAAAAAAGTGAGGCCCACAGTCCAACAGGCACAGGAAACTGAATCCTGCCAACAACCATATGAGCTTAGAGATGGATCCTTACCATTCAGCTTTCAGATGAGACCTCAGCCCTGGTTGACACGTTGATTGCAGCCTCATGAAAGACCTTGAAGCACCGCCCCCAATTAAGTCCTGCCTGGATGCCTGACCCACAGAAACTGTGAGATAATAAATGTGTGTTGTTTAAACCACTGAGTTTGTGATAACATTGTTATGCAGTGATAGATATTAACTAACATAGCTTTTACATCTAAATATGGGTGAGACTTCTCCTCTGTTAGGTCATCAGTCTAGGAGACTTGAGGAGTTAAAGAATATTTTTGTCAGGATTCTACCATCAGAGATTCTGATTTGATTAGTTGGAGCTTTGGCCTAGATATTATAAGTTTTCAAAATGACAGATGATTCTAATGTGCAGCAAAGTTTAAGAAGCACCATAAAAACAGTTTTTCATGTTTCCCTTCTGTTTCAACTGTCGCTTTTTTATATTCTCAGGTTGTCTTCTATAAATCACTTTGCCTCAATACTGACTCTTTGGCCTGTCTGGGCATGCCCAGTCATTCCTTCCCTTATGCATACTCACACTTTAGTACTTGGTGCTAGTCATATAGCATTGATAAGCCCAGATATCTGTAGGGTGTCTATGGACAGTGACACTCAGAAAAGGGATAATAAGTCTCTGTGTCTCCTGTCCCTCCACCCAGTGGTACTCAGCTGGGGAGGTGTAGGATGGCAGCATCCGTCAGGAGAGAAAGAGGAGCTGGAAATTTGGGATGAGGTAGAGCACTTTTGGCCCATGAGTGACACGTCCTAGCACAGTTTAAGAAGTTTCAAGAAACCATCAAATATTCTAGAGTATAACAAGTAATAGAGAAAGAGCCATCATCAGAAGGACATGCAGTAAATGCTGGGTCTGAAAAATCCTGGAGGAACAATGACCTTGCTCCTTCCCGTGATAACTCACTGCATCATGATTGTTACTTCCTTAGTGCCAAGAATACTAATGCTAATGCCTTAGTATTTAAGGGCATATGTTTGTGCATATCTGGGTGCAGTATATAGAAATATCAAATTGTTTACTTATTTTTACTAGTTAGGCTGGCTGGTAGCTGGCTTGTCCTGACTGGTAAGTGTGTTTCTTATTTGTGTTCACAATAAATCATGGAGGATGCAGGAAAGAAATCTGCTGAGAGTGACATAATTATGATGTTAATGGTTTGGGACCTTGAAGCCCCCAAACCACAAGGGCATAATAACCTGACTTGGAGGAGAAAATCCTGCCCTGGCTGGAAGCCAAGGGGACAGCTGACAAGGAACACAGCCTGGGCTTGCATGTTTGCCACTGGCTTCCTGCTCTGCTCCATGGCATCCTGCTCTGCTGACCACCCACTCTAGAATACCAGCCTCACTGCCCATCTCCAGACACTGCTGCTGGCTGTGAGTGATCATTGTCTCCTCTCCCCAACCCTAACTGCTAAGCTGTGCCAGAGGTTAGGCATTGATTTACAGCTTGTTTGCTGTTAAAACTAGCCCACATAAAAAGGAAAGCAATTTAAATAGTACCTTGCTGTGAGAGTTTTTATCCTTTCTTAACATTTCTCTTGGACAAAAGAACTGTGAGATTAAGGCAGCACTATGCCTCACTCCCCACAGAGCTAAATTGCTCTGTGCCCTACCCAAAAGGCCATCTATCAGAGGGCATAAAGCATAGTGTTTGGGAACACGCACTTTGACATTAATAGAATAAGGTTGCCCAGCTCTGCCATTTACTAGCTTTATGACTCTCAGGCAAGATGCTTAACCACCCTAGGCCTCTGTATTCTCATCTGCTCAGCACAGTATCTGGCACAAGTTAGTTGCTCAATAAATAGGAGCTGTTATCATTGTTATTTAGACTTTTTCACCCAGAGGTGTAATCTGTCCAGACACCCTATCACAAGCTGGGGTATAGTTCACCCAGATTAGAAAATTATTACCTCTATCCCCATCCCTTCCTTCAACATAGAGATCAATCCCTGGGTAGTGACTTCACTCATACTTAGTTACCCATCCACATATTTCTGTATATGGAAGTCAAAATGCCCATTTGTTCCTAACAAGTGCCTCTTACACATGCAAAGCATAATGCCAGGTGCTGGAGGAAACAAAAAACACATAAGACTCATGAGCTTGGAAGTGGATCCTTCCCTATTCAAGCTTTCAGATGAGACCTCAGTCCTGATTGACATATTAATTGTAGCCTCACAAGAGATCTTGATGCGTAGCCCCCATTTAGATCATGCCTGGGTTCCTGACCCACAGAAACAGTAAGATAATAAATGTGCATTGTTTAAGCCACTGAGTTTGTGGTGATATTGTTACTAGAAGCAACTGCTTCCAATAGCTTACAATCTCTTTAGGGAAACATGACATGCCTACTACATGTTAGCCAACAGTAGGAAGTACCATTTAATAAATGGTACAAAAATGTTTAATTCCCAAAGTGATCTATGGTTAATCTATATGTGGAATTATTACTACTTAATGATAACTAATAAACTCTAAAATACAGTATTGAGGCCTTAGTTGCATGTGTTTGAATTCAGATGTTAATTGTTTAAAATTTTTAACTTTATAGCAGGCAGGTATTATGCTATCTTTAGTCATCTATTAAACACACAAAAGAAATAGATGTATAGATGTATAAGGTAAGATTGAAAAAATCTGTATCTGTGCAAATTTTACTGTTGCCATAGTGTTAGCTTTTGCTACCCACAATCTAGGGCAGGTTACAGTTTTGATTCATTTTGACTCATCAACCTTTCTTTTGACTACCTGTAGCCTAAGTGGAGTTTGAGTCATGGTCATTGAGAAATGAGGAAAGAAGACCTCTGATTCTTAGCAGCTTAGCCTCGATTTGGGGAAAGCAAAATATCATCATAAAGGTTTTTCTGGCTTCCATAATCCTCTGCTAACTGTATTATGGAAATGACGGTAATTACTTCAAAGTCCCTGGTGATTCTTGTGTCTTTGGTGCTGTTCATTGTCAATTCACCTCAGTCAACCAGCTGTCTCAGAGACTTGCCTTTTGTACCAAACCTTTAATGAAACTGGCATTTGTGTCAATAAACTTTAAGCTCATCTTGCTGAGATAATTATCTGGGTCACTCAAATTTCAGCTACTTCAAATAATTACAGCTTTTAGCCTTGAATATAAGGTGATGATTAAAGGAGAAGGAATCAAGGGTCCCTGTGCCCAAGTCAATTAGATGAAAATGCTGGCAGGTCTCGACTCAGGCCTCTGATTTGAATGCATAAGCCTCTGGGCTATATCAGGGCCTCACAGAGAATAAGTCACTCATAAAATACACATTTGTTTGGCTGAACCATGATCTAATTGTAGACACAACAAGTTCACCATATTAGCTGTTAAGGGGAAAAGCCATCTCATGAACATTAGGACTGCTTTGTGGTATAATGGCATTGAGGACCAACAACCAGAGTCCTATTCCATTTTCCATAAGAAGAACCAAGAGTATAGCAAAAATCTCTGTATAGATTTTAAAGCTATCCACATCCAGAGGCTAAAGATGAATGTTATAGTCTCACTAGATTTCTTTTCCATGGCTTAGTAAAACTTCAAGAGACTGCCTTTGTCATTTCATGGTCCCTATATATACAATGCAACAAAATTCCCTGATTTCAAAAAACATATTCTCATTTTGCTCAAAAACTTGAAATGTTCAGGAAAAAAAAAATCCTTGGAGACCAGGAAATTGTGACACCTAAATCCCTTTCCTTCCATGGACTAGAAAGACAAAGCCCTTTATTAATCACCCCCACCCCCACCTCTATCTCCACCTGTCAACGTTTAAAACTGGAGACTAATGGCAGACAGCCTTCTCCTGCAGATCGTAATTGCCTTTCCAACAGAGAAGCTATCTCCAAAGCAACCAAGATATGAGCTATGAATTCAAGCTGAGACTCTATGTAAATTGCTTGCAGTGAAATTGAAATTTCCAAAAGAAAGCTGCACTGATTCAGTCTATTAAATGCATTCCTATCTCAAATCCAGGGATGTGCTCTAGCAGCTAGGAAACTGTCCATACTTCGTACATTGTACATGGAGATAAGACCCAAGTGCTTTATAACCTGGTCTTAAATTTAAAAAGAAATGCTGCCATTATTGATAATACAATTCAATAATCGTTGTTCATTATCTAAAGCAGTCTGACTGTCCACAGCTGCCCACATTAGTCCCAAAGTGAAAAAAATGGTGCTTTACACACCCTCACTTCACATTGGCTTTCTCTTTTTCCACATTAGCTTTCTCATGCTTTTGTGCAAAGTAGTTTTGGTCTTTGGCATGTTTTGACTACTTAGTATCAAATATTCCTATATGTTTTCCCATTTTGTTTTGTTTTCTTAATATTTCTTCCATAAATCCCTCTATCCCCAAAACAGGATCTAGGGTCAGATAATATTCTATTGCACTAAGCAACATTATTGTCCAATTATAATAATAAACAATTTGCCTAGGAAACCCTGCATAGGGCATGAGATATGTGAATCCTTGGGGGCACAAAATTTGGTGAGCACTTGTCTTAAACCATGGAACTACAAACACTTCAGGCTGCCTCCATCAGCCATTAATAGCCCTGCCCTCTCCTAAGTCCACCTTACTTCCCTACCTCCACATCCCCTACACACACAATAACTTTAGGTTCCCTCAACCTTTGCTTATGAAAATCATAGAATGGGGGAATAACCATGAGGGACTCTCTCTGTAGCATTCCCTGGCCTTCATTCTCCCCTTTTCCCCTTACAACAGAACCCTGATTTTTAGGAGGTCCCATGGCTGCTTGGAGTAGACTGTATGTCCCAGCCTTCATTATAGTTATGATGACCTATGACTAGTTCAGGCCAATGGCATATAGACAGAAGTTTATTTTAGCCATGTTTGGGAAAATCTATTACAACTTAGCTGGCCTGGGCTCTTAACCTCCTTTCTTATTTGTCCCTTCCTCCATCCTAATGTCTGGTAGGTATGAATGCTAGAATTCCAGCCACCCTCTTGGTGCAAGAAATTGAGAGCCATACCCTAGGAATGGTGGAGAACTCTAGGAAACAGCCAAGACACTGGCCCTTGATTGTCCTCTTCCAGATTTTAATGTGAAAGGGACATTGTATTAGTCAGGTTTGTCTAGAGGGACAGAACTAATAGGATATATATATCAGCTGATTAGATTGTGCCCACCAGATTAAAGGTGAGTCTGCCTTCCCCAGCCCACCGACTCAAATGTTAATCTCTTTCAGCAACACCCTCACAGACACATGTAGGATCAATACTTTGTATCCTTCAATCCAATCAAGTTGAAACTCAGTAGTAACTATCGCAAGTCCACCCATTGTCAATTTGAACCCATATACATCTCCTGAGATCATACATAATCTTCAAATAAAGATGACGATAAGGTCATAATTACGCCTAACATAACACAACTATTCTTCATAGAACCGGAAATGCACCAATCCCCAACCCAAATATCATTACATAAAGTTAACAATACTAAAAGCTGATATGAAGTCAATAAATTTTGTGTCACATGATAAAGGAGAAGGAAATAAAATGAAGATCTTTTGTTAGTACAAGTGTATACATGCACAAACATGTTTTTAACAAAAGAAGGAGTAAATACTCGTGACAGTTACAGTCCTTGTTTCTACAGCTGGTCACGTGATTGTAGCTCATATTGATAACTATCTTCTTCTACTCCCCATTCTGTATACCCTTTGCCTTCAGCAAGCACCTCAGCAGGTCATGGTTTTTTTCTTGGTGGAGTGACCCAAACCTTCATTCCTGAGGGGTCTTGATCATTTGTAGTCCTGCCTGGATTGGGCTGTTGTAGTTTCCCATTGACCTTAATCACAGGGCATGGTAATACTAAGAGATACCCTAATGGACCTCCTGTATTCCATGATACTATTCCTTAGTTCCATTGTGGAGTAGTAGACTGATTTCATCTTGATAGTCCAGGTCAGCCACCCTAGTCAACACTGTAACTCCCTTCTTAGCGTGTTGACTTAAAGGTAGGTGGAGCGCAAAGTGTCCAGGTGGCAATCTTAATTTCCAGTTTAATGGAATTGTTGTTGTGTCTCCCAGTGACAGCGTTCCTCCCTCTGGAACTAAGACGTCTAGACCAGCAGAAAATAATGCAGTAGGAACAGAAAGCAAAAATTTTGCTAGTGGATCAGTAGGGGTGATGATGAGTGGTGCCACTTCCACTTCCACCCCTTGATTCTTGGACCTGTGAATCCTGGCTATGGGAGAAACAGTACCATATATTGGATGCTGGTTAAGAGCATACACGGCCTTCTGAACAACTCTGCCCCAGCCCTGCAAAGTACTGTCACCTAGTTGGCATTGTAATTGACTCCAATAGGCCATTCCACCGTTCTATCAATCCAGCTGCTTCAGTGATGGGGGACACGGTAAGACCAGTGAATTTCATAAGCACGAGCCCACTGCCACACTTTTTTAGCCATAAAGTGAGTGCCTTGGTCAGAGATAATGCTGTGTGGAATACCTTGACAGTGGATAAGGCATTCTGTGAGTCCACAGATGTTAATCTTGGCAGAAGCATTGCATGCAAGATAGGCAAACCCATATCCAGAGTAAGTGTCTATTCCAGTGAGGACAAACCTCTGCCCTTTCCATGATGGAAGAGGTCCAATAGAATCAACCTGCCACCAGGTAACTAGCTGATCACCCCAAGGAATGGTGTCATATCAAGGGCTCAGTGTTGGTCTCTGTGCTGGCAAATTGGGCACTCAGCAGTGGCCATAGCCATGTCAGCCTTGGTGAGTGGAATTCCATGTTGCTGAGCCCATGCATAACCTCCATCTCTGCCACCATGACCACTTTGTTCATGGGCCCGTTGGGCAAGGACAGGGTGGCTGGGGAAGGAGGCTGAGTGGTGTCCATAGAATGAGTCATCCTACCCACTTGATTATTAAAATCCTCCTCTGCTGAGGTCACCTTTTGTTGAGCACTCACTTGGGATACAAATATCAGCATGGTTTTTGATCACTCAGAGGTCAATCCACATACCTTTTCCCCAATTTTCCAATCATGCTTCTTCCAAGTCCCTGACCATCCAGCCAAACCACTGGCTACAGCCCATGAATCAGTATATAATCACACATCTGGCATTTCTCTTTCCATGCAAAGTGCACAACCAGGTGCACTGCTCGAAGTTCTGCCCACTGGGAAGATTTCCCTTCACTGCTGTCCTTCAGGGATGTCCTAGAAAGAAACTGTAGTGCTGCAGCTGTCCACTTTTTGGTGCCCGCATATTGTGCAGAACCATCTGTGAACCAGGCCCTAGTCTTCTCCTCTTCTGTCAATTGATCATAGGGAACTCCCCACGAGGCCATCGGTGCAGGCTGGGGAAGAGAAGGAAGGGTGGCAGCAGTGGAGACCATGGGCATTTGAGCCACTTCCTCATGTAACTTACTTGTGCCTTCAGGACCTGCTCAAGCCTGATCACGTATATATAACTTTCATTTGATGATGGAATGCTTCTGTGCATGACCCACTTTATGACTAGATGGGTCAGAAAGCACCCAGTTTATGATAGGCAGTTCAGGTCACATGGTGACACGATGACCCATAGTCAAACATTCAGTTTCCACCCAAGCCCAGTAACAGGCCAACAGCTGTCTCTCAAAAAAACAGTAGTTATCTGCAGAAGATGGCAGGGCCTTGCTCCAAAATCCTAGAGGCCTCCACTGCGATTCACCTATGAGGGCCTGCCAAAGGCTTTAAATAGCATTCTTATCTGCCGTTGACACCTCAAGCACCATTGGATCTGCTGGGCCATGTGGCCCAAGTGGCAGAGCAGCTTGCACAGCAGCCTGAACCTGTTGAGGAGCCTTCTCCTGTTCTGGATCACACTCAAAGCTGGCAGGCTTTTGGGTCACTCAACAAGTGGGCCAGAGTAACACACCCAAATGAGGAATATGTTGCCTCCAAAATCCAAATAGGCCCACTAGGCGTTGTGCCTCTTTCTTGGTTGTAGGAGGGGCCAAATGCAGCAATTTATCCTTCGTCTTGGAAGGAATATCTTGACAGGTCCCACATCACTGGACCCCTAGAAATTTTACTGAAGTAGAAGTTCCTTGAATTTTAGTCGGATTTATTTCCCATCCTCCGGCACACAAAGTTCTCACCAATAAGCCCAGTGTGTTTGCTACTTCTTGCTCACTGGATCCAATCAGCATAATGTTATCAATATAATGGACCAAAGTGATATCAAAGCGAAAGTGAAAAGAGGTCAAGTTCTCTCCAAATAAGATTATGACACAAAGCTGGAGAGTCCATATACCCCTGAAGTAGGACAGTAAAGGTAGATTGCTGGCCTTGCCAGCTGAAAGCAAATTGCTTCTGGTGGGCCTTATGGACAGGAATGGAGAAAAATGCATTTGCCAAGTCAATGGCTGCATACCAGGTACCAGGAGATGTGTTAATTTGCTCAAGCAATGAAACCACATCTGGTACAGCAGCTGCAGTTGGAGTCAACACTCAGTTAGGCTTATGATAATCCACTGTCATTCTCCAAGATTCATCTGTCTTCTGCACAGACCAAATGAGAGAGTTGAACAGGAATGTGGTGGGAATCACCACCCCTGCGTCCTTCAAGTCCTTGATGGTGGCACTAATCTCCACGATCCCTCCAGGGATGCGATATTGTTTTTGATTTACTATTTTTCTAGGTAGAGGCAGCTCTAATGGCTTCCATTTGGCCTTTCCCACCATAATAACCCTCATCCTACCAGTCAGGGAGCCAGTGTGGGGATTCTGCCAGCTGCTAAGTATGTCTATGGCAATCATGCATTCTGGCACTGGGGAAATGACCATAGGATGAGTCTAGGGACACACTGGACCCTCTGTAAGTCAGAGCTGAGCTAAAATTCCATTAATTACCTAACCTCTGTAAGCTCCTACTTTAACTGGAGGACCACAATGACATTTTTGGTCCCCTCCAATTAGCATCAGCTCAGAGCCAGTGTCCAGTAGTCCCCAAAATGTCTGATCATTTCCCTTTCTCCAGTGCACAGTTACCCCGGTAAAAGGCCAGCAGTCCCCTTGGGGAAGGATAGGAGAAAGATTCACTGCATAAACTGTCAGTAATATAGTGGGGTCCTTCCTCAAGGAGGCCCAGCCTTCCCTTCATTCAAGGGGTTCTGGTCTGTAAACTGGCTCAAGTCTGGAAATTGATTGAGGGGGCTGTGACTCTGTTTTTATAATTCAAATTAGTCTTTGTCCATTTGATCTAGAAGTTTTCTGCTTGTATAAATTAAGTAGGAATGCAGTAGTCTTTGTATCAATTTCACTTCTAGGAACAGGGTGATTAATTAGCCAATGCTAGAGCTCTGCACAAGTCAGACTATTCTGACACTTTTCCTCTGCTGTCCATTATGGTAGCTGCTACGCCCACTTTGCCTTTGATGATTGAGGGCCGCCACTTAGCCCCTGCCACCTCAGGTCTAATTATTCCCATTGTATTTAAATTTTGTAGCTGAATGACTCTGGTTCCCACCATTATATCTGACCTATAGAGAAAAGCAATTACAAGGCTTTTCAAAGATGCAGGTGCTGCCCTCACAAATCTATTTCTCAAGGTGTTGGTCAAGGGTATATCTTCTGGACCCTCCCAGCTGGGATGAGTAGGTCTAAAGTGGCTAATCCACTCCACCATTCCAATCTCCCTAAGCCTTTGGATCCCTTCCTCTACTTTAAACCAAGGGAGCTCAGGCACTTCTAGCTCTCTCACAGTGGGCCATCTTTTAATACATATTTTAGCTAACCAAGCAAATAAACTGTTAGAACCTTTTTAACTCCCCGAGCTGCAACATTAAAAGCAAAGTCCTTACTTAGTGGGCCCAAATCAATAAACTGAGCTTGATCCAACTCTATGTTCCTTCCACTTTTATCCCATACCCTTAATATCCATTCCCATGCCTATTCTCCAGATTTCTGTTTATACAAATTGGAGAATTCAAACAGTTCTTTTCCAGTGTAACGCACCTCCTCATGGGTCACACTCTCAACCTCACCTCTAGGGGACCACCGGGACTTTAGTTATAGATCTAGAAGCAAACAGGGGTGTTAGGGGTGGGTCCTGAGGAGAATCAACAATATTTTGCCTGGCAAATGCCATCACTGTTGCCTCAGGCAGTGCAGGGTTTATCTCCTCAGACTAAGGTGAAAAGGCTAATGGCAGCATGGGTTGGGGAGGGGATGTTACCACTACTGGGGATGCGGAAGCTGCTCCTTCTGGCAAAAAAGGTTCATCAGAGCTTACAAACTCTGTCCCCAGCTTCATCAGGGTCCTCCCACATGTCCCATTCGAAGTTGCAGGGTCCCATTCTTTTCCAATCAATGCCCTCACTTTAACTGGTAGACACCTGGCAAGGCTGTGCATGCATTTTCATTGCACATCAGCCACTTGCATGATAAGAGTTTGTGTTTCTTTTTCCAAAATTTCAGCTCTTTCTCTACAGAAGAAAAGACTCTCACTCAGGGCAATCTTAGCAGATTTGAGTATCTGTTTCTGAGGCCAGAAGACAGAATCCCTGAGTGCATCATTTTGTTTCATCACTTTGTCCACTGAACTTTGGAGCAACCAACCAGCTTCATTATGTTCCTTGGTTCTCCACATATGGTCAAAGGTATTATGTACAGAGTCATTAAACTCCCTGCCTCTCACAAGTGGTGAATCAGGAGTGTCAAATGCATTTATTTTGCCTAACTCTAAACAGTTCACGCCAAGGACTATCAGTGTTCCCCATACTATTAGAAGTAGAGTCCTTAGCATTTTGGGCTCAATCATATTAAGCAGTCAACTCCAGTAACCCTAAAAGCAACAAAAAAACTGCATCCTTAATATTCTGTTCCTCTAGAACCACTCCTGGTACCAAAACCTGTATTAGGGTTCTAGAAGGACAGAACTAACAGGATATATATATATATATATATATATATATATATGTATATATATATATATATATATGTATATACAAATGGGAGTTTGTTCATTATTAACTTACACGATCACAAGGTCCAACAATAGGCTGTCTGCAAGCTGAGGAGCAAGGAGAGCCAGTCTGAGTCCCAAAACTGAAGGACCTGGAGTCCGATGTTTGAGGGCAGGAAGCATTCAACATGGGAGAAAGATGTAAGCTGGGAGGCTAAGCCAGTCCCTCCTTTCATGTTTTTCTGCCTGCTTTATATTTGCTGGTGCTAATTAGATTGTGCCCACTAAATTAAGGGTGGGTCTGCCTTCCGCAGCCCACTGACTCAAATGTTTATCTCCTTTGGCAACACCCTCATAGACACACCCAGGATTAATACTTTGTATCCTTCAATCCAATCAAGTTGACACTCAGTATTAACCATCACAGACATGTGGTACCATTTTGTTTAAGCCACAATTACTTGGGAGTGTTTATTACTTACAATGGAATTTAATCTTAATTATAGGCACTCTCTGATTTTCATTAGCACCAAAGGCCAATTTTTACTGTATCTACATTCAGATCATGAATTTTTAATGCAACTGGTAAGATCATGTGCTTAACAAATGTTTGACAAACTAATTAAAAGACTAACTCTATAATTAAAGGCTCAGTTTTATTCAATTATTTAATGCCAAAAATATCAGCATTTTCACAAATGAAAACTGAAATGCACGTCTTATTTTTTTGTAAGCAACTTGTTATCAGACTCTAGAATCTAGGCTCACCAAACATGTGACTTCATTTTCTGGAACTCACTTTGCTCATCTGCAACATGGGCACCTTATCTTAGAGGGCAAGAAGATGGAAAAGAACAGGGCAAAAGGAAAACCAAGTGGGAGAGCCTCTGGCCCTGGACCAGGGCCCTGCTGCCTCCCAAGAGTTCCACCTTTAGAATTCCACATAAGATTGTGTTTTGTAAGAGAGTTTCACTAAGGAAATGAGGATCTTAAAATCCACTGGACCAGATAATCTGTAAGAACCCTTCCAGTTCTGACATGTTATGATTAGAAACACTCCCACATGGCCAGAACAAGGCAGGTAGTAGCACTGCTGTGAGCTGAGCCAATTTGGGAGTGGCATTGTCCTAGATGTGTTGATAAAGGCAAAGGCCAAGTTGTAAAGGCAGAATCGAGATGGGAAGACAGCAGATCCAGGAAGAAGGTGATAATGTAGGGCTGTTTCTTCCATTTGGTTTCATTATGCATGAAACACAAGGACAAGTACATGTTAAAGAATAGACATTTGTTTGATAGATGCATATTAAAGGTTATATATTGATAAACTGTTATAATATTACAATTAAACAGAAGAGATGTCACCCGGATATATCTCATCTCATTCATCCATGAAACATTTAACTAAAGAAAGGAGTGGCAAGGCTGAGTGTCATCCCTACATGCAATGCTGACAGGGACGGGCCTGGCTGGAGATGTTCATGCCCCTAGAGCATGACCTGGAAAAAGCCCTGCCAGCTCCATGCTGGACATGAAACAGACACAGGTCCAAGAGCCAGGAGACTCTGTTTGAGTCTCAGCTCTTCCCCTTCATCAAGTCATTCTCCCTCTCTGAGTCTATTTCCTCTTCTGTAAATGAGTGGGTTGTTCTAGATGATCTTTAAAGTACCTTCAGTTCTAAAACTCCAGAGTTTCATGTGCAAGATGGTGGCAGGTAGAGGTGGGGGTAGGGGTTGCAATGCTTTTTCCCCACTCCTGCTGTGTGTCTGGATAGAGGAAACCTCCTCAGTGGGGGAGATTCTAGATTCTCTTCACCTTGTACTCCCACTGCAAGTGTGGAGATGGAAACTTCTCTGCTTGGTAAATGTGGGGAGAATGGGTGGTTATGTTCAACTCCATCTTCTTGCTTGACACTGTGGCAAGCAGTCAGTCTCCATTTCTGCTCCAAGAGCAGCCCCCTCCCTAGAGCAGGACTGCCTCCAACCAACACTAGTGTTCCTCATTTGGGGGCTCAGAACTAGCAAGTCCTCTTGGCTAGCGTGCTAAGGACACATCCTTTCACCTGGCCTAGGTGTGACTTCATTTACTGAATGCATGATACAGCTGACCTGGCAGAGCTGACTTGAGGGGAGCATGAGCCTTCACCCCATGTGCCAGCATCAAAGGGGCTTCCTCTGTCCTGGCTACTCTTTCATAAAAACAACTTTATGGTTGTTTTTATAAAACACTACCACTATTATCCTCATTTTATAGGTGAAGAAACTGAGGCTCAGAGTTTAATCAACCGGCCCGAGGTCTCACTGCTAGCTGATAGTATCTCCCTCATAGAGTTTTTGTAAGAATTGTATGCACTGTCTCTGAATGTGTTGTTTGAGGTTGCATCTCCCAGGCCTGGCTGTGTGACATGAAGGGGCACCATGGATGCAGCCTGTCTGGGGAGCAGCCCCCATTGGCAGCCTGATGGGTGAAGGGAGAAACCAGTCTTCAAAGTCACACCTCCAAGAATCCTGGATCTACTCCTCACCCAGCCCCTACTCAGTAGCAGCTGGCTGCACAGAGGCAACAGGTGGAGCCATCAGCTAGAGGAAACCACTTCTCTCCACCGATGTGGGGCAGTGAATGTGGAGGGTGGGGTGGGCAGCCTTGCCGTCTGGCTGAGTTTCTCTCAGGAGGTGCAGCTCACCTGGGGGGTCCCTCCTGACTGTGGTCTCCAGCCCTCCCTGTCAGAAGAAAGAAACGTCTACCTGGCAAAGCTGTCAGCTGCAGTTAGAATGAACCGTCTTCAAACTCCAGCAGCCCCTAGCTTAAATGTTACCTCCTCGGGGAGGTGTCTTCATCACCTAGATCAGCAGGTCTGAATTGTGGTGGCCCATTTCAATCCCAGAGGGCTTTAAAAAACAACGATGTCAAGGCTCCTTCCCTTCCCTGGTAAATCAGAATCTCTGGGATTGGCCAGGGTTAGAAACCACTGTTCCAGACAAAGCTCATTCCCTTACCCCCCATCCATTCCCACTCCTGGGCTCACATCCCACTTGTCATTTTTACCTGGATGGCTGCGTTAGCTGCTGCCCTGTAACCTCCATGAGAGCGGGGGTTGCAGCATGCCCTCCTTTCCAGCACTTGACATGGTTCTTCACACTCAGCAGCAATTCAAAGAACATTTGGCAAATAAGATCAAACAGTGATGACTTGGCATTCAGGACTTTTTCTCAAAAAAATTCAAAATACTTTTACATGGAAAATTATTTGCATGTGTATTTCATAATTGAAAAACACATTCATAAGCAGCTTATGCAACTCTTACATAAATCTTGTGAGATAAATACTATCACCTAGCTTTGAGACCTTACTCAAGCTAATTAAACTCAACCTCAGTTTCCTCATCTTTGAAATAGGAATAATAGTACTTCCCTCTTAAGGTTATTAAGAGGAATAAATGAAATAACCCTAACACTTAGCACATTGCCTGGCCCACAGTGAGGGTTCAAGAATATTAGCTATTATTGTTGATAATTCCCCTCATGTTACAGAAGGTAAACTGAAACTCAAATAGGCAAAGTGCCTTGCCCAAGATCCCACAGGGTTAGGACTCAAACCAATGTCTTCTGACTCCCAATTGTGTATTCTTTCACATTCCAGTTGAGAATGTTTTTGTAAGCTAGGATCTACAATATCAGCCTAGTTTTCCAGACGGGAAAATTCACCACCGAGAGAGGTGAATCAGCACAGTGCATTGGATTAGGCATGAATGGATGTTCCTCTGCTCTGGCATGGGCTAAGAGTGGACCTTCATCCGACCCCATTTTCTCCCTGTGCCTCATTTTCTGCCTCTGTAGACTTGAGAGGCTGATCAGGTGATCACGAGGTCTTCTCCAACCCTGACTATGTGAGATGTGTCCAGTGATCCTCTGCATGGTGTGTGGGTGCTCTGCTCCTGCCCCTGTGCAGAGCAGCCTCCTTCCTCACACAGCATCCACGCTGAGCCCAAAGAGAGGAGATCATAAATCATCCCTCCCTGCCCAGAATGCCTTGCTTTTGAAGGAGCCAGGGAAAGATGACGCTGCCCCTGGGACCACAGGCCCAGCATGCGACACCCTCCCCCTGCCCAGGCTGCTACATACATTATGCACATCCTGAGTGAGGAAGCTCTGGGGAGCCCCATTCCAGGAGATGACAGTCTCAGGTTCTTCTTCTGGAGCATTCTACAAGGTAGAAAATAGACACAAATGAGCCTCTGGCTTCTTAATGTGCTAAAGTGTCTCTCTCACTGGTTTGCAGTCATGGAGCATCGTTCTTCCAGGAAAAGCAGCTCTGGCTTTCCTCAAATCCAAAAAGAAAAGAAACTAGGCGGAGAGTATATTAAAAACCAGGTAGAAAAAAAGAAAAACATGACCCTGAAACCACACCAATTTGGTGATTTTTTTTCTTTTTGCTGTCCTAGGACTTAAAAATATTGAGGAGGTATGACTTTTCCAGGGAGAAAACATACACAACAATTTTTTTGTTTTCATTCAGGCAGGAATTAACAAAGAGGTAAATTGTCTCCACTTTTTGCTGTTATCTTTTCTGCTGCCTTGAGCATCTAAATTGTGAACAGGGAAGAGTAGCCAGAAAAGGCCAGCACCTGTGGACAGGCAGGAACCTTTTAGCTGACCCAGGCCACTGAGAGTCACAGGCCTGAGAGCTAGAAGCTGCTCACTTAGATGAGATGACTGGAACAGCCTGTCCCTCTCACCTGAGGTCACATGTAAGTCAGCACATGCCTAACATTCCTTCCTCTCAGCCTCCCTGTACTGCACAGGACTGTCGATGGCCTGCCTCTGGCCAGGCACGAGCTGCTTCCCTTATCCATTCATGCCCATCATGAGCCAAGTATTCAGAACAGGATATCCACCCTACATCTCATTGCCAACCAGAGGCTTTAGCATTTTGCCTGGTAATTCATTATCTCATCCTCACACATCCAGTGACAGATCCTCACAGGTCTCAGAGCAGTGAGGAACAATGGCTACCCTTTACAGAGTACTTCCTCTATGCCAGGATCTTCACATACCTTCTGTCATCCATTCATTCTGCAAATATCTACTAAATCCCTGCTATGGGCCAGGCATTATGTTATGCTTGGTACTGGGGATACGATACTGAGTAATTTAGACAAATCCCTTACCCTTACAGAGTTAATAGACCTTATCTCAGATCTTCTCAAGAAATCTGTATGGGGGATATTATTATTCCCATTTTACAGATGTGAAAACTGAGGCTTAGAGAGATTAAATAATTTGCCCAAGATCACACAGCCAAAAAGAAAGTCAAGATTTGAACCTAGATCTATTTTTACCCAAAATCTGTGTCATTTTTACTATACCACATTATTTTTTAGCAAATATAGGAAAGTGGGTCTCTTGATCCTGCATTTTTAGGGCTTTACTCACTAAATTTTACATATTGGAAGGCATGTCTTAAGTTTCTTTCTACCTGGTGCCTAGTACAACATGCTGCATAACAGGCATCTAATTAGGTGGATGAATTAATTTAATATATTAACTCACTGTGAGCCCTAGACTAGTCACCTGTCCTTCTCATCTTCCTCTCTAGCCACCTCTCCCTCTTCACAGCCATGGGTTTAGGCTCGCCTGCACCCTCCATACCAGCTTCCTCACATGCCATTCACTCCTCACCCCACCAGAGATGCTTTCTACAAGACAGCCAGAAACTTCTTTGTCATTAAATCCAATGGGTGCCTTTCCACACTCATCCTCCTCATCCTTTCACAACATGTGACTCCTGGGAATTCTGCTGCCCAGGCTGCCAGGACGCCTACATCTCTGACTGTTCCTCCTTGGTTCCTTTTTAATTACTCTTCCATTGCTTCTCAATAAACACAGTTTCCCTGGGGTTTTGGTGCAGGCTTTCTCCTCTCCTCAACTCTTGGGTTTTTTTTTCCTTTTGAGATGGAGTTTCGCTCTCGTTGCCCAAGCTGGAGGGCAATGGTGTGATCTTGGCTCACTGCAACCTCCGCCTCCCGGGTTCAAGAGATTCCCCTGCCTCAGCTTCCCAAGTAGCTGGGATTACAGGCACGCGCTACCACTCCAGGCTAATTTTTTGTATTTTTAGTAGAGATGAGATTTCACCATGTTGGTCAGGCTGGTCTTGAACTCCTGACCTCAGGTGATCCACCCGCCTTGGCCTCCCAAAGTGCCGGGATTACAGGCATGAGCCACCGTGCCCAACTCTCCTCAACTCTTTACTTTCTCCCTGGGCAACCGCACTCCCACTCAGCTCTCTCAAATCTCTATCTCACCCAACATTTAGATGGTGAGCCTGAACTCAAGGCACCCTCCCACAAGGCGGTCCTCTTTCCTACACTACATGCAAGAATTAGTGACATCCTTGTCACTCAGACACTGAAGCCTCCTCCTTCTCCCTCACCTCCACATTCCATCTAGCAACAAGCCCTGTCCATTCCACTCCTCAGGCATGTCTTGAACTGTCTCCTTCTCCCTTTCACGACCACTACTAAATGCTGGGGCTTCACCATTGTGTCCTACCATCACTGCAACAGCCACTGACTGATCCCATTTACCTCAGTGAGTCTGACCTCCTTCAGTCCAGCCTCCACCCTGAAGCTGGAAGAAGCTTTCAAAAACTACAAATCTGTTCATCACTCTCCTGCTCTAAATTGTCTTAGAGGATTTCCCCTTGGTTCAAATTCATTACTGTGGCTCCTAGGACTTCTGATGATCCTGCCCCTGCCCACCTTTCTGGCATCATTTTTTTTCATCCTCCACCTCCATCCTGCATGCTATGCTCTGACTGTACTAAAACAGGTTGCAGTTCCCATACCATGCCAAACTCTCCACCCCAATATATCTCTGTACTTGCTGTTTCCTCTACTTGTAAAGCCTTCTCTGACCCCCTTTATCCTTCAGGATTCAGTTCAGTCTCATCTCCTGTAGGAAGACTTCCCTGAACCTTCAATCCTAGAAGAGGAGCTGTCCTCTGGGCTGTCATCCTTCTCATGCATTCCTTTCTCATAGCATCTAACACTCTGCTCTATAAGACCACATTATTGGACTTCAAGGTCCTCACGGGCATAAACTCTCTTTTTCATCTCTGTGCTTGCAAACCCTCATATTGCCGTGAAACTTGGTATATAGAAGATGCTCAGTGGAAGAATGAATGGGAAAGCATGGATGGGTGGGTGGATAGGAATGAGTATGTAGATAATTGAAACCAAGATGAAACTGGAGTTAAATAAGTCTTCTGTCCAAACTCCTTCCTCAACTCCCCATCTTCCCAGAGTGAAAGTGGAACCATGCAAAATGGTTCCAAAGCCCCTGTGCTAAGCAAAGATCTACAAGCTATCTGGGGAAAGCACATGGCACAGATGGAGAAACAAAACAAATAGAGTTTAATAACCAGCCAATATTTTTAAAAGGGGTATGTCTGGGTTGGCACAAAAAGAAATTCAGAAAATGCTGACTTTTATTTAAAGTCATATCTACATGTACATTCTACAAGGATGCAGAGAGCAGAGTTCTCACCCAACCAATGACCTAAATGTTCCACTGGGCACAACTCACACCATTCCACACCAAGCCACGGGATCCTTGACAAAGGGGAATCTTCTAAAAATATCCAAGCACCTGCTTTGACAAGAAAAAACAAACCATTGTTAATTAGTATGATGGAAAAAGAAAAGCATTTCAAAATCATAATTGAGATCTGTACTGAAGGCCTGGAAATTGAGGAAACCAACCAACTGCAACCATCATAATAGAAATAACAGTACTGAGTCCCACTGGGTGCCAGTTGCTGTGCCTCCCTGCCCCAGAACTCAGCACTTCACATGACAGCCACCCTCACACCTCCTCTTTCATCTGACCTCACGACAACCTTGGAGAAGGGCAGGGTGGGGCAGGGATTCGTATCCTGGGTAAACAGATAAGGAAAATGAGTGAAAGGAAAGGACAGGACTCTGAGCTCAGGGAAAACTGATGCCAAGTTCTTTTCTCAGCACTGGTTTGGGGAAATTTGTATGAAAAGTTGCCAGAGGCAAACATTAGGGAATACCTGAAGGAGGCAGATTCTGCCATTTTATCTGATAAAGATGTCCCTGCAGTGCTAAACGTGAGAGCTGCCTTCCTTTTCTCATCTTCTCCTTTTTTTCCCTCCTCTCATTTCCACTCCCTGCCTCA
Organism: Pongo abelii; assembly: GCF_028885655.2. Lineage (NCBI taxonomy): Eukaryota > Metazoa > Chordata > Mammalia > Primates > Hominidae > Pongo > Pongo abelii. The sequence goes on along the minus strand of NC_071989.2, from coordinate 79,343,405 downwards.
CTTATGACACTCCAGCTACTTGGGAAAACTTGGTTTCTAGTACCTGCGAAGGTCAACCTTAGTTACAAGGTCTTTTCATCTGCTGTTCCCTATTCCTGGAAAGCTTTCTAGAAGGAACTCTGTCGAACCCTTCAGGTCTCTGTTCAAGTATTAGTTCCCTAGAGACACCATCCTTGTACATACTTGCTAATAAGTCACCTGACAACCCCTACTCCAACTCTCTTTCATTCATATTTTGTCTCTACAGGATAGGTCCTGGGTCCAGAGGGGATGAGTTAGGCTTCCTGATAATTTAATGTGACCTCTATGCTTTCACAGATTTTCATCTTCAACTGGATTTTCCCTTGGAAAGGATTTTGTCTTCACCTTTTTGTGTCTAGAAAATGATGCTGATCTCTCTGCCCTGAGTCCTGACAGTGCTGATGTCCTTCTCTACCCTTACATAAGTCAATCCTGTGTGATTTATCCAAGGATTGTCAGAGCCTGGTCTTTCCAGTAATGCAGTCCTACTATTGACATTGTGAATGTAGCAGTTGTACAACTCACCATTGTGCTGATACTATTAGTTGCCCCTCAACATCTGTTCTCTTCTTCCTTCATTTAAAGAAAAACATTGTTTTTCTTTAAATAAAGAAAAAAACATTTTAAGAAAAAAATGTAAAACATTTTTTAAGCTAACTACAAGTCATTCAGTATGAAGACTACATTTCCCAGACTACCTTGCTTCTAGGATGGTCATATGACTAAGTACTGGCCAATGGGATGTGAATTAAACAATGTGTGCAACTTCTAGGTCATATCCTTAAAAGGAAGAGGAGTGGCCTTCACTTTCTCTTTCCCTTCCTGCTTGCCTGAGATGGTGATCCATCCTGAACCTTGTAGATGACCACAGATACAGTACTGGCAGGTCAGCAAGACAGAAGAAACCTGGGTCTCTAACACTATAGGAGTACTAATCCCACCCTAGACTGCTCACTCGCAGATTGTTATTATACATGAGAAAGAAATGAAGTTCTCTCTTGCTTAAGCCATTGCTATTTGGGTCTCTGTCTTATAGCAGTCAACCTATAATCTAACTAGTAGAATCTGAAGTTATCATATTTACTTATTCATTGTATATTATTCTCTATTGTCTTTACAAAACAAATTCTAAGAGGGGAGAAACCTTGATCCTTGGTCACCACTGTATCCCTAGAATTTGGAGCAGTGCCTATAGAAAATGAGGACACATTAGGCAATGAATAACAGACAATAAGTGGATATTTGCTACGTTAATGAATACATGAAAGTATACATGAGTCACTTGCTTTCACTGGCTGACTTTCTGGGCAGTCTTTTGCTTTTCTCCTCCCTTTCTGGCCCTCTTTCTGACCCTGTTATAACAGAACCCCCAGTACTGGGGGTGCCACATCTCTCCCGCATACTCCTTTGATCTTAATGTGGAAAATGAAGTTTTCTGGCTCAGGGGTCTGAACTTTTCCTTAGTGCTTTGTACACCTGAATAAGTTTGGAAAGGCCTTTTGACATAAGATTACACTTCAAAGAAAGTCACCAGGATATTGGATAGCATCTGATCCTTCTGCCCCAGTATCACCAAGGTGCTCAGTTTCTTCCCTTTCGTGATGAAATATCAAAACATGAAAAACAGGGGGTTATCAATTATACAATCAGTTATATTTTTTTCTCCCCTCCTAGCGACCCTGAGATGATATGAGGGCTGTCTTGGGGTAACTTGAGGTTGTGAGTCTGAAAATATCAGCCTTAGTTTAGAGCATTTCTGTCCAGTAGAACTATAACCTGGGACACAAATGCAAGCCATACGTATAATTTCACATTTTATAGTAACCATATCACATTTAAAAGTAAAAAGAACTGTCATGTACTCATAATAATTTACAATTTTAAAAAATTTAAGTAAAAAGAAACAGGTGAAATAAATTTTAACAATATGAACATGTTCAAAATATCATTTCAATGTGTAATCAGTGTAAAATTTAAGAAAATATTTGACATTATTTTTCTCGTACTATCTTTGAAATCCTATGTGGATTTTATACTATTTATAGCACATGTCAATTCAGTACATTTCCAGTGCTTACTAGCCACATGTAAATTCAAGTGCTTATGAGCTACATGTAAGTTCAAGTGCTTAAGTGTGCTATAAGTTCACATGCTTACTAGCCACATGTGCCTAGTGACTATCATTTTGGACTGTGTAGATTAGAGGAAAAAGTATTAAATTAGACTGTGCTCAAGTTCTGTTCAGTTTCTTCATCCAAAAAATGGAGCTAATTATACCTGCTTCATAATCTTTTGGGGAAGAATTATAGAACTAATATAAATGAAAATGTTAAGTGTAAGACAATGTGTTTTTTATAAAAAACAGATATGACATGCTAGCAGAAAGTGTGCTAATAGGTCCTAGCACACTTTCTGCTCCTCTTCTCCATTAATGTCAGAGTTATTCTGCAAAAGAAGGCAAAAAAAAAATGGACTCACCTTCTTGGTTCATGGATGAATCCTAATTGACTAATCTAAGGAGTTTGGCTGGGGGACATTGTAGAGTGAAAGCATTTAGCTACCTCATGTTACAAAACAATAAATGGTGAATCTGGCACATTTCCTCTGCCCTCCCAGTGGTATAGACTCTGAAATGAGCTAACCTCACACTAATCAGGAGGAAAGGGAAGGTACTGGTGAAGTAGGAGGTGGGACATGACTCCAGAGGCAGGGCTTGAACTCCAGACCAGATTGAAGACTAGCTGAAACAGGAAAGAAGAGGCAAAAGCACCTTTCCATAAGACATGCCGACCAGTGCCATGTCAGTTTACCATTGCCATGGCAATATGCAGAAGTTACTGCCCTTTTCCATGGCAATGACCTGGAAGTTACCACCCCTTTTCTAGAAATTTCTGAATAACCCATCCCTTAATTTGCATGTAATTAGAAGTGGGTATAAATATGACTGAAGAACTTCCTCTGAGCTGCTACTCTGGGTACACTGCCTATGGGGTATCCCTGCTCCACAAGGACCAGTGCCTCTGCTGCTGCCATATACGGCCTCTTCAATAAAAGTTGCTATCTGGCACCACTGGCCCACCCTTGAATACTTTACTGGGTGAAGCCAAGAACCCTCCCAGGCTGAGCCCCAATTTCTGGGCTCATGGGCCCTGCATCACTGGCACTGACTTGAGAAAAGGATCCGAAAAACATAGGATTCTTTTTGTTCTATAAAGAAACATAACAATGCAGTGCATACATAAACACCTTCTGATTTTGTCTGGATATTGTATTTCATGGGTGTATATCAGGTTGTTGTCAATATTGTTTTATTAGTTATCTATTGTTGCACAAGAAATTACTCTAAAACTTGGCAGTTTGAAACAATAAGCATGTATTGGTACCTCATAGTTTCTGTAGGTGAAGAATACAGGATTGGCTTAGCTGGGTGCTTCTGCCTCAGGATTTTTCATAACATTGAGGTCAAAATGTCAGCCAGATCTGTGGTCATCTGAAGGTTTTACAGGGGCTGGAGGATCCACCTTCAAGATGGTTCAATCACAAGGCTGTTGGCAGGAGGCCTCAGTTTCCCAGCATGTGGACCTCTTCAAAGAGCTGGTTGACTGTCCTCATGACTTCTCCTCCCAAGGTCTCTCCTAGAATGAGTGATCTAAGAGAGCAAGGCAGAAGCCACAGTGTCTTTTATGACGTAGGCTCAGAAGTCACACACCACCATTTCTTCGATATCCTCAGCCCTGTTCAGTGTGGGAGGGAACTCTACAGGTGTATCAATACCGGGAGGCCAGGATTCTGCAGATCATCTTGGAGGCTGTCTGCCACAATTGTCAACTGATGCTATTTGAAAATGGGGGCTCATTTATTTTTTCAGCATGATTAATTCTGGAAGATTTTCATGTTTGTTTCTAACACATACACACACACAAACACACACACACACCACAGTATTATTGGTTATTTGCATCATCACTTACATTGAACATAATCTTATGTGATAAGAAGAGGCCTAGGTCTGTCACCCCTTTTCAAGCCTCCCTCCCTGGGCCCTAAAAATTGGCTGCAATTGTCCCTTGGGTTCCTGTTCATTCCCAGCCCTTCATGTCCCCCCATCAGCTCATGGACCTCAGGCACTGAAGAAGACCTTACCACAGAGCTTGCCCAAGCTACAATACAAGAAAGATGATGTGATGTGGTTTGCATCATGTTAAGTTTCAGATTATGGAAAACTATCAAGGTGAAGTTGACCAGGAGATGTTTAGAGACATACAGAACTTCTCTCCTACTGAAAGATAAGAACTGAAATCAACAGCATAAACAAGATAGTCTCTGTTTTTCTAATTGTATTAACGGATATGCTCTCTTAAGGAGAGACGAACAAAGCTGAAAAAGCAGAGGAATCAGAGAGCTCAGAAAGGGGTGGCCGGGTATTTCCAAATGTCATCAGCTTTCCAAAACTGATTCTCACAGTGCTAGACCCAAATACATATATATATATTTTCCTGAACTTGGAAGTTTCTTCTCTTTCCTTTCATTCCCATTTTCTTTAAAAAGTCACCAAACCCCATTATTCTTTTGAAGGCTCTCTAACATCTGTTCTCTCCTACTGCTTGCCATAGTCTAGCCTTGGTTAGACCCTGAGGATCACAATCCCTCCCTCGCCCCACACAGACTATAACAGCAGACCAGCTGTGCTCCTTGAACTAGCCCCAGAATTACGCTACTTGGCCAGTCTGTTCACTCTTATATCTCTGGCCACTCTGGGACTAGCTTGAGGTTGTTCTCGAGGGCTTCTCCTGTGGGATCCTAGCTGGCTTCCTTCCCAGCTGAAGATCACTGGCCTTGCTCCTCAGGCCACAAGGAACCCCTTCCCTCTTACTCTGCCTCTCTGAAAACTGATAAACTGATAATGCACTACTTTCCTGCCTGGACCCTGGCTCAGCCCCGCCCGTAAATGACTCCGCTGCGCAGCTCACACTGAGCACTGCCCAGACCCGGGTGTGAGGCTTAGACACCCATGCCCACTACCAGCATCATGATTCCCACTAAATGAGTCTCAGTCACTGTCCTCTGCCTGCCCCACCTCCACCCTTAAAATGCAAACACTCCTGAGGTTATTTATAGTGTGATTCAGCAAGCCTTGGTGTGGGACCTGCACATCAGTGTGCTTAACCAGCACCCATGGAGATTTATGGAGCACAATTTGGACAATACTGTCCTCAAGCCTCAGTATGACCTTGTTTCTCTAATGCTTTTCTTCTGTGGTGGCTGAGAACACAGACTACTGGCAGGTCTGGCTTCTCTGACAGTTCTGCCCCAAGGTCCTGGGGCACTGAGCAAAAAGGGCTCTGTCCGTGCGCACACACCACAGGGTGCCTGAACATGTGCACACACACATACTTGCACCTGCACACATATGTGTCCACATTCACACAGGCACACACATTCACACATGCACAAACACACACTCAAACTCACACAGGCACACACAATCGCATGCACAGCTGCTGAATGCAGTGTCCCTGCAGGGTCCAGTCTGAGCCTCGATGGCAGCCTGCCTCTTGGGCCCCCAATCCTTCGAAAATACCAAGTAGGTCACAGCCCTTCTCCTCCCACAGACAAAAACATGGTTCAGAAGCAGTCATCAAATTCCTGCCTGAGGATAGATATCTCTGCGCTGATTAAATAAACACAGCTTAATTCAATTAAAGTGGATCAGAACCTGCATAAACTCTGCTGGCAGCCAGAGGAGTTCCTCATGAATCCTTCATTTTTATAAACGAGTGATGGTTCGCCTGCTCAGGGGCTTGCCCAGAAGATGGAAGGGGCTTCCGCACAGACGCGGCTCCCTATGGCCAGGGGAAAGCATTGATGGGGTATTTTTTTTTTTTTTTGAGACGGAGTGTCACTCTGTCACCCAGGCTGGAGGGCAGTGGTGCAATCTCCATTCACTACAAGCTCTGCCCCCCGGGGTTCCTGCCATTCTCCTGCCTCAGCCTCCCGAGTAGCTGGGACTACAGGTGCACGCCACCATGCCCGGCTAATTTTTTTGTTTTTTTAGTAGAGACGGGGTTTCACAGTGTTCGTCAGGTTGGTCTCGATCTCCTGACCTCGTGATCTGCCCGCCTCAGCCTCCCAAAGTGCTGGGATTACAGGCATGAGCCACCGCGCCCAGCCTGATGGGGTATTTTTTTTTGAGGGGACCAGGTGGATTTGGAAGCTTTTTGTGCCTTCTGGGGGAGTAGGCATCATGTCCAGTTGCTGAGCACAGGATGAGTATGACTCAGGCTGCTTTCCTAAAGGCAGAGGGTGGCAAGAGCCCTGGCACCGCTGATCAGGTGTATGGGAGAGAGGGAGGGAGACAGAAACAGAGAAAGAGAGAGACAGAGACAGAGAGGGAGACAGGCAGAGACAGGGAGAGAGGTAGAGGAAGAAACAGAAAAGCAGAGACAGAGAAAGAGAGACAGTGACAGAAACGGAGAAATAGAGAGACAGAGAGTGACACAAATAGAGACACAGACAAGGACAGGGAGAGACACAAGCTGAGACTCAGAGACAGAGAGACCAGGCACGGGTAAAGCTTAAAGTTCAGCCACAGTCAAGGGTATTACAAATACGCTTAGCACATTCTGAGAGATTTTGAATGGTGTTGGTTGCTGCAAGGAGAAAAAGGCACCTGTTCTAGCTAATTTTCTCAAGGGAGGAATGGGAGAGAAAAAGAAAAAACCAACTGTGTAAACTTCATGAAGCAAATAGAATTCCTTTGCTCTGCAGGGCAAAACCCACTTCTGCCTTCACAAGGAGCACCTCAGAGGCCCACAGGAAAGACCTTCTCAGCACAGCTGTAGACCGGCAAGGCCTGGGGCCCTTCCCCAGAGCCTGGTGTACTTTTGCTGTGTGATTTCCCTGTGCTGGAGGAGAGGCAATGGAGAAACAGCACAGACACCACCGCTTTAAGGGAACCTCTCAAACCGTGAGCCTAACACCTGCCCCCAACCTACGCCCCATCTAAAAACTAGATTGAGTGGCACCTTGTGAAACGGCCCAGTCTCCAGTATGCTGGAACTGATCACACAACTTGGGGGTCTCTCTCTTCTCTTCCTTTCTCTCCAGGGACTTGCCTCTTCAGCCTTATTCATCTCTGCTAGCAGGCTGGGGAGGGAAGGACAAAGAGGTAAAATGTACATTTTACAAGTTCCAGTGGAAAGTCTTTGGGGAAGGAAGTTGAAACTAATGGGCAAGCTGTGGCTTCCATTAGCCCAGAAATGTGAGAGGGGGGCTGTGCAATTTATCACTGTCCTTTGTATGTGCCGGGGACACTGCTGACAATGTTATTTTCTGGCTTCAAACTTACCTTCATCAGCAGGACTTTTGCACAAATGTCTTCTGGAACTGATAGCTTACATCACCTTGTAGACTCCTCAAGCCCCACCACTGGCTGCCCACATAGCTGATCTCTCATCTCCCCTCTACTACCAACTCAGGCTCTCAACAACAGCTTAGCAGACATTGCCGTTCCTATAGCCTCTCACTTGTTTTCTCCTCCAAGCCCTAACCTGAGCCTTATCCCAGCCTGGACTATCTCTCCATTAGCTTTCTGACAAATAGTAGAGGGTCTTTTCGCCCTTGTGTTCAAGTGTTTCCTATGCAGTGAAGCCATTCAGATGTCTTCTCCAGCTCCATTCATTCCAGACTCCCCTGTGACTCCAGGGTTGTGAGGACCAACTGGAAACATTACTGTAAATCACAGGACATTGCACTAGTCTAGGGAACATTGTCATGGGTCACACTGACTCTAAACTTTGAGCATATTAAAGAGCCATTTAAAACCCAGAGGCCCTAGGGCTTCTAGTTGAAATGGACAGGCTCAGCCCTTGGGTTTATCTCCTGTTTCTGCAAATAATCCAAGACAGCCCCATCAGGAGACTTAAGATTTCAAAATCCTTCTGTAAGACACAAAGCAGATGGAGGAGTATTAACTAGGAGCTGAGCCGAAGAGGCTGCTGAGAAGGTAAAGGCAATGGAAGGCGGGCATGAGATATGAGAGTGGAGATGGGGTCAGTAGTTGAAAATCTGTGTATAGAACAATCCCCCTGATGTTTCCCTCTAACATCCCCGCTTACAAAAACGCTAGTAGCCAGGTAGTTAGATCCCAGCACAGGGCAGGAAAAAGCCTAAAATAAAACTGAAATTCTGTCTCTGCAAGAAACATGAATGGGCTTTCTGAGAAGAACTAGGGCCTGTAGCATGGGGTTACTGTTTGCCACAGTAAATCCTTCTCAATCTGACCTTTAAATATCCTCCAAAAAAAATGAGTGGCTGCCTTCCCACTCACAGTAACCAGCCCCTCTCCTGCTCGCAACCCCCAACGCAGGGCTCCTTGGCAACCTATCATCTCATTCTTAAATATCCAGGATCGCCAAACTGTTGAATCCAAAACATGAAATGAAAACACCAAGAAAAAAATTAATAAAATGGCCTTGAAAGAAAAATAAAGAACAGAAAAGAATTAAAGTGAAAAAAACTCTAATTAGACTTCCAGAGAGTTATGAAAAGATGCTGTATCCACAAAACCTAAGTGGAGAAAACAGACCATAAGAAAAAAAGAAAAAAATTTAGAAAGTAAGACTATGACTGCTAACATTTTGGGTGCTTCTTGTTGTTGTTTTTCAGTTTTCGTTTTGTTTTGTTTTGTTTTGTTTTGTTTTTGAGATAGAATCTCACTCTATCACTGCCAGGCTGCCAGGCTGGAGTGCAGTGGCATGATCTCAGCTCACTGCAACCTCTGACTTCCTGGTTCAAGCAATTCTCATGCCTCAGCCTTCCTAATAGTTGGAATTACAAGCATGCGCCACCACACCTGGCTAATTTTTTGTATTTTTAGTAGAGATGGTGTTTTGCCATGTTTCCCAAGCTGGTCTCAAACTCCTGACCTCAAGCAGTCTACCTTTCTCGGCCTCCCAAAGCAATGGAATTGCAGGCATGAGCCACCACACCCAGCTGTGACTGCTAACATTTTTTTTTTTTTGAGACAGAGTCTTGCTCTGTTGCCCAGGCTGGAGTGCAGTGGCGCGATCTCCGCCAGTGCAAGCTCCGCCTCCCGAGTTCACACCATTCTCCTGCCTCAGCCTCCTGAATAGCTGGGACTACAGGCGCCCAACACCACGCCCAGCTAATTTTGTTTGTATTTTTAGTAGAGACGGGGTTTCACCGTGTTAGCCAGGATGGTCTGGATCTCCTGACCTCATGATCTGCCCACCTTGGCCTCCCAAAGTGCTGGGATTACAGGTGTGAGCCACCGCGCCCGGCATATGTATAAACATATATAGCATATGTTTAAGTACCATAGTGAGATAAAGAGAGAGGAAGGGAATACATATATTATATATATTTATTTATAGCAGATATAAAACAATATAGATATATGATTTTAAATGGCTCTTTAATATGTATAGTGCAGCAAGAAAGGAAATTTGGGTAAATCTTGTGGTCTTTATTTCTGCAACTGAACACAGGTCAAGTGAACTTTCCTGCTCCTCAGCTGGTAATTGTAGTAGGCATATTGTATATAGGAAAATAAACCTAAACTTAAAATAAAAATCTATTTTAGTGAGGGCAAATTACTGCCTTCCATATGATAGAAAGAATCCAGCAAAAATAGGCAAATGGAATTGTATCAAACAAAATATATTCTGCACAGCAAGGGAAACAATCAATAGAATGAAAAGTCAAACTACAGAATGGGAGAAAATATCTGCAAACCATTCATCCAAGAAGGAATTAATATTCTGAATATATAAGAAACTCAAACAACTCAACAGCTAATGAAGCAAATAACCCAACTTTTAAAACAGGCAAATGAACTGAATAGACATTTCTCTGAAGACATACAATATCCAACAAATATATATATAAATGCTCAACTTCACTAATCATCAGGGAAATGTAAATCAATACTACAATGAGATACCATCTCACCCTAGTTAGAATGGCTATTAACAAAAAGACAAAAAGTTACAAATGCTGGTGAGGACATGGAGAAAGAGAACTCTTATATGCTGTTGGTGGGAATGTAAACTAGTACAGCCATTAAGGAGAACGGTATGGAGGTTCTTCCAAAAAACACAAATGGAACTACCACATGCTCCAGCAATCCCACTACTGGGTATATATCCAAAGGAAAGGAAATCGGTATATCAAAGGGATATCTATATCCCCATGTTTATTGCAGCACTATTCACAATTGTCAAGATATGGAATCAATGTAAGTGTGCATTAACAGATGAACAGATAAAGGAAATGTGGTGTATATACAAAATGAAGTACTATTCAGTTATAAAAAAAGAATGAAATCCTGTCATTCATGGCAACATAGATGGAGCTGGAGGACATTATGTTAAGTGAAATAAGTCAGGAACAAAGTTAAACACCCCATGTTCTCATATGTGGAAGCTAAAAACAGTCAGTCTCATTGAAGTACAGAGTAGAATATGGGTTACTAGAGGCTGGGAAGGTGAGGAGGTTGGGAGGATAGATATTGGTTAAAGAATATAAAATGCACAGCTAGATAGAAAAAATAAGTTCTAGTGTCCTATAACACTGTAGGGCAGCTGTAGTTAACGGTAGTTTAGTATATATTTTCAAATAGCTAAAAGAAAAGATTTGAATGTTCCCAATACAAATAAATGATAAATGTTTGAGATGATAGATATGCTAATTACCCTAATCTGATCACTCAATATTGTTTGTATTGAAACATCACTATGCACCCCATCAGTATGTACAATTAAAACTAGAAAAACAAAAAAGTATCAGAAACAACCAACCTGCCACATGGTTCCTGTCTGACCCTCTCTGTGCCACATAGGAGATTCAGGGTTGTATTGCCACATTGGGAACTGAGAACCTTTGCAAATGAGAAGTGCTTCTGTTTATCTGATTGTTGAGATCCCCCTTTGTAACAAGGAGCCTTTGGTGAGCAGCCTTGTGGAACACAACTATTCTCACACTTTGTTCGTTCTGAGAAGCCAATGCATAGCTCTTCTCTAAACTTCCTGCTCTCCTGCCCTCCAGTTTTGCTCCTTTCATGCCACTATCCATGGGCCAAACTACTGTGTACTGCCCAGAAAGCAGCGTACACTCTTTCCTCAGGACACCCTTTTTCCATGCACATGGACAGTGAGACGTTCTGTTAAAATCTCTGCAAAGTATAAGGATTTATCTTCCCCACCGTCCTTCAGGGCTACCACATGTGAAGCTTCTGTGCCTTCAGAACATCTGCCTGATGCCAGAGCATTGAGCCCTGTTTGACTTATATTCAGTTTTCAGTACTTGCTAAACACATTTCCCTTTTCCCGCAACCACAGACACCCAAAAAATGATGTCTACCATTCTTCAGTTTCAAGTCCAGTCCCTGAGCACTGGGAACAAGCTACCATTTTATAGATAAAAATATATTCATAGAGCCTCAGAGACAGACTTTAGAGTTCATCTAGTTCAGCCGTCCCCCAGCGATTCTTCCTTCAAGGCTACTCACAGCCCTTAGTTAAGGGTCATTCACACAGTGGGCACCCATTAAGTTGCTTACTCGCTGACCATGATATCTCAATAATGTGGACCTTTGATATGCCAGATATTTAAGGTCCCAGAGGCCCTAGGTATTTATTATATTATTTAAAAATAAATACACTATAGCAAGTTGAGTTTTCCGGGAAACATATTCTGAGATGAATATTAGGGGGCAGAGGTTTATTAAAGAAAACTCTTGGACTCAGCACTTTTGGAAGGAAAGGGAATGATGCAGGATTGGGCCAAAGGAGAATATGGACTGTGGTGCAGAATCATTGAAGGCTTCAGGGACCTCAGCTGGAAGCTTGACACTGACATGGCCTTTCAGAGATGTCTTCAGCTGGAGCAGAGGGTGTCCAGCCGGCAAACACTAATTTTCACTGGAAATACTTGATCTATATTTAGATTTCATAAAACTTAAAGTTCAAAAAGTTGATTTACATACCTGCATTATTTCAAACATACTTAAAGTTTTTCAGTAACCAAACTGCCTATCAGTTTTTAAATTTAAATTGAGTAAAATTAAATAAAATCAAAAGCTCAGTTCTTCAGTCATACTAGCCCCATTTCAAGTACTTAATAGCCACATGTGGCGAGTGGCTGCCATATCAGACAGTGCAGGCCTACAGCACTATAAAAATCACATGCAGGCCAGGCACGGTGGCTCACACCTGTAATCCCAGCACTTTGGGAGGCCGAGGTGTGTGGATCACTTGAGGTCAGGAGTTCAAGACAAATCTGGCAAATATGGTGAAACCCTGTCTTTACTGGAAAAAAAAAATGCAAAAATTAGCTGGGTGTGGTGGGGCAGGCACCTGTAATCCCAGCCATTCAGGAGGCTGAGGCAGGAGAATTGCTTAAATCTGGGAGGGAAAGGTTGCAGTGAGCTGAGATCACGCCACTGCACTCCAGCCTGGGCGAGAAAGCCAGACTGCATGGCAAAAAAAAAAAATAAATAAATCACATGCATATATTCTTTGGGCTAAAAAAGATATGGCTTTAGTTGATAAATGCCTTGTCTTAGTCCATTTGGGCTGCTATAACAAAAATACCTTAGACTGGGTAATCTATAAACAATAGAAATTTATTGCTCACAGTTCTAGAGGCTGGGAAGTCCAAGATCAAGGTGCCAGGAGATTTGATGTCTGATAAGGGCCCTTTCCCCGTAAATGGCACATTGTAGCTGTGTCTTCACATGGCAGAAAGGGCAAACAAGCTCCTTCATACCTCTTATATGAGGACATTAATTCCATTCATGAGGGCAGAGCCCTCCTCCCAAGGGCCCTACTTCTAAACAATGAGGATTAAGTTTTAACATATGAATATTGGGGGGACACATACTTTCAGACCACGGTATGCCTCAATTTCCTCATCTGTAAATTGGAGCCAATAATGTAGAGCACATATGCAGGTCCCTGCTAACTCACCAACGGCCAACTTAAGAAGACAAATGTATGCAGGTGCCCACTTCTGCCACAAAGCTTTTAGAGAGTCTATGGATCCCAAAATGAAAATAGAGAAGAAATTGAAGAGGGAGAACAAGTTACAGGAGGTGAACATAGCAGATTCTAAGCAGTGTCACAAGCCAGTCAGCTTGTTTATAGGGTTTTGCCTTGACGAAAAATCTTAACCACTAATCAAAAGGTCAGAATGTCCCACTTCACTTTTTTTAGTGGTACTTATAGTTCTACCAATTAGAAAATCTGTTTTTCTTTTAAAAATTCAAACATTCGAAGATACAAGATTATTCATCATTCACATCTTAGAGATTGTTTGATCATATACTTTTGCTCTTTACACCTAACTCAGATCAACAGTGACTTCAAGACCTTTCACCAAAAAAAAAAGAAGATGATAACATAGGGGCATGAGACATCTTCAGAGGGTGAAAAAGTCTGAATGTGGCACATCCATGGGGAGCTTAGAGTAGCCCGGGAGCTCTTGGGGGCCTGGGAAGCTGTGACAGAGGCATCAGAAAGTGGAGGAGGCAGAAATAGGAGAGGCTGCCAGGGAAATGACACTGAGCACAGTCCTGAGTAGAAAAGAAAAAGAGGAACCTTTTTTTCCTCCTTTACTTCCTTGTTATTTTTCTCTTTTTTCCTCTTCGACCTTCTCTTTTTTCCCTCTCCTCTGCCTCCTCTGTCTTCACCTTTATCTTTTCTCCTCTTTCTCATCTGCTCTTCTCCTTTCTCTTCTCTGCCCCTACTTACTCTCCTTACCTCCATTAAGGACTCTCTGCTCCCAGATATAAGGAATCAGTGTAGGATTTGAAGCAGTACAGCTCTACATACTGAGTTAAATTTCCTATTTTGGACTATCCTAAGAATGTACCACTGTGTATAGTACTACTTTTGTAAGAAAATGAGTTCCTCATTCCAAGCCACTATTTGCTTGGCTGGCAATGCCCTGTAGACTCTGGTATGCAGTGCCCATAGTAAAGCTCGTTAAACATTAGTTTCTTAGAAAGAAATAAATGCATTGAAGTTCTTCAATGTAAGTATATTCCTGCACAAAAAAACTAACCAAATTCATTCTATTTTTTTTTTTCCAGCATTTTTCCTTAGCTTTATTGAGGTATAATTAACACATAAAAATTGTATGTATTTATGGGGTACAATGTAATATTTTGACATATGCATACATTATGAAATGATTAAATCAAGCAAATTAACATATCCATCACTTCACAAACATAAAATTTTTGTGATCAAAACATTTGAGATCTATTCTCTTAATTTTCAAGCATATTTTATTAAATATAGTCACTGCTGTACAATAGATCACCAGAAAAATATAATACATCTTTTTTTTTTTTTTTTTTTTTTTACATATTTATTATACTATACTTTTTATCATTATTTTAGCCTGTACTCAGCAACCCTGTTGCCCTTCTTAAGGATACAGATATTCCTGAGGGTATGGACGTTCCTAAGGTTATAGCTGGGCTCTGTCATTCTTATACCTTGTTCCAAGAGGCAATGCTCAAAAATGGCACAGACCACCCAATCAGAAGGGATGCTGACTATAAACAACTACAATCACATGCCACATAACGCTTTGGTCAACAATGGACCGCATGTATGACAGTGGTCTCCATATATAAGATTATCATGGAGCTGAAAAGTTCCTATCATCTAGTGACACAAAGCTGTTATAATGCTATAGTCATTGTAACATCATAGCACAACACATTACTCATGTGTTCGTGGTGATGCTGGTGTAAACAGACCTACTGGGCTGCCAGTCAACTAAAAATCTAGCTCATACAATTATGAATAACACATAGTACTTGATAATAAATGACTATGTTACTCATTTATGTATTTACCATACTATACTTTTTACCATTATTTTAGAGTGTACTCCTTCTACTTAGAAATATGTTAACTGTAAAGCAACCTCAGGCAGGTCCTTCAGGAGGTATTCCAGAAGAAGGCATTGTTATCACAGGTGTTCTCAGCTCCATGCATATTACTGCCCCTGAAAATCTTCCAGTGGGACAAGATATGGAAGTGGGAGACAGTGATATTGATCATCCTGACCCTGTGCAGGCCTAGGATAGTGTGTGTTCTTGTGTCTTGATTTTTTTTTTTTGTGACTTTATCCATATTTATTTTGGTTCTTAATGTTTCCCACCGGTCAATTGATTTAAATTGTATATTTTTTCTTTTTATTATTATTATTATTATTATTATTATTATACTTTAGGCTCTATGGTACATGTGCGCAACGTGCAGGTAAGTTACATATGTATACATGTGCCATGCTGGTGCGCTGCACCCACCAACTCGTCATCTAGCATTAGGTATATCTCCCAATGCTATCCCTCCCCCCTCCCCCGACCCCACAACAGTCCCCGAAGTGTGATGTTCCCCTTCCTGTGTCCATGTGTTCTCATTGTTCAATTCTCACCTATGAGTGAGAATATGCGGTGTTTGGTTTTTTGTTCTTGCGATAGTTTACTGAGAATGATGATTTCCAATTTCATCCATGTCCCTACAAAGGACGTGAACTCATCATTTTTTATGGCTGCATAGTATTCCATGGTGTATATGTGCCACATTTTCTTAATCCAGTCTATCATTGTTGGACATTTGGGTTGGTTCCAAGTCTTTGCTATTGTGAATAATGCCGCAATAAACATACGTGTGCATGTGTCTTTATAGCAGCATGATTTATAGTCCTTTGGGTATATACCCAGTAATGGGATGGCTGGGTCAAATGGAATTTCTAGTTCTAGATCCCTGAGGAATCGCCACACTGACTTCCACAAGGGTTGAACTAGTTTACAGTCCCACCAACAGTGTAAAAGTGTTCCTATTTCTCCACATCCTCTCCAGCACCTGTTGTTTCCTGACTTTTTAATGATTGCCATTCTAACTGGTGTGAGATGGTATCTCATTGTGGTTTTGATTTGCATTCCAAATTCATTCTAATATGTGTAATGGCCAAGTTTAGACCAGACTGTGATTAAAACATTCATTCATCAACTCAGAAGCCACCTTTGATATAGCAACTACAAAAATCTTCTCAATAGCTGGAGGCCATATGTTAAACAAACTTGATGAAATATTTTCAGCAGTGAATGCCAGCTTTTCACATCTAGGACTGTCAGAATGATGAGTTCTGAAATTTGATCTAAATTCAGTTTCACATTAATAAACGAAAGGTTATTTTTCTGTTACTGACACTGAAAATACACAAATGGCACTTTCAAATTTGACCGTGTCCCCTGGTTAAATTTTCAAATTAGTTAAGAAATGTCAGCTGGGCGTGGTGGCTCACGCCTGTAATCCCAGCACTTTGGGAGGCCGAGGCAGGTGGATCATGAGGTCAGGAGATTGAGACCATCCTGGCTAACACAGTGAAACCCTGTCTCTACTAAAAATACAAAAATTAGCCAGGCGTGGTGGCGGGTGCCTGTAGTCCCAGCTACTCGGGAGGCTGAGGCAGGAGAATGGCATGAACCCGGGAGGCGGAGCTTGCAGTGAGCCAAGAAAACGCCACTGCACTCCAGCCTGGGCAACAGCGCAAGACTCCGTCTCAAAAAAAGAAAAAGAAAAAAAAAAGAAATGTCTATATGTATAATAATTTGTATAAAATGCTGGTTTAGTAGGGTCTTTTTTCTATTGTCTGAGTATGCATGCAATGAAAATCATTCTTTTGTTTGTGTTTATTGTTATTACCAGTTACATACACAAAAACTTTGGAACAATGTTAAAAGAAAAATTTGCTCACAATTTCACCACCTCTACAAATCAACATGTTTTTATTTCTTTTACTTTATAACAGACACTTCCATCTGGATATAGGCAAAACTCACACACATGATGTCATGAACAATTTAATTATGCACGTAATTCCTACTCAAATACACACAGGTGTATGATCATTTTTACAGCTTTATAGTTGAGAAAATAAGTATTGTTGTTACTGTGCAGCCAGAGCACAATTCTGCACAAGTTCAGACTTGACCCTGCCTCCTACCCCCTCGAGCAAGCTGGGATCTCAGCAAGCTCTTCCTCTAGCTCTCTACCAACTGCCACGTCCAGATGGCAGTCAGATACCTGAATCAAGGAGAGTCACTCAAGCTTTGGAGCAGGGGCCTCCTGGCCATTAGCAGCACAATTATCTTTAGAAATTTAAACGTGGCAGAGAAAAGCTGTCATGAACTGGGAAGTACTAAAGTGGACTCTGCCAATCAAAGTAAAAGAACATCTGGCCTTAGCCCAACTGGGCCCTACTTCCACTCTCAGCATAGACTTGCAGAGCCTTGCTGCACTCATTTACTGTGCTGTTACTTGGGCCAATTAGTAATAATGAGCTCCCTCCAGCACGGGTGATGTTAACAAGGGGGTGAAAAGAAGAGGGACCACAGTGCCCATACGATCTTACATATACATGTTAGGTGCTTAACAAGTGTTTGCTGCTTGAGCTACTTGCAGAAAAGTACACAATTAATAAGCTCAATAAATTATCTCAAGTAAAGACATCCCGGTAGCCACAGTTCAGATCAAGGAATAGAACGCTGTCAGCAACCCAGAAACCTCCCTAGAGTCCCTTTCTTCTCCCCAAAGGTAAACATTATTCTGATTTCTAAAACCATAGTTTATTCTATGGTACCTCACACAGGAGAGAGAATACATGTTTATTTTAACATCATCATTTAGATTTGCCTGTTTTTGAACTGTATTTAAATGGAATTGTACAGTATGTTTGTTTGTGAAATTATTTCTGTAGAAGCACATCGTTGTAGTTGATTCATTTTTCACCCCTGTATTCAATTGCCTGCATATGTCATGATACATACATATGCCTTTTCTTCTGTTGAAAGACATTTGGGTTGTTTCCAGCTTTGAGCTATTACAAACAATGCAGCAATGAGCATTCTCTTGCATGTCTTTTGGTGTACATATATATGCATTTCTATTAGATATATATCCAGGAGTGAGTTGCTAGATCCCAAGGCATATGTGTGTTCCAAAGTAATGGTGTCAATTTGCATTCCCACCAGGCACATATGAGACGGTGGTTTCACATCCCCAACTGCACTTGGTACTGTCAGTCTTTTTAATGTTAGTCTTTCTGGCAGATGTGTAGGGATATTTCACTGTGGTTTTAATTAAATATCCCGGACCACTAAAATGACTTGGTTAGCTCTTCGTATTTTTAGTAGATATTGAATATTCTCATTTGTGAAGTTCTTTTTCAGGTCTTGTTTCCACTGTCTTTATTCAATTATCTGTCTTTTTCTTATTGATATGAGGCTGTCTTTCTATATTTTGGTAATGAGCTCTTTGCTGTATGTACTGCAAACATCTGTGACTGCCTTTCCAACTTGTAAGTGTGTCTTTTGATGAACAGAAGATACTAATATTAATGCAGTCCAATTTATCAATCTTTATTTTGTGGTTAGTGCATCTTGTGTTCTGTTTATCCTTGTTTACTGAAAGTCATAGACACACTCTCAAATGTAGTCATCCAGAAGATCGGTTTACTTTTCACATTCAACCTACAATCTACCTGGAATTTTTTTATAGTATCAAGTAGGGGTCAAGATTTCTTTTTCCAAATGTATATCTAATTGGCCCAGCAACATTTATTCAAAACACCATCTTTTTCCTATTGCTCAAAAACCCTACCTTTGCCATAAATCATATTCATATACATGTAGGTCTGTTTCTAAAGTCTATTCTATTCCATTTGCTTTTTTTTTTTTTTTTTTTTTTTTTGGTGTTGGGGAGTTATCCTTGCACTAACACTCAGCTTTTTAAATTACTAAAACTAGAATAAGACTTCGTTTCTATTAAAGTAAGTCTCCAACCACTTTCTTCTTCATCTTCAAGATTGTATTGGTTATTCTCGCCCTTTGCAATTCCACATAAATTTTAGAGTGAGCTTGTGAATTCCCCACAGAACAGCTGCTTGGATTTTAAATGGGACTACATTGAACTTATAGGTTAATTTATAGAGAATGGATATCTTTATTAAATTGAATTGTTTAGTTCATAAACATAGCCTAACCCTCCATTTATTGAGGTTTTCATTGTGGTGGTCTTACACATCTTTTATTAGATTACTAGTTATTTGATATGTTTTGATGTTATTGTAAATGACATTTTAAAAATTAGTGTTCTAATTCTTTGGTCCTGGAATAGAAGGACACAATTTATTTTTACATATTGACCTGATAGCCAGTTACATTGTTAAATTTATTTATTAATGCCAATAATTTATAGATTTGTGTTTTCTGTACACACAATTGTATCATCAGTAATAATAATAGTTCCAATCCATTTATCCTTATAAAAATTTTTTATTGCTTTCTTGTACTGCCTAGAATCTTTAGGCATGTTGAATAAAAATAATAATAGTAGGGATACTTGTCTCATTTCTAGTTCCTGAAGGAAAACATTCAATGTTTCACCATTAACTGTGATATTTGCTATACACGACTTTTGTCTGATTAAAAATATTCTCTTCCATTTTAGTTTTCTAAGAAGTTTATGTTTATTATTATTAGTAGTAGTAGTAGTAGTAGAACAGGTGTTGAATTATATCAGATTATTTTTCTATGCCTATTGAGATGATTGTACAATTTTTCTCCTTTATTTTTCTAAGTCTCCTTTTTTGTTATTATATGAATCAAAACAATTGATTTTTGAAGCAAAATCAATATTGCATTGAACATAGTTATGGTGTATTGTTCTTTTTACAGATCACTGGATTTAATTTTTAATACTAGAATTTTTAATCCTAGGATTTTTGCATCTATATATATGAGAGAGATTAATCTGCAATTTTTCTTTTTTATAAAGAACTCGTCAAGTTTTTATGTCATGAAATTGGTTGGAAGGTTTTGCTTCTTTCTATTCCCTAGACAGATTTATGTAAGACTGATGTTAATTTTTTTCCTTTAAAGTAATTTGGAATTTGGCTGATGTAGCCATCTAGACCTGAAGTTTTCTTTATAGAAAGTTTTTATTTACAGATCCAATTTCTTTTATACCTATAGGACTATTAAGATCTTTTATTTCTTCTGTGTCACTTCTGGTAAGTTTTTTTCTAGGAATTTATCAATTTCAACCAAGTTGTCAAATGTATTGGCATAAAGTAGTTCATTATATCCATTTATTATTTTTTGAATGTCTGCAATATTTGTCTTGTCCCCTGTTTCATTCCTGATATTGCTATTTGGTCTCTTCTTCTTTGTGATTGGTCTCACCGAGAGTTTATCAATTTTATCAGTCTTTTTAAGGAACTACCTTTTGGCTTTGTTGTCCTTCTCTTATACATTATTTTCCTATATCATTCATTTCTGCTCTCAACTTTTGTATGTTCTTCCTTCTGCATTCCTTGGGCTTAATTTGCTGTTATTTTCCTACTTATTAAGATGAATTGAAGTGATTGATTTTCAGGCTTTCTTCTTTCCAAATATGCACATTTAAGGCTATAAATATCTTCCTATGCATGATTTTAGCTGCATTACATGTTTTAATGTGTCATATTTTAATTACCATTCAGGTAAAAATAACTCCTTATTTCCATTGCTAATTTCTTCCTTCACCCATGGGCTATTCAGAAGTATATTGCTTAAACTTCAAACAATTAGGAACTTTCTAGTTACCTTTTCTTATTGATTTTTACCTAAGTTTCATTGTGGTCAGTGAACATACTCTATATTATTTCAGTCCTTTGAAGTTTATTGAGACTTGACTTATTGCCCAACATATAATCAATTTTGGTCAATGTTTTATGTGCACTCAAAAAGAATGTGCATTCTGGAGTTGTGAGTGCTGGATTCTATACATGTCAATTAGATCAAGTTTGCTAATCATGCTGCTTACTAAGTTTTTGTGTGCTTGCTCTAATAGTTACTGAGGAATAGGTGTTAAAATTGCTCACTATGGTTATGGATTTATCAAGTCCTTCTACTATTGTTGTCCATTTTTACTGGCACTCTAGCCAATAAAATGCACATGAGAGAAGAACTTTAAGGTATAAAAATGGAGAGGTAGAGATAAAACTAACCCTATTTGCAGATGATGTTATTGTTTCCCTAGGAAACCCAAGGAAATCAACTTTTTAAAAAAAGACTACTAAAAACAATAAAAAACTCAGTGATGTTGTAGGGTAGAAAACATATAAAGAAGTCAATAATTAGAAGCAAAAAGATTATAATGGAGAGAAAAAGTCCATTTACATTAGCCAAAACTACAACAACCAAAAAAGATATTATTTCTTAGTAATAGTTTTAACAATAAATGTATAAGACATGGACCTAAAAAGCTGTTTCAAATATTCTAGGACACACAACAGAAGACATAACTAATGGGAAAACATACCACATATTTTGACAAGATGACTCAATGCTGCTTTCTTTCTTGTATCAAGAGTATGCCGATCTTTCTAATTTGATTTTTAAATTTAGCATAATTTCTATAAACCTAATAAATAGTTCTCTTTTTTTAAGCTAGAAAAAAATTCTAAGGTTCATATTGCAAATAAGCAAAGAAGATTTTCAAAGGAAGCTGTGATTTTTAAAAAAATCAATGAAAGGGGATTACCAGATATAAAAATATTCTACAAGGGCTCAGTAATTAAAACAAGGTAGTATTGGTTCATGAATAGATGAAGCAATGGAATAAGAAAGTACAGAAAAAGGAGTGGGGCAAACTTAACTTTTGAATAGTGGTGGGGCAACAAGGTAGCTATCTGGGAAATATTAATGTTGGACTCATTTATCATTCTGTGTTCCATGATATATTCCAAATGAACCGAAACTTTAATATTAAAAAAAATCAATAAATGTAGTAAATGAATAGATGGGATAATTTTTCATAATCTCAGAATATGGAGGGCTTTTTAACTATACCCAGATCCAAAATTATAAAAAAGATAAGTTCAACTATATAAAAAATTTGTTTAAACCTTTGCATGACAAAAGTAAACTTCACCATAATAATAATAAAGACAAACTGGGAAACATAATTATAACTGATCATAGAATAATCTCCCTAATATATAGAAAGTTCTAGAAATGGATAAGAAAGAAACCAATAACCCACTAGAAAAATGGACAAATGTTATAAACAGATAATTCAAAGAATATGCAAATTATTCTTAAACATATTTTTAATGGTCTGTTTTACCCATAACAAGAAGCATGAAAATTAAAACTACCTGAGATGCCATATTTCACCATAAAATTCGCAAAAATCCAAAATTTAATAGCATCTTCTGTTGCCAAGTCTGTGAGAAATAGGCACTCTCATACCTTGCTGGTGGGAGTATAAATTTATACAACCCATACAGAGGGTTGCACTTAGCAAGAGCTATCAAAATTACAAAGTATGTGCTCTTGGATTCAGCAACTACACTTTGAGGGAATTTACCCTACAGATATATTTGCATATCTACAAAATGACATGTATACCATTTATTGATTGCAGCACTGCAGTTAACAGCGAAAGAATAGGAGGAACCTGCATACTTGTCAGTAAAGGACTGGTTAAATAAATTCAGTGGAGTACTTTGTAACAGTAAAAAGAAATAAGAAAGCACTTTACATATTGATATGGAAAGCTTCTAAGGTATGTTAAGTGAAAAAAGCAAGGTACAGAATGATGTGTAGAGCATGGTAACATTTACATTATAAAAGAGGGAAAATATATTTTGTATTATTATATATATATATATATGACAAGGTCACACTGTCACCCAGGCTGGAGTTCAGTGGTGCAATCACAGCTCACTGCAGCCTCGACCTCCCAGGCTCAAGTGATCCTCCCACCTCAGCCTTCCAAGTGGCTGGGACTACAGGTGCACACCACCACATCTAGCTAACTCCTGTATTTTTTGTAGAGATGAGGTTTCCCCATGTTGCCCAGGCTGGTCTCAAACTCCTGGGCTCAAGTGATCTGCTCGCCTCAGCCTCCCTAGGTGCTGGGATTACAGCCATGAGCCCCCGTGACCAGCTTTATTTATTTTCCAAATTTCTGAATTTGGAAATTCATATTTATTTTCTAAATTTCTGAAAGGGTAAGTAAAAGACTAAAAGCAGTGGTTAACTGGCTATTGGGCCTGGGGGAATGGCAACATGAATGTCCAATGTGAAAAGGAGATTTTTCACTGTAAGATTTTTCATTCTTTTAATGTTTTACTATGTAAATGTACTACACTTCCAAAACATCTAAAAATATTTTAAAGCAAAGAACCATCCTAACAATGCCATCAAATACATTTACTGCCACACATGGCTTAAATGCACTGTAACTCTAGCAAGGCCTCTGCCGTTACTAGGTACATCAGTTAGGATGGCTTTGACTGTAAGTGGTAGGAGGCTTGAACAATGAGGATAATGTATTATCCCAATTAACAAAATATCCAAAGTCAAACTATCCCAGGGCTGCAATTTCTTCTGCAATTTGAAGCATCGCATAGAGACCTGACTATAAGCAGCCAAAATGATTACTGTCCATGTCCTCTTGTGCATGGCCCAGAAGTTTCCCAGTAGTCTTCCTCACAGGTCCAATTGGCCAGTAATGTGTAACGTGTTCATACCCAAGCTGCAATACAGACTGGGGCGTAGTAGCAATAAGAATAATCACTAGGCTGGGCACAGTGGTTCATGCCTGTAATCCTAGCACTTTGGGAGGCTGAGGTGGGTGGATCACCTGAGGTCAGGAGTTTAAGACCAGCCCGGCCAAGATGGCAAAACCCTATCTCTACTAAAAATACAAAAATCAGTGCGTGCCTGTAATCCCAGCTTCTTGGGAGGCTGAAGCAGGAGAATCACTTGAATGCAGGAGGCAGAAGTTGCAGTGAACTGAGATCATGCCACTGCACTCCGGCCTGGGCAACAGAGTAAGATTCTGTCTCAGAAAAAAAAAAAAATAAAAGAAGAAGAAGAAGAGGAAGAATCGCTAATATTTATTGAACACTTTATATGCTCCAGATACTACATAAGCACTTTACATGCATTAACTTGTTTACATTTCAAAGCTACCAGTTAGAGAAGTAGTTTTTTTATATTCATTTTACAGACAAGGAAACTGAGGTACTGAGAAGGTAAATAACTTGCCGAAGGTCACTTAGTTTTAAAATGATAGAGCTGAGACACACTTTAACAATACTGGCTCAAAAATCAATGATCCCAGTGATCCTATTACGTATATTGCCTGAAAATAAACCTTAAACAGCTATAGCAAAAGGTTGATTCTATCAGCAAGGAAGAGAAGAAGAATGGCTATTGGATATGCAACCAGCAATATTTTTCCCTAGAAACAGATTGCCCAAATTACAGCCCTTGACTGGCACATACCACCCCATCAGTGTGTGACACTGGCCATTCATGAACACCTCCCTCGACCTGTGTCTCTAGTTATCAGGCAAGAAAACACCTTGGGCAATGACTGGGATCTTTCTAAAAGCAACAGAAGCAGCAGCTCTACCTACAGAAATCTCCAAATCCGTAGTCACCATGCCTATCAGGGAACATTGCGATGAACTCCAGGGAATAGACACACTTCCTCCCAGGGGCAAGATGGCAACAGGAGCCTCAGATCCTCATGGAAGACTCAGGTGCTCTCATGGACTACCACATATCCACAGTTCAATTGCAGCCCAAGTTTCAGTGCTTCTTTCTACTCAGGCAGAAGTGGTGCAGGACTATTGACCCAGGATTTCACATGCATTGGCAGAGGCACACCCTGGGAATCACATGAAGTTTTTGGTTTGTAAGAAAACCAGTCATGCCTGGATTTCACAGACAGATCCCCCAACCAGTCTGCACTGCTGCTGATCAGATTATCACTGGGCATTTTCCTATTTCAGAGTCCCCCACCTTTGTGCCACAATTGCCACTTGAAAGCTCCCTACTGCTAATTAAAACATTCAAGACAAAGAGTTCTTATTTTAAATTAAAATTTCCATCCTCTAGGACTTCATAGCAGCTAACTCTGCCCTCATGTACTAAAAATACTCGGATTTTTCTCCCTCTGTCATTAATCTAGTAGTTTTTTTTTCATATATTTGTCTTTTCATAGAGTCAGAGATGCAGTGAGTCAGTTTCCTCACCTCCCAGGCACATCGCCCAGGGAAGGGGGTGGATATATTCTTAGCCAGGAGAGCACTTTGCTCTGTCTTATGTAAACCTCCAGGAGATGGATGCCTCTAGGCGATGACAAAGAGGAGACCAGAATGAGCAGAGTTGGCAAGAGAATGAAACTCCTGAACAAGGAGCCGATCTCCTATGGAACATGCTTGCTGCCTGCCGATTTAAAATAGAACCGCTGGCCTGTAGGAGCCCTGCCTTCTCTCAGAGAGGAGTGAGCACAAGGGAGGGATTCCTCTCCAAGTGTCCTCTCCCAGAGGTGTCAGAAGAGTAGATACAGTGGGCTCCATGTCTATCCATTAACGTGGAGGGTCGTGGCTATGCCAAGGAGGGACTAAAAGGTCTGGCCACCAGGACACCCAGAACTCCTAAGAAGAAATTGTAAGAATTGTAAGTATTAGGAGTGTGTCTTGCTGGCCATCAAGACCAACTTTCCTCAGGCTGCAGAAAGACCATCGTCATGTTCATATATGTCCCAACCCATAATGTTAATTGATTTGTATTTTCTAAAGCCAAGCAAGCCATAGTCATTTATTTTTTCAAAGCTGTGCAGTCTGGCTGATCCACCTGGCTTTGGAGGTTGATATGGTTTGGCTGTGTCCCCACCCAAATCTCATCTTGAATTGTAGCTCCCATAATTTCCACGTGTCGTGGGAGGGACCCAGTGAGAAGTAATTGAATCATGGGGGCAGGTCTTTCCCATGCTGTTCTCATGATAGTGAATAAGTCTCATGGGATCTGATAGCTTTATAAAGGGGAGTTCCCCTGCACACTCTCTCTTGCCTGCCACATGTAAGACATGACTTTGCTCCTCATTTGCCTTCCACCATGATTGTGAGGCCTCCCAGCCATGTGGAATTGTGAGTCAATTAAACCTCTTTCCTAATTACCCAGTCTCAGATACGTCTTTATTAGCAATGTAAGAACAAACTAATACAGAGGTTAAGTGCTAAAAAGACCAAAGATCTGAGAGATGTGTCCATGTTCTGAAAAACCCTGATCAGGCTTTACAGTGGCTTCTTTCAGCTCTGAAACTTCCCCAGTAATCTTCAGCTCTGAAACTTCCCCAGTAATCTTCAGCTCTGTTGTGGCCTCTGACCTTGGCCAAGTCCCATCACCCCTCCAGGCCTCCATGGCCCCATCCTGAGTGAGGAGATGGATTCTGATCTCCACAAACCTAGTCCAGATTAAAAGTTCAGAGATCAGACGAGGCCTGTGCTTCCCTTTGGAGGATGAAAGTGTCTTACGTTCAACCCCTGCCTCTAGCTTCAGGTTCCTTCTCTTTCTCTCTTTGGCCCTGCCCAAAATCTAATGGAAATGCTAGGCAGATCCCCTGACAAAGATTGCAGCAGTTAGTTACCCTCAGATGGCCAACACAATCAATAAATTATTTATAGGGTGTGTTAGGCCAAATAATACTCCTCACAAAAGTACCACATCCTAATTCTTGGAACCTATAAATATGTCACATTAATTACAAAAGGGACTTTGAAGGTGGAATTAAGGTTGTTAACCAGTGACCTTAAAATAGGAAGATGATCCTGGATTATCTATGTTGGGCCAATCTAACCATGAGCCCCTAGAAGCAGTGAAGTTTCTCTGGCTGGAAGTTGGAGAGATGTGGCAAAAAGGAAAAGCCTGAGAGAGTCAAAGTGTGAGAGAGACTTGACTCCCCATTGCTGGAGGAGGCCACGTGGAAAGCATGAGCTTCCAGAGAATGACCAGCCCCCAGCCAACAGCCACCAAGAAAATAGGGACCTCAATCCTACAACCACAAGGAACTGAACTCAGCCAACCACCTGAATGAGGCTGGAAACAGAGTCATTCCCAGAGCTTCCAGGAAGAAACTCAGCCCTGCCAACACCAGGGAGACGCTAGGCAGAGGACTCTGTTGAGCCCTGCTATACCCCAGCTTCTGACCTACACAACTGTGAGACAATAAATGTGTGTTGTTTTAAGCCACGAAATTTGTGGTGATTTATTATAGCCACAATAGAAAACTAACATACGGATGTCCTTGACAATTGCATTACTTTAACATGAAAAGTTTGTCATTCCAGAACACCTCCTTCTGCATCTGGTAGTGGAACAGCAAGGCTGGCCCAGGGGCTGTGCTCTTCCTGGCCACTGAGCTCTGTCTTGCTTCCAGAAACTGAAATATTTCAAAAGCTTGACAGAAGGAAGAAACAACAGAGGGAAGGAGGGAAGGAGGAAAGGTGGGGGGGGAAAGAAGGAAGGAAGAAAGGAGGAAGGGAGGGTGTAAACAAGGGAGGGAGGGAAGAAAAGAAGGAAGGATGGAAGGAGGAAAGGAACAGGGAGAGAGAAGGAAGCAAGGGAGGGAGGAAGGAAGGAAGGCAAAGAACTGCCCTGATGTTATTATTACTATAACTCCAAAAAGCATCTAATCCCCAAGAATGCCATCTTCATAAATTCAGAAATGTGAAGTTGGCTGCATGGCCATATGGAAGAGGAGGGGCCAGGAGTGCCCTAGGGATGCTTTGGAATCCAGCAACTTAAATATCTGCACAGAACATCTTGTGAGCAGCCCTTTGGCTGTGAAAATGCAAATGACTCAGACTGGCTGCCAAGTGTCACCTGGGAGGCTCAACTGGCATAGGAGTCAGGGCTGAGCTCCATTCTTAACTCTCCATCCCATAGAGCCAAACAAGCAGAACACTCAGGTTGCGCCCAAGGGTTCTGAACCCAGGATGTGTAAAGAAGATGGTCTGTTTCTGTTTCTCTCTCTCTCTCTCTCTCTCTGTATTCCCTCCTCTCTTCCCTCCTTTTGAAGTTCCAAGGTCAAAACTGAAAATTAACCCTGCCCTCTCCAGCTCTCAACTTTACGTAATGAGATTACACCATTAATTTTTATTCCTCATAAACAGGAAGAGAAAAGAAAACAAAATTTAAGAGTCCACCCAAAAGTCATCTTCCTCTAACTCTTGAAAGTTCTCGCTGCCTACAAAGAGTCATGCGACTTCACTCACACTCACCCCACACCTCTGACCCTTTTCTAGTAAGTGCCTCTTGCCAGCCCAGGCTCCAGGGAAGCAGACAGCTGGGGAAGCAAAACAGGGGTGACGCCAGATAATCCACCATGGGGAAAGACATGTTATGGTCATCAAGAACCTCTAGGCTCTGAGAGAGTCCAAGAGTTCTTCCCATCTGGTAAAATAATTATAAAAACTGATCTCATTCTCCAAACAGCCTAAGCACTGAGCAGGGACCTGTACTCCATTTTAAAGTTTACAACACAAAGATTGGGAATAATAATCCATGATCTAGGCCTGTGTTTCCAGAAATTTCAGTGGATATTCATGAACTTCACATACAGGAAAGAGTAATGTAATAAGGATTGGGGAGCTAAAGGAGGTTCATTTCCCTGGATGCTTCCATGTCTGGATAAATACCATTTCATCCATTTGTCCATCTGACCACCCCATAGCTCCATACACACATTGTGCATGTAAACACACATGCACACACACACACGTACATGTGTGCATATACATGCATGAGCCTCCTGCATTACTACTCCAAGCCCAAACCTTATCTCAGCACCAATTCCAGCCTCTTTGGGAATGCCACTTAAGATATAACCCAGTCTGAAGGATGATCCTTCTCATACAAGTCAGCTTGCAAAAGGAAAATAGTTACCAACCTTACAGACACAATCACCAGGCTAGAAACAGAATTATGAGCAAGAGAAGAAATCAGGAGACCAAAGTGGATCCTGCCAGCCAGCCCCATCTCCAGGAAGAAAACCTCTCGGCCTTAGTATAATTTCAAGATCAATCAAGCCCTCCCCAATCCCACAGAGCTGCTGCTGCCCAGCCCCACTGATCCCAGAAACCCAGCTGTCTACTGTAATGTGGCTTTACTCATGAGACTCAGGGCAAAATCTGTCCTAGCATTTGGGAAAGCATGTCCCCCTGATTTGATCATTTTTTATTTCTCCAGTCCCATCTGTTGAATACTATTACTCTGCTGAAACACAAGCTGTGGTGGTATTAATTTCTTTTTCTCTCTTTCTTCCACACCTTATGATATGTAAGAATAATTCTTCAAAAAGAGATGTTTAGCATTTGAGTCACTGCCCTGTGAAAAACAATAATAGAAGAGTGAACACTGGGCCGTGATCATGTGCCAAGCGCTTTACATGAATTCATTCATTTACTCCTCACAACAAAACTATGGAGTGGATTCGATTATTATCCCCATCTCACAGTGTAGGACACTGAGGGAAGGGAAGTTAAGTGACTTACCAAGGTCATAGGGTTACTAAGAGGCAAATCTGGGATTCAAATCCAGGGAGCATGGCTACAGAATGCATTGTCTTAAGTCTCCACCTCTGTGCTATCAGGCCTCCCCAGTGATTTACCCAAGAAATGGGCCAATGCCTACAAAGGCAATAAGAAAATAATGCAGACCAATAGCACATTGTTCATAAGAGAAAAGAAATGTGTGTCCTCTGCAATATACACTTTCACATACACACACACACACACACTTATTCACACATTACTTCCATATCTGGATCAAAGAGTTATCAAGGCTGCATGGGCAGAGACACAAGGCTCTTCTCCTTACCTCATTACCTTATGCTCTAGGGAACAGACCAGCCCAGAGGACAATAGAATACTTTTTCAGTATGCTTTGGGAAATAAAGGTAGAGGACAGGGCAGGGCAAAGTGGCTCATGTCTGTAATCCTCTTCTTTGGGAAGCAGAGGTGGGCAGCTCGCTTGAGGCCAGGAGTTTGAGACCAGCCTGGGCAACATAGTGAGACCCCATCTCTACAGAAATAAAAACTTAAAAAATTAGCCTGGCATAGTGGCAGGTACCTATAGTTCCAGCTACTCAGGAGGATGAAGTGGGAGGATTGCTTGAGCCCAGGATTTCAAGGCTGCAGTGAGCTATGATTGTGCCACTGTACTCCAGCGTGGGCAACAGAGCAAGAATCTGTCTCAAAAAAAAATCTAGAGGGCAGAGAGAAGAGAGGTTGACCTCCAGCCCCTGAGAGCCCCTCCTTGTTATGTGGCTGACGACCAGGGACACCTGCATGATCTGCTTATCAGAGGTACGCACGCTGCATCTCTCCTTTGTTCTGCATCCTCTTTCCTCCTCAGCTCTGCTGATATGTACATGTGACCACCTGATTACACCACATTCCAGCAGCACATTGTATGCAGATAACAGAAACAATGGTTTGGCTTTGAATAACATTTGGGACAACATGAAGAGGGGGAAAGGATGATGGCCATTTTACCTTTTTTTTTTTTTTTACCATTTTAAATCATTGTTTATCTTTCAGCATTCTACTAAATGCCACATATAGGAGGGCAAAAGAGTTCAAAGAGATGTGAGGGTGCTGAAGACATACCTATATCTAATTGAATAGCTTGTATCTCATTGAAACCCACATTGCTGTGACCTCAGCAATTAAAAGACAGTGCTATTATTGCTACCCATATTAGTTTTAAATCCATAACTGACAGCTATATAACTAATAGCATGACTGCACCTAACAACTTCAAAATCTCACAATCAGCTTTTGTTTTCTACCCTCCTGGCTCTGTGGGTCAGCTAGGCCTGACTCCAAGCTGCAGGTTGTACTTGGTCGGCTCCACATATCTCTCAGTGCAACTGTACTAGCTTCCACTTGAGAAGCTTCTATCATGTGTTCACATGGCAGATGCCAGAAGCCCAAGCAGTCATGGCAAACAATGAAATCACATGCAAACCTTCTCAGATCACCTCTGTTAACCTTTCTTTCACCAAAGTCATGTGACCAGGTCCAGCTTCAGTGGAGCAGGGAATATACTCCTCACAAAGACCACGGAGGCTCAAAGCAAAGGGCATGGATATTCAATTTTGTAACCTGAAGGGAGCAAAGAATTGGGAATAATCGATTCCACCTCACTACTTTTATGGCCTTCATATTGGATTTTCTCCCCAGAGTCCTTTCTCAATGATCACCTCTCAAAACCAGAAGAGCACTGAAGAAAAGTCAGTAACCCATAAAGCCCGTTAGGATGAAATGGGAGTGTAGGCATGTCTCAGAGGCTCAGGATCCTAACTGTCATTTTGCAAAATCAGAGCTAGACTTTTTGCAAAGTGGCAGTGTAGCTGTGAGGTAGAAAGGGAATTAAAATTGGAATTATACTGTACATACTTTTGTGTAAACAGACTTTTTTATCTAGTAAAGTATGTCAATAAGTGTATGTCATTTTCAATTTTTAGTAATCACAGAATATTCCAGTCTCATTATGTGCCAAACTTAATTTAACAATTCATCATTAGATATTTTTGACCTTCCAACTTTTTACTGTTACAAACAATGCAATACATCCTTGATTGCAATGCAATACAAACAATTGTAAATCTTTGCACACTTGTCCTTATCATTTCTTTAAGATAATTTCATAGAAGTAGAATTTGGGGGTCAAAGAGTAAACACATTTTTAGGTTTTTTATATCTACTGCTAAAATGACTCCAGGAAAGCTGTATGGATTTAGACCCCACCAACAGATACAAGGATTAGCCAGTGAACTGATTTTAAATGTTGCCCTGATAGACTTATGCAGACCCTCATCAAACTTAGATAATAAGCAAGACTCCAGAAACACCATGCCTCCTAGATAATCGGATCAAAAGGCAAATGTTATTGCTCTGCATCACCTCTGACCCAAGCAAGAGGATGAAAAATGAGTGCAACTGGTTATCCATCAGCCAAGACACTGAGGGCAAAGTGAATCAATTGAATATCAACAGCACTCCATGGTTCAGTAGATCCTTCCAAGACAAATTCATTTCATGAACAACTTTTATTTATTACAATGACAGCAACACATATCATGGATTTTAAGAAAGAAAACAGCCAATAAGCTATCAAGTGAAAAGTAAAGGCCCCTTTCCCAGTCACCATTTCCATTTTCAAGATAACTCACTATTATTTGTTCCTTATGTAAATAGCCACAAGTTGTCTATGCATTAGATGTATATAGGGATATATTATCTTTAAATTGCATGACACTTCCACTTCTGGGAAGATGGAGTAATAGGGACTGGCTTTACCCTACTGCTTTGGACAACAGAAAAAACAGATACAACATGTGAAACAAGACACTTGGTATGAGGCAATGAAGCACACCAATCTTTGAGAGTTGAGAAATAAATAAGATCAGCCTGTGGTTTCACCAGCTTATTATATGAAGAAAGTTTCCAGGATGTGGAGCAGGGACAGGGAAATAAAGCAAAGCTGAGGGGTCTTCCAAGTTCAAGAGATGATGCTGGGGGTCTAAGGAAGCCAAGGTGGCTGGAGTTTTCAGGTAAGAGTACTAGAGAAGACAGAGCTCAAGAAAGAGAAGGGAGACAGAGAGAGGGAGAGAACTACAAAGAGTCCTCCTTGAATTTTTAGCTGAGTTCTTTTTTTTTTTTTTTTTTGAGATGGAGTCTTGCTCTGTCACCCAGGCTGGAGTGCAGTGGCGTGATCTCAGCTCACTGCAACCTCCACCTCCTGGGTTCGAGCAAGTCTTCCACCTCACCCTCCAGAGTAGCTGAGATTACAGGTATGTGCCACCACAGCTGGCTAATTTTTGTATTTTTTTTTCTGTAGAGATGGGATTTTGCCATGTTGTCCAGGCTTGTCTTGAAGTCCTGACCTCAAGTGATCCATCCACCTCAGCCTCCCAAAGTGCTGGGATTACAGGGATGAGCCACCATGCTCAGCCTAGCTGAATCTTGATCACTGTGTGTGTGTAAGGAAAATAATTGAAACAGGAAAAAAAAACTCCTAGAAGCAAAGAGGGCTCAAAGAGGACTGGAAATAGTTCTTGTTCCCAACAACCAGAGTTGTAACAACCTCATAAGTCACACAATATCAGGTAGAGTACTCAAAAGGGATTTGTCTCAGTAGTGGGGCAAAATTAACCCTGGCTAAATATTGTTCTGATACTACCTAACAAAGCTTGAAACCAAGATCTGAAATAATCAAACTATGTCCAAATAACCACAGCTCAGAACAAAGCTCAAGAATCTTTATAGAAACACACAAACACACACACACACACAAAGCCAGGCAAGGTGGCTCATACCTGCAATCTCCACACTTTCGGAGACCAATACAGGAGGCTCACTTGAAGTCAGGAATTTGAAAACAGCCTGGGAAACAAAATGAGACCTTTATCTTAAAAAAAAAAAAAAAAAGTCCTATAGTCCTCAATACTTGGGAGGCTGAGGCAGGAGGATCACCTGAGCCCAGGAGTTCAAGACTACAGTAAGCTCTAATCATGCCAGCCCTAGTGACATAACAAGACACTGTATCTAAAAAACAAACAAAAACTAACACACAATATTTGACATTTGAACAAAAATTACCAGATTACCAGACACAAGAAGAAACAAAAGAATGCACCCCACAAGAGGACAAAAATCAATCAGTAGAAACTGACTTATAACTGACACAAAGACATTAAAACAATTATAACTATATTCAATATGTTCAAGAAACTGGAGAAAAAATTAGCCAGGAAGATACAAAGAAGAAATAATTGGACTCTTAGAGATGAAAACTATGATCTGTGCAAAATACACTAGATGGATTAACAGTAAATTAGACATTACAAAAGAAAAGACTGGTAAACTTGAAGACGAAGTAATAGAAAAAGGCTAAAAGTAGAATTAGACTCCATAAGCTGTGGAAAAACCTCAATCAACCTAAAATATGAGTAATTGGAATCCCCCAAAGGAGAGAGGGAAGGGCAGAAAAAAACCTTGAAAATATTATAGCCAAAATTTTTCAAATTATGATGAAAAAAATAAGCCCATAAATTCAAGAAACTCAACAAACTCCAAGCACAAGAAACATGAAGACAGATACATTGAGGAACATGAAATTAAACTACTTAAAACCAGTGAAAAGAAGAAAATTTTAAAAGCAGCTACAGAAAAAATGGCAGGGGAAAAAGGTAAGAATAATGGCAGTTTTCAAGTCAGGAAAAAGAAAATGTAAGCAAGGAGACAATGAAGCAACATATTTAAAATACTAAAAGGAAAAAAAAAGACTGTCAACCTAGAATTTTATGCCCAGCAAAAATACCTTTCAAAATAAAGATGAACAACAGTTATGATATGATCTAGCAATCCTACTGTTAGATATATATCCAAGAGAAATAAAAAATACACATTCACTCAAAAATTTCTACACAAATGTTTATAGCAGCATTATTCACAACAAATAAAAAGTAGAAACACCCCAAATGCCCATCAACTGAATAATGGATAAACAAAATGTGACATAGCCATATGCCATAAAAAGAAATGAAGTACTGATGCATGCTGAAACATGGATGAATCTTTAAAACAAAATGCTAAGTAAAAGCCAGTTACAAAACACTATGTATTGAATGATTCCATTTACATAAAATTTCCAGAATAAACAAGCCTATAGAGGCAGAATATAGATTAGTGGTTTCCTAGAGCTGGGAAAGGTTGCAGGGAATAAGGGAGTGAATGATAATGGGTATGGGCTTTTTTTTGTGGGGGTTGTAATAAAAATGTTCTAAAGCTGATTGTGGTGATGGTTACACAACTCTGTAACTATCATAAAAATCACTGAATTATACACTTTAAATGGGTGAATTTTATAGTATATGAATTATACCTCATTACATATGTTAAAAACAGAATTTTTAAAAGGTAAAATAAAGACTTTTTGAACATACAAAAGCTGAAAAAAATTATAACCTGCAGACCTGCACTACAAGAATTGTTAAAGAAAGTTCTTCGGCAAAATGAAAATCTGGACCCCTGTAATGGAATGAAGAGCACCAGAAATGGCAACTTTGTGGATAAATATAAGACATTTTACTTATTTTATAAATCATTTAAAAATATAATTGACTAATGATAAAATAAAAGCAAGGCACTGTGGGATTTATAAATGTATTACAATAGCACAAAGGTCAGAAAGGGAGAAATGGAAGTATAACATATTGTAAATTCTTATATTATACATAAAGTGGTATAATATCATTTGAAGATAGATCTCTGATTTTTAAAAAAGTATATTATAAACCCTAAAACAATCACTAAAACACACATGCAATTAACAGTTTTCACTAATAAGCCAACAAAGCAGGAAGAATGAAATCATTTTTTTAAATTAAATCAAAATAAGGCAGAAAAGAAAAAGAACAAAGGAGACAAATAAAAAACAAAAAGTAAGATGGTAGATTTAAACCCAACTATACCAATAATTCTATTAAATATGCGTGGTCTAAACACCCTAATTAAAGGCAGAGATTGCCAAACTGAACAACAACAACAAAAAAGCAAGACCCACTAAATATAAAAACCCACTGATATGGTCTGGCTCTGTTTCCCCACCCAAATCTCATCTTGAATTGTAATCCAAATTATAATCCCCACATGTTGAGGGAGGAACCCTATGGGAGGTGACTGAATCATGGGGGTGGTTCCCCCATGCTGGTTTTTGTGACAGTGAGTGAGTTCTCATGAGATCTGATGGTTTTGTGAGGGGCTTTCCCTGCTTAGCTCTGCACTTCTCTCATTCTTCTCTTTCCTGCCGCCATGTAAGAAGGACATGTTTACTTCCCTTCCTGACATGATTATAAGTTTCCTGAGGCCTCCTCAGCCATGCTGAACTGTGAGTCAATTAAACCTCTTTCCTTTGTAAATTACCCAGCCTCACATAATGTCTTTATCGGCGGCATGAGAACAGATTAATATAGTAAACTGGTACTACAAAGACTAGGGTTCTGCTATAAGGATACCTAAAAATGTGGAAGTGACTTTAGAACTGGGTAACAGCCAGAGGTTGGAACAGTTTGAGGGGTTCAGAAGAAGACAGGAAAATGTGGGAAAGTTTGGAACTTCCTAGAGACTTGGAGGGCTCAGAAGACAGGAAGATGTGGGAAAGTTTGGAACTTCCTAAAGACCTATCGATTGACTTTGACCAAAATGCTGATGGTGATATGGACAATGAAGTCCAGGGTAAGGTGGTCTCAGATGGAGATGTGGAACTTGTTGGAAACTGGAATAAAGGTGACTCTTGCTGTGTTTTAGCAAAGAGACTGGAAGCATTTTGCCTCTGTCCTAGAGAGCTGTGAAACTTTGAACTTGGGAAATATGATTTAGGGTATCTGGCAGAAGAAATTTCTAAGCAGCAAAGTGTTCAAGAGGTGACTTGGGTGCTATTAAAAGCATTCGGTTTTATGTATTCACAGAGATATGGTTTGAAATTGAAACTTATGTTTAAAAGGAAAGCAGAAAATAAAAGCTTGGAAAACTTGCAGCTTCATGATGTGATAGAAAAGAAGAACTCATTTTCTGACGAGAAATTCAAGCTGGCTGCAGAAATTTACATAAGTAATGAGGAGCCAGATGTTAATCACTAAGACAAGGGGGAAAATGTCCCCAGGGCATGTCAGAAACCTCCATGGCAGTCCCTTCCATCACAAGCCTGGAGGCCCAGAAGGAAAAAAACTGTTTCCTGGGCCAAGTCCAGGGTCCCCCTGCTGTGTGCAGCCTCAGGACTGCATCCCAGCCACTCCAGCAATGGCTAAAAGGAGCCAAGGTACAACTCAGGATGTTGCTTCAGAGGATGCAAGCCCCCAGCCTTGGCAGCTTCCATGTGATGTTGGCCCTGCGGGTGCACAGAAAACAAAAATCGAAGTTTGGAAACCTCTGCCTAGATTTCAGAGGATGTATGGAAATGCCTGGATGTCTAGGCAGAAGTCTGCTGCAAGTGTGGAGCCCTCATGGAGAACCTCTGCTATGGCAGTGCAAAAGGGAAATGTGGGATCAGAGCCCCCACGCAGAGTCCCCACAGGGGCACTGCCTGGTGGAGCTATGAGAAGAGGACTACCATTCTCCAGATCCCAGAATGATAGATTCACCAACAGCTTGCACCATGTGCCTGGAAAAGACACAGACCCTCAAGCCAGCCATGAAAACAGCTGGGGTGGGGGGCTGTACACTGCAAAGCCACAGGGTTGGAGCTGCCCAAGGCCATGGTAGCCCACCTCTTGCATCAGTGTGACCTGGATGTGAGACATGGAGTCAAAGGAGATCATTTGGGAACTTTAAGGTTTAATGACTGCCCTATTGGATTTCAGACTTGCATGGGGCCTGTAGCTCCTTTGTTTTGCCGATTTCTCCCACTTGGAATGGGTGTATTTACCCAATGCCTGCACCCCCATTGTATTTAGGAAGTAACTAACTTGCTTTTTATTTTACAGGCTCATAGGTGGAAGGAACTTGCCTTGTCTCAGATGAGACTTTGAACTTAAACTTTTGGGTTAATGCTGGAATGAGTTAAGACTTTGGGGGACTATTGGAAAGGCATGATTGTGTTTTGAGATATGAGGATATGAGATTTGAGAGGGGGAGGGGCAGAATGATATGGTCTGGCTCTGTGTCTCCACCCAAATCTCATCTTGAATTGTAACCCAAATTGTAATTCATGTTGGGGGAGGGACGTCATGGGAGGTGACTGAATCATGGGGACAGTTTCCCTGTGCTGTTCTCATGATAGTGAGTGAATTCTCATGAGATCTGATGGTTTTGTGAGAAGCTTTTCCCTCCTTCGCTCTGCACTTCTCTCATTCTTCTCCTTCCTGCTGCCATGTGAAGGATGATATGTTTGCTTCCCCTTCCACCATGATTATAAGTTTCCTGAGGCCTCCCCAGCACTACAGAACTGTGAGTTAGTTAACTCTTTCCTTTATAAATTACCCAGCCTCAGGTGTGTCTTTATTAGTAGTGGGAGAACAAACTAATACACCCACGTTAACTAGGAAAACAAATAAATTCTAAGTAAAAGGATACAATAGATACACTATGCTCAAAATCAAAATAAAACTGGAATGGCTATATCATCCTCAAAATTATTTAGAACAGACAGTTCTATATGGAGTCTAATGTTTAAATACTTTTGAAGTAACTTTTGATCAATGTTACCATACTAGTGGGTCATATAAAACCCAAAAGGAGAGAACTCCCCATTTGGGCTGAGTCAAGTTGGGGAAGAAAAGTGACTTCCTCTCAAAGACCAAATGTAGGTGTTCTAGGCAGTCCCAGCTGAGGCCCCAGCCAACAGCCAGTGTGATCTGTTGCACATGTGAGTGAGGAAGACCGGTTTCTTACTTTTGATTTGCCTCAGCTCATATCAAATAAGCACAAATTGGCTATTCCCACCAATTCTTGCTCAAATTGTAGATGTATAAGGTTATTGCTTTGAACCACTCAGTTCTGGAGTGATCCCTGCAATAGATCACCACAGCGACTTCCTCCACTCCATCCCCAACTGCCGCCAACAATCATCACATTCAATATCCTGAGATGGCAATAGATGTCAGATAACAATATGCTAACAATTTATACTGTCTGGGCTTATAGTATGCACTCAAAAAATGATAAGAAATGACAAGCATGTTGGTTCACACCTATAATATCACCAGCCTGGGCAACAAAGTGAGACCCCCATATATACTAAAAAGTATATATATATATATATATATATATATATATATATATATAAGGTGGGTGCAGTGGTATGCACCTGTAGTCCCAGCTACTCAGGAGGCTGAGGTGGGAAAATCACTTACTTCAGCCCAGGAGTTCAAGGCTGCAGTGAGCTAGAAATACACTTTGGGAGGCCAAGGTGGGTGGATCACGAGGTCAAGAGATTGAGACCATCTTGGCCAACATGGTGAAACTCCATCTCTACTAAAAATACAAAAATTAGCTGGGTGTGGTGGCATGTGCCTTTAGTCCCAGCTACTCAGGAGGCTGAGGCAGGAGAATCGCTTGAACCTGGGAGGCAGCGGTTGCAGTGAGCTGAGATCACACCACTGCATTCTAGCCTGGTGACAGAGCGAGACTCCACCTCAAAAAAAAAAAAAAAAAAAGGTAAATATGCAAAAATGTTTGGCACAGAGCCTAATACTTATAACTCTTTGATAAATGTCATTAAATTTCATATTAGCACAATTATCATTGCAATTTAAGAGAAGTCAGGGTGAGCTTTATGGGCACATGACTTCTGCAGTCGATCAGAAAAGACCCAGTCCTGACATACCTCAATGTAATAAAAACCATTTATGACAAACCCATAGCCAACATAATACCGAATAGGGAAAAGTTGAAAGCATTCCCTCTGAGAACTGTAACAAGACAAGGATGTCCACTCTCACCACTTCTATTCAACATAGTACTGGAAGTCCTAGCCAGAGCAATCAGACAAGTGAAAGAAATAAAGGGCATAAAAATCTGTAAAGAGGAAGTCAAACTGTCACTGTTTGCTGATGATATAATTCTATACCTAGAAAACCCTAAAGACTCCTCCAAAAACTCCTAGAACTGATAAATGAATTCAGCAAAGTATCCAGATACAAGATTAATGTACACAAATCAGTAGCTCTGCTATACACCAACAGTGACCAAGCTGAGAATCAAATCAAGAACTCAACCCCTTTTACAATAGCTGCAAAAAAAATAAAATACTTAGGAATATCCCTACCCAAGGAGGTGAAAGATCTCTACAAGGAAAACCACATAACACTGCTGAAAGAAATCACAGGCAAAACAAACAAATGGAAACACATCCCATGCTCATGGATAAGTAGAGTCAACATTGTGGAAATGACCATACTGCCAAAAGCAATCTACAAATTCAATGCAATCTCCATCAAAATACCATCATTGTTCTTCACAGAACTAGAAAAAAAAATTCTAAAATTCATGTGGAACCAAAAAAGAGCCTGCACACCCAAAGCAAGACTGAAAAAAATAACAAATCTGGAGGCATCACACTGCCTGATTTCAAACTATACTATAAGACCATAGTCACCAAAACAGCAGGGTACTGGTATAAAAATAGGCACATATACCAATGGAACTGGATGGAGAACCCAGAAATAAACCTAAATACTTACTGCCAACCTGATCTTCGACAAAGCAAACAACAACATAAAGTGGGGAAAGGACACCCTATTCAACGAATGGTGCTGGGATAATTGGCAAGCCACATGTAGAAGAATGAAACCAGATCCTATCTCTCACCTTATGCAAAAATCAACTCAAGATAGTTCAAGGACTTAAATCTAAGACCTGAAACTATAAAAATTCTAGAAGCTAACATCGGAAAAACCCTTCTAAACATTGGCTTAGGCAAGGATTTCATGACCAAGAACCCAAAAGCAAATGCAATAAAAACAAAGGTAAATACTTGGGACTTAATTAAACTAAAGGGCTTTTGCATGGCAAAAGGAAGAGTCAGCAGAGTAAACAGACAACCCACAGAGTGGGAGAAAATCTTCCCAATTTATAAATCTGACAAAGGAGTAATATCCAGAATCTACAACAAACTCAAACAAATTAGCAAGAAAAAAAAATCCCATCAAAAAGTGGGCTAAGGACATGAAAAGACAATTCTCAAAAGAAGATATACAAATGACCAACAAGCATATGAAAAAATGCTCAACCTCACTAATGATCAGGGAAATGCAAATCAAAACCACAATGCAATACCACCTTACTCCTTTAAGAATGGCCATAATCAAAAAATAAAAAATAAAAAATAGATATTGTCAGGGATACAGTGAAAAGGGAACACTTCTACACTGCTGTTGGGAATGTAAACTAGTACAACCACTATGGAAAACAGTATGGAGATTCCTTAAAGAACTACCATTCAATCCAGCAATCACACTACTAAGTATCCACCCAGAGGAAAATAAGTCATTATACAAAAAAGATACTTGCACACACATGTTTATAGCAGCACAATTCACAATTGCAAAAATGTGGAACCAACCCAAATGCCCATCAATCAACAAGTGGATAAAGAAACTGTGATATATATATCTCATATATATGTATGAGATATATATGATATATATGTATATATGATATATATGATACATATGATATATGTGTATATATGATATATATGTATATATGATCTATATGATCTATATTATATATGATATATATTATATATATGATATATATGGTATATATATGATAGAATACTAATTAACCATAAAAAGGAATGAATTAATGGCATTCACACAACCTGGATAGGATTGGAGACTATTATTCTAAGTGAAGTAACTCAGGAATGGAAAACCAAATATCATATTTTCTCACTCATAGTGAGAGCTAAGTTACGAGGATGCAAAAGCCTAAGAATGATGCAATGGACTTTGGGGA
This sequence comes from Pongo abelii, assembly GCF_028885655.2. Taxonomy (NCBI): domain Eukaryota; kingdom Metazoa; phylum Chordata; class Mammalia; order Primates; family Hominidae; genus Pongo; species Pongo abelii. The sequence goes on along the minus strand of NC_071989.2, from coordinate 79,301,969 downwards.
CTCAGGGCAGGGAGAGGGCGAGGGATAAAAGACTACAAATGGGGTTCAGTGTATACTGCTCGGGTGATGGGTACACTAAAATCTTACAAATCACCACTAAATAAATTATTCATATTATCAAATACCACCTGTTACCCAAAAACCTATGGAAATAAAAAAAATTTAAGGAAAGAAAGGGCCCAGTCTTTCATCTTATGCTTTTCTGTTACCATTTTGTTATTAATAATAATTTTCTCTTTAAAATTGTATTTTGTAGTAAAATCCAATAGGATGATGGAGGATTCTCATGAGCAGAGGACATACACACAACATGAATGTCTGCCACCATTCCTCACCACTGCATTCACGTATATCATTGTTGATGCCCTTTCAGCACAGACCTCTTGTGGACCTACAATGTGTGAGGGTTTGGTGAGACTCAAAAGGAATATAAGATGAACGTGTTATATCTACGACTGAGTGAGTGAAGGTGCTGACAGCCCCAAGAAACCATGTTTTCATTTCAAATCAGATCTTGCTTCAAATGCCTCAAGAAGGCAATGGCATTCTAAGGAATATAAATCACCAAGGAACCCAATCGTATTTTTCCTGACCCAGGTTACTTCTCTGTATTAGTCAACCACTTGTTCTGAAAATGATTGCATATAAGGAAAAGAAAGATAGGGCAATACATAGTTTCTTTTTCTTTCAGACCTTCCTTACTCACCAGTAAGCCAAAGGTAGATAGTGTTAGTAGAATGTGTACATATCAATAAGTGAAATAAAAGCAGTTCAATTAGTTTTGTGTAGCATTTCCATTGTTCTGGTAAGAACAAAATACATATTCATGTATGAGCTATGAAATACAGTTTGTATAATTTCGGGGACTATGCATGACAGTTAAATGCTCATATATTTGCATTTAAAACTAGCATTGCACCATATAAAGATAAACTGTAAAATTCATGCTAACAATTTAAATTTTTAATCTTTCTTTACTTAGAATGACATTAAATAGCAATTTAAAAAAATACTGCCATGACAAGTCAAGGGAGAGGCCATGGAAGAAAGGAAAACGCTTTATATTTTAGTGCATACCTTTAACAACATTTATTTTCTATTTTTTAAGAAAACACAAAAGGTCCTGCATTTTTTTTTTGCACTAGACCCCACAAATTATGTAGCTGGTCTTGAGAGATGAAGTCTATTCTGCCACAATGCAACAACTGCAATAATTACAATTCTTAAGAAATCACACATAATAAAAGATGTATTATAAAAATAGTTGTTTCATTGGAAATAAGAGGCTGTAAACTACAGAACTTCAGACTCATCAAAGACATTTTTCTATAAAATTTTCACTGACAGAGGGAGGATTTTTAGCTATAAATATATGGCTACAACACCTAACATCACCTAGTAAATCCAGCATATGAATAAATCTACCTTTTGCTCAAGAGTAATGGCCTTTCTTTTCTATTGCCACCAATATTATCAGTAGTAAGAGACTCTTTCATGCTCTTATCAGCTTTTTCATCTATTACCATGTTAAGCAAAGCAAGAAGCCATTCCAACAAAGCAACTGTTTCCTCCATGGCTTGTTTCCTTTCTCTGTGGGTACTACATCCTTATTGCTATTTATTCCCTATCATGATAGCTTTATCATCTATCTGTCTGTGTAATGCAAATCATATTCTTAAAATAACATACCACTTACATCTACTTCATATCATGAGACACTGAAGAGAAATGTCTATAATTATGATACTTCAACATCTCGACAGACTGAAAAGTAAGGAAACAGCAAAAACTGAGAACCTAGAAATCAAGGTGCTATCTGGAAAACAGCAACCCAAAAACTCAAAGAAATTTTAAACTGGTTCCCTCATGTTACAGCTAGAAGGTAACTTGTCAAATCAAGTCAATTCTTCTCATATTACAGCTGTGGAACTTGAAGGCTGGGGACCTTTAACAACTTGTACAGGTACTGAAGTCATGGGGGCAGAGTTTAGATACATACATAAATATCTTCACTCCTGATTGAGAACCCCTCTACAATACCCCAGTGCAGTATTTATGTTTGTAAAAAGAATTCCTTGGGTTAACCTCTCCAAAGGAGTGCCCATGTCACTGAAAGGAAAATTCTGTCATCTCTGTCTAATTAAATTTAATTTTAAATGAAGCAGATATTTTCTTTGGAAGAAGTTAAAACTATTTGAACTACCCTTAAAAAAGAATTTTTACTTTTTACCTTAAAAAAAGATTTTAAGGACTGTGGGTCTTTAGTCAGCACTTTGGCAATGTAAACTAACCTCCATTTTGAGTTTCTTAAAATTAATAAATTGTAC